>NW_027142381.1:1212500-1769789 GCF_026170545.1 Melanerpes formicivorus | reverse complement strand
CTGCAAAACCCACTGGCCACTCAAAGAGGATTTGGGTGAAGCAAACTGTCTCTATATATTAGGTCCAAAGGTTGCAGAATTGGGGGTTCCTGTTAACAGACCAGGAAAACCCAGGAGATTTGTTTTCCTGCCTCCCAAACCACAGTGAGATGTATGAAACCCCTCTTTCCCTCATGAAGAACAAATCTTTGCTCTGCTCCTGAGGGCTTCACACTATCTAGAGAAAAGGAAGGGTTAGGAGGCCAAAGCAGCAGTTCAAAGGGGTCTGTGGGAGCACTGGGAAGTGTTGGGCTTGGGAGATGAACAGCCATTCATTGCAGCTATTTCACATAGAATCACAGAAACACAGAATCACCAAGGTTGGAAAAGACCTCAAAGATCATCAAGTCCAACCTGTCACCACAGACCCCATGACTAGACCGTGGCACTACGTGCCATGTCCAATCCCCTCTTGAACACCTCCAGGGATGGTGACTCCACCACCTCCCTGAGCAGCACATTCCAATGCCTAACAACTCTCCCTGTGAAGAACTTTCTCCTCACCTAGAGCCTAAACTTCCCCTGGTGCAGCTTGAGACTGTGTCCTCTTGTTCTGGTGCTGATTGCCTGGGAGAAGACACCAACCCCCACCTCTCCTCACAGGGCTGTGCTTGAGACCTCTCCCCAGCCTCATTGCCCTTCTCTGGACACGTTCAAGAGTCTCAATGTCCTTCTTAAACTGAGGGCCCCAGAACTGGACACAGTACTCAAGGGGTGGCCTGAAATATCGCCGAACAGGAGGGGTGGATATTCTCCACCTCTCAGCTCCCACCCACCAAACCTGAGGTAGGAATGGACCAAGGGTAGAGGCCAAAATGGTCAAAAATGTGTTTACTGTAGCAGGTTTTGTTCAGAGCTCACCCAAACCCCTTGGTGGGTTGGGTGGTTCAGTGCTTCTCAAGATCCAGTGTCCTCAACCCAGAGCTGAAAGCCTTCGTTGTTAAAGCACACAACAATTCCTGTCATTGCAACAGGAAAAGGTAGCAATTAGGTTTGCTGAGAGAACAGATTCAGCTCCTCTGGAGCAACCAAAATTACTAAAAATGCCAGAGAAGATATTTTTTTGTTTGGGGTTTTTTTTTTCCCCCCCAGATACTTTGGGAGAATAATTTTAAAACCCAAGGAAATTGTGTGCCTTATATTGATAATTCCATTTCTTAAAGAAACCCAACAGCCTTTCAGACCAAATGAAAACCCTATCCGCTTCCTAGAGGGGATGTGGCGAGCAAGATATTTTATTACCCTCCATAATTTTCCTGCAGCCCTTGTTAGCTTTGTCAGCACAGAGCCAGGAGCAAAAGAGTCTGCAAACTGTTTCTGTTTCAGATTTGAGGATAACAGAAGAGCTTTTGTCCCCCAAAAGCTTGCCTGCTACCTCCAGCTCTGCTAGCAGGTCTTAAACCTCCCCCCTCCCCCCCCCAAAGCTCACTTTTTCTGAGGGGAATTGTGGCATTTTCTAAATGATGCTGCACCTGTGGAACTGAGGGTGTGATATTTAAACCAGTTAGTTCCATTTACAGAGGAAAGTGTGCCCTTATTCCTCTTTGAAATAGCTTGTTTTGATTTAATTAAGACTAAATCCTTATTAATAACACTTGTTAAAGGTTCTGAGGGCATGTCTAACCCGAGCCAAATCGCTTCAGCCCAGCTGCCTCATGAAGCCCAGCAGGAAGGGCTGCTGGGCTGGGTAGGGATTAATCCACCTCATCCCTAAACTTGTCTGACACTTGTTTGACTCAATGTAACTTGAACTTTCAATCTTTCATCCCCCTTTTTTTCCTCCCTCTGGTTAACTGGTGAGTGTGGAAGGGGAAGATTCCCATGGAGCAACACTAGCAATGTCTGGGACCAGCTGTGTTCATGCAGCACAGCTGGATGTGGAGCAGACCCCTTTAAATAGGGCCTGCAGTATGCTGGCTTGGGACAAGGAGATACCAGGGCTGGCAGTAGAGACACAGCAACCTCCAGGGATGCAGAACCTGGTCTCCTTCCAACCTGGTCTCTTCTCTTCTCTTCTCTTCTCTTCTCTTCCTCTTCTCTTCTCTTCTCTTCTCTCTCTTCTTCTTCTTCTCTTCCTCTTCTCTTCTCTGTCTCTTCTCTTCTCTTCTCTTCTCTTTTCTCCTTCTCTTCTCTTCTTCTCTTCTTCTTCTCTTCTCTTCTCTTCTCTTCTCTTCTCTTCTCTTCTCTTCTCTTCTCTTCTCTTCTCTTCTCCTCTTCTCTTCCTCTTCTCTTCTCTTCTCTTCTCTCCTCTCCTCTCCTCTCCTCCTCCTCACTCTCCTCTCCTCTCCTCTCCTCTCCTCTCCTCTCCTCTCCTCACCCTCTCCTCTCCTCCTCTCCTCTCCTCTCCTCTCCTCTCCTTCCTCTCCTCTCCTCTCCTCTTCCTCCTCCTCTCCTCTCCTCTCCCTCCTCTCCTCTCCTCTCCTCTCCTCTCCTCTCCTCTCCTTCTCCTCTCCTCTCCTCTCCTCTCCTCTCCTCTCCTCTCCTCTCCTCTCCTCTCCTCTCCTCTCCTCTCCTCTCCTCCTCTCCTCTCCTCTTCTCCTCTCCTCTCCTCTCCTCTCCTCTCCTCTCCTCTCCTCTCCTCTCCTCTCCTCTCCTCTCCTCTCCTCTCCTCTCCCTCTCCTCCTTCCTCTCCTCTCCTCTCCTCCTCCTCTCCTCTCCTCTCCCTCTCCCTACCCCTCCCCTCCCCCCCTCCCCTCCCTCCCCTCCCCTCCCTCCCCCTCCCTCCCCTCCCCTCCTCCCTCCCCTCCCCCTCCCCTCCCCTCCCCTCCCCTCCCCTCCCCTCCCCTTCCCTTCCCTTCCCTTCCCTTCCCTCCCTTCCCTTCCTCCTTCCCTTCCCTTCCCTTCCCTTCCCTTCCCCTTCCCTTCCCTTCCCTTCCCTCCCTTCCCTTCCCTCCTCCCTTCCCTTCCCTTCCCTTCCTCCTTCTTCAAATAACACAAACAAGTCAAGGTAGGTTTTGTGTCACAGCAAAGCTTGCTTCTCATTGCTGCAGTGCACCCAGGGAAGATAAACTTCCCTTTGGTTTGTGCTTATAAAGGGTTTCAAACTGTTACCCTCTTTCAGGAGGTGGCCCCTCTGCTCCTGAGCTGTGTCATATCCTTGCAGGGGAGCAGTGGGCCTGCTCAGACTGTGAGGAGCTCCTAGGAACCTGTGTTTGTGCATCAAATATTGAATGGTTTCCCTGGTGAATGAATTGGATTTGATGGCTGTGGTCTGAATCTAATGGGTGAAAAAAAAATGACCTCCAGGCAAAGAAATTGCTGCAAATATTTATTGTTTGTGTCACAGCATTGCTGTTGTTCCACAGTGTGACAGTTTAGGCTGTACCTTTAAAAAACCATCACACACAGCCAGGGAAACTGAGGGGTCAGAGAGCTTCACAGACACGATGTGACCACCGTTTTCCAGGTTTGATATTAATTAACCATTTCTTACATCTCTTGGAGCTCGATAAGTGCTCTTGGGAATGAGCTGCAGAAGAGCTATTCATCTGTCTTCTAAGGATTGTTGTCAAAAGCCAGAGTGTACTCATCTGAAGCACAGATGAGATAGTGTGGTGAGCTTCTTGGAGGATGAAACAGTGCAAACCCCTACAATCCATGCTATGGGGTCATCTAAAGGACCAGTCATACCCAATAGGATCAAAAATCAGGTCTCTCTGGTGGAAAAAATCTGATCTGGCATCTTTCACAGACTTGGTGTCTTTCCTTTGAAAGACTCCTTTGTTCTGCAGGTCTCAGGATGAAATTAAATCATGGCTCATGTAAATACTTCCCTATTTTTTTTTGGCCTGGCTAGGAGCCAATGCTATCCCCATTTCCTATAGCTGCTTATGCCCCCTCCCCCCATATACACACACACAACAATGTTAAACTCCTTCCCACCCCCTCAAGATGAGGAAGATTTGGGGCATTTGCTCCTTCTCTTGGAAACCTTGTCAGAAAAATTTGGAAGGTGTGAAGGGCATCTTTATGGCTCTGGTGTGGGGTGACCCTGAGCCTTATAAACACAGCAGCAGCTTGTGGACCTCAGGTGTTTGGGGGGCTGCTGGAGCAGGGATTTTTCTCTCTGCAGTTTTTCCAGGAACCATCTCAGACTCCGGGTTTTCAGCTGTAATTATTCTTCAGACACTTCTGTCTGGGAAGCCACTATCAGTGACTCGGCCTTGATGTTTGTAGTTCAGCTTGACACGTTCTGTGACTGGTCACCAGTGTCACGCCGTGCCACTCGTACTCCGTACTCCCACGTTGCTCGAAATTAGGGAGCAATGAATAACAGACGAGGAAATGTAGGGTGAGCACTAATTTGTGCTGACTTGCCTGAAGCTCTTGGGAATTGGAAAACCACAGGGCAGTTGGGAGACGTTTGCAAGGGCTGGTGAGCCACAGCCAGCCACTTTCATTCACAAAACTATTTACAGGATTGGGGCTTTAACTATTTAACGAAGTCCCCGAGAGCTGGAATTCGATCTTCTGACTGAAGTGGCTGGAATTGCTCTCCCCAGTTTCACTGGGATGTGGATCTGGACTAAGTTAGCCTAGCAGCATGTAATTATATACAAATATTTTTAAATAAATAAATAAATGCAAAGTGCATTAACTCAGAACCTTCCCAAATTAAAAGCAAATGCTCAATTAAGATGGAAAATAAAAGACCTGGGCTGAAAAATGCCTGTGAGACCCTCAAGCCAATGTATTTCTGGCTATGGATGCATCTTTTCCTGAAACAGAGGAACACTTTATGTTGAGATTCCCTCCCCTGACCCCCATCACCCTCAATAGGTTCTGCTGGAAATTGTTCAAAGGATTGGGATTGGGGAATAAGTCTCTGAGGAGATTAGAAGGGAGCGAGTTGTACTGCACTGCTTTGTGTGCATTGCTGGTCTGGCTCTGCTTCTGCACATCTATCTCTTGTGTAGCAGTGTAGTTTACATACATATGCATTTCTGCTTCTGGAAAACTCCTGTGTGAGCTCATCTCCTACTGGTGTCTGTCTATGAACCACCATGACCAGAGGCCGTCAGTAAGACTGATACTGAGTACCTGGGGTGTTCTCACAAAGGCAGTATGCTCAACATTTGAGTACTCCAGCCTCAATGCTGCTCTTGAACCAGATCCAGAGAGGAGGAGGAGCTCCCATTAACAGCCCCCCACCCAAAGGTTGTACCACCCTGGTGTTAGCCCCCAGCACTGGTCATGCTGCCAGTCCCTGTGTGGGGTGATGCTGTGTGCCAGGCTTGGGGCTGGGAAGGGGCAAGCTGCCTACAGGAAGGGTTAGTGCTGCCTTTGGTGCCTTAAATCCTTGGAGTAATCAAAGCCTGACACACAATTGCAGATAGCTTAAGGAAAGTGCCTCACTTGTCACTAGAAGGCAATTCACTGTCGCCCTGTCAGGCCCTGCTGGGGCTGCTGTCCTCCATCCAGATCCTTGCCTGATGCTGCAGCAGAAAAGCTCATCCTGTTTGGGCAAGCAGCAAGCTCACAAGCTTTGTTTTATTGAAACCACCAGGCTTGGCTAAAACCTCCAGCCTCAGAGCAAAGCCAATGACTTCATCCTTGGAGCTGCTTCCATGTAACCTTTGCTTTCACAGATCTATTAGGAAGCTCCCCGGGAGGGAAAGCCCAGCTGCCAAATAAATCATACCTTCCCGGCAGAGAGGTGTGAGATGCTCAACAGGAACCTGAGCTGCCTGGAAGGGGAGAGACAGGGGATCTTCTGCAGAGATTTTTTCAAGCTTCTCCAGGCACCCAACAGGGCCAGATCCTCTGCTGGAGCCCAGCAATGTGAATGTGCTGGTTCCTGTGGGGGTCTGTTGCAATATTCCCATTGAGGATTTGTCCAGAGCCTCTGTGTGTGTGTGGTAGGTGGGAAGGAGAGGCTGTATTCAGCTGTGGGACTTTCTATTTTTCTTTCTAATTAAAAGCAGATATATATATATTTTAAAACATTTGCAGTGGGGAGAGCATAATTTCATTTTAGAAATTCCCATTTAATGCTCCCCTAATGCCTGTGAAAAGCTTGGAGTTGCAGTTCATGATTTGAATCTTTATAGGCAATTAGCTGGAGGAAGACCTGGAGAAGTGCAGGTAGAGAGCTGCAGAGCTTAGGGTGATCTTGTGAAAGAGAAAAGCTACAGATGGAGAAAATTGTCTATAAGGCAGAGGGGAGCAAAGCCTCCATTATCTCATTTCTGCAAAGGTATTTGAGCATCAATCTTGTATGATCCAGGGGTTGTGTCAGCAACTCAATAGTTCTTTGCCATCCTTTACACTTTCTACCTGCCTGTTTTTGTCCACCTTCCTGTGAGCCCTTTCGTCAAAGGAAGATACTTAATCCTGTATAGCTGTGATCTGAAAGTACTTATAGTGCCCAAAGGCTGCAAATGAGAGGTGACCAAGGGAAAAGAAAGGGTTAGCCGTGCTGTTTGAACACAGGTAAAACCAGTAGGTGGCTGGGCACATCAATGTCATGTTTGCCTTGGCATTAGGGGTTTAATGCTGAAGCTCCAACCGTCTTCAATGACTTTGTGTGCAACTCCTGTCAGGGGTGGGGAGGTTGGGATGCCCCCAGCACTGCAGCAGATGCTTGCTGATTAATGGCACCCAGGTGAAATCAAGGCTACCTGAGATGGTCCATATGGTCTTCATCAGCCTGCAGCTGTTTTACAATGAGTGTCTCACAGCAACAATAGGAGCAACGTGGAGATATTCTCGCAGCTGAAATGGTGACTTGTCCTGCTGTTCATAGGTTTTCTTTGCAAGCCTGTTGTACAAAGCTTCCCATTTATGTGCTGTGGCCATGCTGTCAAACTATAAGTAATCACTTTCATACTTACTGAGCTGCATGGTCACCAAGGTGTAATATCTGATGGGCAACAGATGTCTGCTTTCTTCCAGGGTTTACAGCATTGTATTATTGCTGTTATTTGCTCTGGCTCCATGCTGCCAGGGAGTGGAGGAGGGGCAAGTACTAGTGCTGCCTGCTGAATGAATGGCACCTACAGTCTGGCTTTGGGGAGTGTCTATTTTAAGTGCTTGAATAATACCCAGTGCTCACAGATCCAGCATATCTCCTCAGGAGTGAAATCACATCTCCTGCAGTCTAAATTTCTGGCTTATTCAGATAGCCATTATCCAAACACAGTGGTGCTCAGCTAAGGGAGGCTTGCTGTGATTCTCAAATGTCCCTGTGCCTGTACAATGCTTCAGAAGATAAACCAGCCTGAGAGCAAGCCGAGGACTGTCTTCTGGGGAAGTCTCTCATGAATATGACATCCTTTACCCTAGTATTGGCTGTCTGTGCTCAGGGAGCAAGCAGGGAGTCGTGCTTCACATGGTGTTCAGCAGCAGCTCACACAGAGTGTGCTGGTTTAGCTTGCTTGATGGAGAGAGTGAGGTGATACCTCTGACTCTGCTCCAGTGCTGCTTCATCCTTTTTGCTATTGAAAGAAATGCTGTGCAGCCTTAAACTTCCACTTCGATGCCCTCCAGGAAGCCTGGCTTAACGCCTCATCTGGAGGACATGATATGAGTCATTGAAAACAGTTTTTCAGAAGCCTGGAGGTGACCTATGGGGCTCCAGGAGACTGAATCCTGTGCAGCAGCCAGTTTGTACCCAGTACTTCTGAGCTGACAAGCCTCCTGAAACTGTGGTTCTGCCCTCTGTGCAGAGCACTTGGTTAATCCTGAGCTGTTCTGGTGAGTTCCCAGGGGAGCTACTGGGGAGCTATGGGGACAGTTGTGCCTCAGACAGCCTAAATTCAGTTGAATGCCAAATGTTTCCTGCCGACTGCCCTGAAGCAGTCCCCAGTCAGTACTTGAAGCTCCTCACTCTGTGCTTCAGAAGCATTGACCTCTCTACTTGGTGATGGCACCTCTGTGCACAGAAGGTCTTTGGGTTGTCTGCATCAGGATCCATGATCTGCAGACAGGGTAAGCTGGGGAAAGACTGGAGGCCTATGGCCTGGCCTGTCTCACTCCAGATAGGTCACAAACTTGATGTGCTGGTGCAGATGGCCACCTGAGTGCTCCCTTCATTGTTGTCACCCAGATGTATCTGAATGTCCCCAGCAGAGCTGCTCTGGTGCTGCCTTGGTCCCACTCCATTACTGTTGAGATCACAGCTGCCAAACCAGCTTTAAAAACTCCTCTGCCTTTTCCTGTGAGTGCTGTGCAGTCTGAGATCTGGTCACACACCAGTGGCTCAGCTGGTGGCTTCCCTCTCTCCCTTGGGGTGTGCAGACCCACACCTGGAAGACCTGTCCCTTTCCAAGCCCCACCACCCACAGCATTAGCAGCATAGTCCCAGGCAGTTTATTTCAGCAGGAATTTGGGCTTTAAAACCTTCAGGAGACTGGAGTTATCAGACAAGATGTACAACACCACCACCACCACCCCCCACCCCCAACCCCCCACCCCCCGATGAGTGCCTCACTCAGTCATTAGAGCTAGAGGATGGAAAAGGAAATGCCAGCTCAGGGATGTAATTTGGCTCCATGGAGATATCTAAGCCTTGTCTGTGTTAATACTTGTAGTAATAGGTATTAAATTGGCTCGTGTAGGTGCAGCCCTGAAGGGCAAGAAAACAACTTCCCATCTCCTTTTTAACCTCTCTCTTTTCAAGTCAACCTTCCTTCAGACTTCAGGCATAGTGTGTCTTTACTGCAGTTGATGTTATGCTGTTGCCTGGAGGTCCTCACTCACATGGCAGCTTGCTGTGCACAGAGCTGTGTGCATGTTTATGGAGGGAGACCCACAGGGAAGAGTTTAAAGTCTGTGTGGACATGACAGGAAAAAGAAACATTTCTTCAGTTTTGCAAAGTGAGGGGCTGCCTTGGGGTAGTGGGGATGTGGCTGCAGTCCTCACTGCTCCTCTGCATGAGAGAGGTTCGGTGGGGGGATGTGCTGCATGAGAAGCAGCCCCCAAACTGCATAGGTAATGTGTGCACAGTGCATGTTATCTATCTCCTTGCCAGCGTGAAGTTACTTCAGCATGCCTGGCTGATGCTTGATGCTTGACTTAACCCACTAGTGAATGGAATGGAATGGAATGGAATGGAATGGAATGGAATGGAATGGAATGGAATGGAATAGAATAGAATAGAATAGAATAGAATAGAATAGAATAGAATAGAATAGAATAGAATAGAATAGAATAGAATAGAATAGAATAGACCAGGTTGGAAAAGACCTTCAAGATCATTGCATCCAACCTAGCATCCAACACCATCTAATCAACTAAACCATGGCACCAAGTGCCTCATCCAGGCTCTTCCTAAACACCTCCAGTGATGGTGACTCCACCACCTCCCTGGGCAGCACATTCCAATGGCCAATCTCTCTTTCTATGAAGAACTTCTTCCTAACATCCAGCCTAAACCTCCCCTGGTGCAGCTTGAGACTGTGTCCTCTTGTTCTGGTGCTGGTTGCCTGGGAGAAGAGACCAACCCCCTCCTGGCTACAACCTCCCTTCAGGTAGTTGTAGAGATCAATAAGGTCTCCCCTGAGTCTCCTCTTTTCCAGGCTAAGCAATCCCAGCTCCCTCAGCCTCTCCTCATAGGGCTGTGCTCCAAACCCCTCCCCAGCTTTGTTGCCCTTCTCTGGACACCTTCCAGCAAGCCAACATCTTTCCTAAACTGAGGTGCCCAGAACTGGACACAGGACTCAAGGTGTGGCCTAACCAGTGGGGAGTACAGGGGCAGAATGACCTCCTTGCTCCTGTTTCTGGAGTAACATCCCATGGTAGAAAGAAAAAGCTTGCCTGTGCTGTTGGTGATCAGAGCCAGAACATGAACCTGCCTCCCCTGGTGTTTTGCCACAAAAAAATCTCAGGAAAGAGCTTTTCCAATCCAGTGCATTCATCTCTGCTGCAATCTGTTCAGAGAAGGCTCTTCCACAGACAAGTCCCTGTGTCAAACACTCTTTGTCCACTGTCTTTGTAAGTGAGACAAATAGAAGTGGCATTTTTCTGCCACCTCTGAAAGAAAAGAACTCTGTGAGGTGCTGAGGTGTTGCTCAAGTGGCATCTCAGACAAGAGCTTCCTTGCAAGCTCAGTGGTTTGGGAGCCATGCATCTGATCAAGAAGGTCTCTGCAGCATCAGATGAACACTGTCAGAGATAATGAGGGGAGGAAAAATATCACTGAGTCAATAGGGGTGAGCTGGATCAAGCTATGTCCAATTCAGGGGATGAGTGTGCCTGATTCATGGTGGCATTTTTGCAATTGATGTGTCATTTTAAAATGCACTGTACAAATCCTCTTTCCTCCTCAGTCCTCTCTTCACAGGAGAAATGGACCCCACCTCCTTTGGGCACATCCAGAGCTGAATGTGCATCCGTCTTACAAATGGATTTGCAACTGGAGTCCTGCTGTGCCCAGATTAGAAGGTCTCCAAAGCACAGAAATCTTGTGGCCTCTCTTCCAGGCTGGGCCCTCTTCCAAGGTAAATGCAAGTACTTGCAGACAAGCTGTGGAAGTGAAAGTCTTACCCACTCTGGGGAAGAGAAGAGAGCTCTGGAGAAATATTGTTATAAATTCCTGGCCTGACTGACTGTTCTTGTCTTTGCTGGGGGCTGTATCCCCAGCAGGACAGCACTCAGTGATTGCAGAGGGGCTTTAAAAGCCAGACTAGGATGTCAGGCATTCTTCCCAGCAGGACTTCATTCTGAGGCTATCTTTAATTGCAGCCTTTCCATTTTTTGGTGACAGCTTCCTAGGTGAACAGTAGACTGTAGGAAACTTTGAGCCATCTTACCTCCACTGGGTGTCAGCTGAAAAGAAAATTTGCACACCTGACCTGTCCCTGCTTCCCAATGTGACTTCAAAGGAGCTTTTTGCTATGGGTTAGGAGAACAGACCTCTCCTGGTGGCCCAGAGCATGGATGAAGAATCCCAGTTGTAGTCTGTGCTTCATTAGCACAACCACCAAGGTACCTGAGTCCCTTTTATTGCCCTAATCTAGGCTAAGGACATTGCCCTAATCTAGGCTGGAGAAGACTGAGAGAGGATCTGATCAATGTTTACAAATACCTTAAGGGTCATGAAGATGAGGTCAGTCTCATTTCACTGGTGCCCTGTGATAGAACAAGAGGCAAGGGATACAAACTGGAACACAGAAAGTTCTGCCACAATATCTCTTCCAACCTTAGTTATACTGTGATACTGTGATACTGTGATACTGTAATATGAAGAAAAACTCCTTCCCTGTGAGGGTGCTGGAGCCCTGAAGCAGGCAACCCAAAGGTTGTGGAGTCTCCTTCTCTCTAGAGACTTTCAAGGGTGCATTCATAGAATCATAGACTCAATAAGGTTGGAAAAGACCTCAGAGATCATCAAGTCCAACCTGTCACCCAACACCTCCTGACAACTAAACCATGGCTCCAAGTGCCACATCCAATCTCCTCATGAACACCTCCAGGGATAGGGAATCCACCACCTCCCTGGGCAGCACATTTTAGTGGCCAATTACTCTTTCTGGGAAGAAATTTCTCCTCACCTCCAGCCTAAACTTCCCCTGCCACAGCTTGAGACTCTGTCCTCTTGTTCTGGTGCTGGTTGCCTGGGAGAAGAAACCAACCCCCACCTGGCTACAACCTCCCTTCAGGCAGTTGTAGAGAGCAATAAGGTCTCCCCTGAGCCTCCTCTTCTCCAGGCTAAGCAATCCCAGCTCCCTGTGTGGCCTGCCCTAGGTGATCCTGCTTTGGCAGGAGGATCGAACTTGATAATCTCCAGAGGTTCCTTCCAACCCCTACCATTCCATTATTGAAATATTTTTTTAGTGACTCTGTTAAATGGTTTTAGGCTCTCAGGAAAGAGAAAAGCAACAGATTTGGTCCTTTCTGCAATGAAGTCTGCATCAATAATCCCTGATGTTCGTGCATATGGTGAATCAAAGTGATTTGGCCTGCTCTGTGAAACAGACTCTGTATTCATCTCCCCCTCACCTGTAAACTAGGTGACAAAAAATGATCCACAAACACACCAACTATTTGATGCTTTTCCCCTAAATAATACCCCTAAAACCAAACCAAACCAAACCCAACCTGTCTCCATGGTCCTATTATCTCCTCTGATTAAGGATGTTTTCATGCTGTGCCTTTTTTTCTTCCCCCCCCCCCTTTTTTTTTTCCTCCCTCTCCTTTTGTGCCCACAGTCAATAACAATTTAAATGATACTCTTTGATGCCCTTTGTTCACATCATTTATTTCCATCTCTTTATCTGATTTTGCCAACAGGACCTCATTTGAAAGAGGCTGCAGTTCAGCGGCAGGAGGGATTTAAGCACTGTTAAGACTGACATTTTCCCTCGGCTCACATCCCGTGGGGTACCTGATTGCAAATGTCTAATCCACCAGAGGTCTTGCCATCAGAAGATACAGACTTACAGTAACAGCAACTAATTTAAAACAGATCTCCAGCGCATCAGTGTCTGGGGCTGGTTTACACAGACTAATTAATCCTTATTTGACCTGAATTAACTCTTAATCTGTGTGAAATGAAAGAGCTTTACTGGGATGCAGAAAATCTGAAAAGATGGAGAATCCTTTTGGAACAGGAGGGTTTGTGCAGCCCAGTGACTCACGGATTCAAGGGCTTGCCGGCTGCTGCTGCTGCTGTGGAAAATTGGCCATTTCGGTTGTTCATTCCCACCCCACTCCTACCTGAATCACAGGAGAGAGACAGACCTTTTTTTTTACCCTCACAGTTGCTGTCACTTGGTAAGTGGTGCAGAAGCTGAGCAGAACAGCCATCAGCACTGGTTAGGCCACACCTTGAGTACTGTGTCCAGTTCTGGGCACCTCAGCTTAGGAAAGATGTTGACTTGCTGGAAGGTGTGCAGAGAAGGGCAACAAAGCTGGGGAGGGGTTTGGAGCACAGCCCTGTGAGGAGAGGCTGAGGGAGCTGGGGTTGCTTAGCCTGGAGAAGAAGAGGCTCAGGGGAGACCTTCTTGCTCTCTACAACTACCTGAAGGGAGGTTGTAGCCAGGAGGGGGTTGGTCTCTTCTCCCAGGCAATCAGCACCAGAACAAGACGACACAGTCTCAAGCTGCACCAGGGGAGGTTTAGGCTGGATGTTAGGAAGAAATTCTTCATAGAGAGAGAGATTGGCCATTGGAATGTGCTGCCCAGGGAGGTGGTAAAGTTGCCATCACTGAGGGTGTTTAAGAAGAGGCTTGATGGGGTGCTTGGTGCCATGGTTTAGTTGATTAGACGGTGTTGGATGATAGGTTGGACATGGTGATCTCAAAGGTCTCTTCCAATCTGATCTATTCCAATCTGGTGTATTGTATTGTATTGTATTGTATTGTATTGTATTGTATTGTATTGTATTCTATTCTATTCTATTCTATTCTATTCTATTCTATTCTATTCTATTCTATTCTATTCTATTCTATTCTATTCTCTACAGGTTCCTACTGATACCTTGGGTTTATCAAAGAAATCTCCATGATGGCTCAAGGCATCATCTTTGAACATATCTTCCCCTTGATGTCCCCAGGTGAGAGATGACTTTTCTTCTTGGGAGCAGTTGCCTTAGCAGACTGCAGACATGAGCCATAAATAAATACAGAAGGATCACAACAGATGTTCCTTATGTAGCTTTCTCAAAAGAGAGATGTCCCCACACCATATCTTTGTGACAGGTGGACCAAGGAACCTGTCCTCCTGGGACAGAGGGATGTGTACATCTAGGGGAAAAAGACCCTTCCAGGTTCAGAAGTTGCTTAAGCAGGTTAGACAGAGGACAAGGTTGATCAGATGTCTTCTCACGCATCAAAGGACACTGTCCCTGGCCACGTTTCTGTGAATGCCATCATTATTGCATTAAATGTCCCCTGCCCCAGCCACAGCAGAGAGCTGCTTCAAAAGATGCTACCACATTACACAGACTAAATATCACTCTCTCAAATCAACAAGCTGTGGAAGGCTTGAGGTAACCATTTAAAGGTTATCCCACACTGCTTCTGTCTCCTATTTTCAATTACCCCCACTTGTTGGCTTTGAAGTCTTTAGCATGGAAAATAAATCATAGCTCAATGTGCTGTTCCATCACTCAGCAATGCTTGATGTGACAGTCTCAGCAGATGACAAGATTATAGTGATAAGGGTCTGGTTTTAAAATGTTTACCATTTCCCAGTTGGATCTTTGACCTTGGACTGCATTAATGTTGTGCCATTTTTAGATCTAATGCCAATCTTTGTCTTGCAACGTATCATCATTTTAATGCCTGATTTACACTCTGAATTATGGTAATTTATTGTAATAGTGTGATTTGACCTTTTCAGTATTTCCTATTTTTATTGGCTAGCTGTTTTGGCCCTTTCCCCAGAGGTTAGTGGGATGCTGGGGGAAGCAAAGGCTGCGAGCGAGCCTATCGAAGCACGCAGCGCTGAAAAGGGCAAAGCACAAGAGCATGCTGCTAATTCAGGGGCTGGGCAACACATGGAAATCTAAAGGTGGTGTTTGTGACAACTACCACACCAAGAACAGAGGTGACATGTCAGTCTTGGAGGTGAAAGGGCATCTTCAGGAATGGCTAGAGCGATGTGAAGGGCCTTGAACACAAGTGTGATGAAGAATGGCTGAGGGAACTAGGGTCTTCAGAGCCTAAATTAGCAGATCTCCTTGTCCTCTAAAACTGCCTCAGATGAGGTTAGAGCGAGGTGGGAACTGGTCTCTTCTCCCTAGAAACATGATGCCTGTCTATGAGCAGCAACTTCAGTTTTTGCCCTCCAGAAGAGGGGAAGAACTGCAGAGGTGGTCTGGATTGGAGTAAATGGTCTCCAGAGGTCCCTTCCAACCCCTAACATTCTATGATTCCAAAGGATTAGAATAAACCTTTATTAGAATAAACCAAACCAGGTTGGAAGAGACCTTCCAGATCATCGTGTCCAACCCATCAACCAATCCAACCCACCCAAACAGCTAACCCATGGCACCCAGCACCCCATCAAGTCTCCTTCTGAACACCTTCAACGACGGCGACTCCACCACCTCCCCGGGCAGCCCATTCCAATGGGCAATCACTCTTTCTGTATAGGACTTCTTCCTAACATCCAACCTGAACCTCCCCGGCGCAGCCTGAGACTGTGTCCTCTTGTTCTGGTACTGGCTGCCTGGGAGAAGAGACCATCATCAGCCTGTCTACAACCTCCCTTCAGGTAGTTGTAGAGAGTGATAAGGTCACCCCTGAGTCTCCTCTTCTCCAGGCTGAGCAACCCCAGCTCCCTCAGTCTTTCCTCATAGGGCTTGTGTTCCAAACCCCTCACCAACTTTGTTGCTCTTCTCTGGACTCGTTCCAGCAAGTCAACCTCCTTCCTAAACTGAGGGGCCCAGAACTGGACACAGTACTCGAGGTGTGGCCTAACCAGTGCAGTATACAGGATGGCTCATTAAAATACAGCAAATACAAACTGCCAACATCATTGCCTGTTGGAACAGAAGCTAAACCAGAAGTGGTTACTCCTGAGTTGTCAGCCTTCTAAGCAGTCTTTGGAAAAAAAAAAACCCTTCACGAAGTGTGATTTTTATTGTAGGTATTCAAACCTTTCAGCCAATTCTACAAGGTACAGCCAGGAGTACACATGCATGAGATGCCTGCTTTGTACATCTCATTGCCTTCATGAGTTTGATGTGCAAATGGTTACTTAGAAATGCTGCTATCTGCAGTGACTGGTTTCAAACAACTACACACACAGGCGTGCAGCTCTCTGAACGCATTGTGTACGCTGCGGCCTTTGAAAGCAGCTCCTTTTAAGTTCCCACTCATAGCCTGCTCCTGAACTGGGATTTTGCAGAGACATTTTGAAATAATTGTTTTACCATTTCCATGCTTGCTTTTTAAAGTAGATCATCCTCTGTGATCATGGACAATGGCAATGATTGTTCAGTGGTCTCTCGCTCTAATCGAGTCAATTTGCTTTGCTGGGATTTCCCTCTCCCCTGTATTCAGCGCTCCGAGTGCTCGGACCAAACGGAGTGAAGCGGATCTAATTAACTTCTCTCAAGGGTATTGACTGTCTGCAAAGGAAGAGGAAAGCAACAAGGAATCTGTTATGACAGCCTATTCATTGCCAGCTCGCCCACAGTAGCACATCTTCCTCTTGCAGCACCAGGGTTCACATACATTTCCTTATTTGATTGTGTTTCCTGCTGCACAAAGGCACCAGAGGCTGTGTGAACTCCTATGGTTTCTGAAGACAGACAGTCAAGAGGAAATAAAGCAAAGCTGCTGTGCATAAGCAAAGCTGCTGTGTATAAACAGTGGAAATTAGAAATTCTTAATTAGACTCCATTCATTAGGAGGGTAAGAAGTGCAGTGTGAGTAGGTTGGTGTGCTGTCTTCACTCATTTAAGGTGTACCCATGGGCACGTGCAGAAAACAAGCCTGATTGAAAATCAGGGGCTACCTTCATCTCTCTGTGGGAATAGCAAGGATCTTCTCAGCCATGCAAGGTAAGCCCAGGGTTTGGAAAATGGTGTAAGCACAAGAAGCTGGTGCAGCACTGGATGTGGCAGCAAGCTTTAGCAGGGAGCTCCTGCAGCAATGCTACTGATTGAGTGGGTGCAGGGAAAGCTGGCTGGCTGGACAGGGACCCGCCACCAGCAGCACAGGTGAAGATGGTGACACAGTAGACAGTCTCCTCTATTTCCATCCACTTGGCTCTGATCATTACTGAAGACCAAAAGCTCCTATTAGTGTAATTTATAAAAAACAAAACAAAACAGCTGATCTGGATAGATCAAAATGCCCTTTCAAGTGCCACGGTGATAAGAGCATACTGGACAGATGGACAGCGCCTGTGGTGAGGCAGGCAGCATGGAAAAAACATTCAGATCATGGGAAAGCACTCAGAACAAGAGTTTCCCCAAAGGACAAAAGAGATCATCCTCCATTACTTTTCCTAAAGAAATGCAAACCACATTTGCCACCTGCAAAGTGGTTTATGGTTCTCACCTCATTCTTACTGCTTTGATAGCTTTTGCAGCTCAGCCTACAAAGAGGGCTGTGGTGGGGCAGCCCTGCCATTGAGTACCACAAAGGCTGAGTTGTGACCTTGAGACGCTTTAGCAGCAACAGTAACCGATGCTGGGCATTGGGAGAAGGCTGCTAAAATGGTGCTGAAGCATAAAACAGCTGCTAGGCTCCCTTCCCGTCCGCTGGAGTGAGGGAATTCACACACGCTGCTAGGAGCAGCTGCTCACACCCACGTTCGTTCACAGCCTGCTTTGCCTCCTCTCAGGTGAGTGGTGCTAAATCCATCTTAGATCCCTCCAACAGCAGTAGTTACTAAATGCCATCATTACCTGTATGCTAATGAATTCCCTATTTACATTCAAATAGATTCAGTTCAATATGTTTTGCCACTGCACTTAATAAACAGAGCCAAAGGTGCTTTAGAGGCCAGGGCAGTGCTTTTGTCAGCTTTCCACTGCAGTCATTAATTAAATCATTAAATAACGAATGGATTGGCTCAGCTCTATTCAATGACAATCTTCACTCCCATACACACTGTGATTTTTGCTGCCTGTGCTGGGAGCTTGCATGCTCCTCTCTTCACAGGCATCAGTTCTGGGGCCCTCAGTTTAAGAGGGATATTGAGACTCTTGAACGTGTCCAGAGAAGGGCAAGGAGGCTGGGGAGAGGCCTTGAGCATAGCCCTGTGAGGAGAGGCTGAGGGAGCTGGGATTGTTCAGCCTGGAGAAGAGGCTCAAGGGAGACCTTATTGCTCTCTACAACTCCCTGAAGGGAGGTTGTAGCCAAGAGGGGGTTGGTCTTTTCTCCCAGGCAATCAACACCAGAACAAGAGGACACAGTCTCAAGCTGCACCAGGGGAAGTTTAGGCTGGAGGTGAAGAGAAAGTTCTTCACAGAGAGAGTTGTTAGCCATTGGGATGTGCTGCACAGGGAGGTGGTGGAGTTAGTGCCCCTGGAGGTGTTCAAGAGGGGATTGGAAGTGGCACTTTGTGCCATGATCTAGTAGTCATGAGGTCTGTGGTGACAGCTTGGACTTGATGATCTTTGAGGTCTTTCCCAACCTTGTTGATTCTATGATTCTATGATTGTATGATCAGAGCTGGGTGAGGTGCTGAGCAAAGCTGGAGTCTGCTGCATGGCGGAGCAGAGGCTTGGCACTGCCGCATGGTGAGCTCAGTGCCTGGGTAGCACACAGAGCTGCAGCCCTGCTCCTCAGACTCTGTTTTAATAAGAGTTTTGCCCCAAGCAACAATTTGGATGCCTTTTCCCCTATAAGGAAGTTAATTCCTAGCACCAGGAAAAGCACACTGGAGAATCATATTTCTTCCTTTGTTGCCACTAAATGCAACGAGGTTGTCAGAGACCAGCACAACGTGGGGATTTCTTGGGAATGTGTTATGAGATGCCTTTGCCTCAGATGCCCTTTTGGGTGAAGCAACACGAGCAGGACTTCACAGAAGGGTTACACAGAGAAATCAGTGTTTCCAAGACACTCCTGTAGGGAGGAGCTACAGGCTGTAGAGCTACAGGCTGGGGTCCGAGTGGCTGGAGAGCTGCCAAACAGAGAGGGACCTGGGGGTGCTGGTCAACAGCTACCTGAATATGAGCCAGCAGTGTGCCCAGGTGGCCAGGAGGGCCAATGGCATCCTGGCCTGCATTAGGAATAGTGTGGCCAGTAGGAGCAGGGAGATTATTGTGCCCCTGTACTCTGCATTGGTTAGGCTGCACCTTGAGTCCTGTGTCCAGTTCTGGGCCCCTCAGTTTAAGAAGGACATTGAGACACTTGAAGGTGTCCAGAGAAGGGCAACAAGGCTGGGGAGAGGCCTTGAACACAAGCCCTATGAGGAGAGGCTGAGGGAGCTGGGATTGTTTAGCCTGGAGAAGAGAAGGCTCAGGGGTGACCTCATTGCGCCCAGGGAGGTGGTTGAGTCATCGTCCTTGGAGGCGTTCAAGAGGAGATTGGACGTGGCACTTGGTGCCATGGTCCAGTCATGGGGTCTGTGTTGATAGGTTGGACTCGATGATCCTTGAGGTCCTTTCCAACCTAAGTTATACTGTGATACTGTGATACTGTGAGGTGTGCTGCACCAAGGTTAACAAATTAAACCTGTGTCCAGGGCTGCTCCAGGGCACAAAAGCTGACAGGCAAGGGAGCAAGTGTGCTTCTGTAGCCTGCAAAATGGGGTGGTGGGTGTGGCATGCTTGATGGAGAAGAGCACTGTGACCTGCCAGCTCCAGAGGTGCCAAGGCACTGGAAGCACACTGAGTGGTACAGCCACACCAAGAACCACTCTAAAAGCTCAACCAGACAGGGCTAAACCTGTCTGAGCACTCAGTGACATTTCTATCACTACTGACCTACTACTGTGAAAGGCCCCCAAGGGTACAGGCTGATGGAAATCTGGGTACCAAAATCCCTTTGTCTCTTAGACTCTCCCAGCCTCACAGCTACAGACAGGAATCCTTTTGGCTCAGTCCATAATCAGTAAAGGGCTGATGCAGCAAACCTGCCTGGGAGGAGACTAGTTCAGCAAAGGTACATTTTAGAGAGCAAAACAGTAATTTTTAGGACAACAGTCCTCCTCAGGAGCCCTGGCATCTCCTGCTGGGTGAGTGAGAGCAGTACTTGGTGCTTGCTGGGCTGGCTCACTTGGGCATCGTGCTGCTGTTAGCATCTTTCAGTGCTTTGTAAAATACTTGGGAATGAATTGGCAGGGGGAAAGATGTTTCTTAAAATGAAAGTCTCCTGATCCTATGCCTTAGAAAAGCTTCATTAATTAAATTGTAGTTGCCAGCAGAGAGGGTATTTTTGCTGGCAGTTAAATGGCTGGAGGATCTGAGGGCCCCAGGCAAAGCCAAAGGTATTTGATCCAGCAAGATGTTAACTGCCAGGAAATATCCCCACAAGCCAGTGTTATTGCTTTAATATGCTTAATAAAATGTTCTGGTTTTCCTCTGGCACTGCAGGCACTGGGAAGGCATGAAGACACCATCCAGCTAGTCCTACGCCTACTTCAACTTGGCAGGCGAAGAGAGCAGGAGGTGCAGGGCACTGCCACCCTTTAGCCTGTCCGGTTGGACACGCTGCATAACCCAGTGAATTTCCACCCAGAGCAATGGGGAGGCAGGCCAGAGGAAACCAGTGTTTACTCAGCCTCTTAACACCTCTAAGTCCACCAAAGTGGTGTTTCTGAGGCCAGAACCAGGCTGCACTTGAGCAGAAAAATCTCTGCTCTTGCAATTGGTGTGCCTTGCATTTTGCTCTCTGCACGCTCTCTCTGTTGTGATGCCATCAGGTTGGTTGGTTGATGCCAGCTACAGACAGCAAACAACATACTTTGCAACCCATCATAAATTAATGCTGTGAGATAGGTACAACTGTAGTCTCTGCTTTATAATGGGAACTGGGCTATGACCACATGGCAAGCCAGCAGCAGAACTAGCTGTAGCCAGGTGGGGATTGGTCTCTTCTCCCAGGCAACCAATGACAGAAGGAGAGGACAGAGTCTCAAGCTGCAGCATGGGAGGTTTAGGCTGGATGTTAGGAAGAAATTCTTCCCAGAAAGAGAGATTGGCCATTGGAATGGGCTGCCCAGGGAGCTGGTGAAGCCACTGTGCCTGGCAATGTTTAAAACAAGACTGGATGGGGCACTTAGTGTCATGGTTTAGTTGATTAGATGGCGTTGGGTGATAGGCTGGGCTTGATGATCTTGAAGCTCTTTTCCAACCTGGCTAATTCTGTGATTCTGTAACTCCTGAATTAACTCAGGCTTGCAAAGAAACTCTCTGCCACTTTGTGTGGAATGAGGACTGTGGGGTTCAGCTGGATCCAAGCTTTTCCCAGGCATCTTCCACAGTGCTGATACTTCCTCTTTCCCTACCTGCAAAATGGGTTTAAAAAACCAGTGTATATCTCCAAGTGTTGCTCCTCTCCTCCCTTCAGAGGACAAACTCCATCAGAGCAGGTGTCTGGGTCTGACCCTGGATCACAGGGTGATGTCACTCTCCCCCCTACACTCCACATCTTGCAGCAAACAACCTTTCCCTGGGACTGCTTCAGACAATTGCAGCACCATGTGAGAGCAGGCTTGATCAACCCACACCACACCAGAATTAATGACTCCCTTAATAAAGGCAAGTGAGATCATCACTCTTGGCTTAATTTTTCCTTTTTATTGCCTTTTACATGTACAAGTAATGATCAGATGCTTAAATACCTCTACAGCCAACACTTAAGGATGTGTTCAGACCTCTCACTCTCCTGTGAACGAATGGCAGTGTCACTTCAGAGAGAGTTTTAGCACATTCCTGGACCAAAAGGAGAGGATTCTTGCAAACCAGCTCCAGCACTGTATCAAGACATCTGAAATGGGTCAAGACCCATTAAAACAAGAAGCAGTGGTCCAGGTGCTGAGTGCTCAGTACAGGCTGAGGGCAGACACTATGTGAGGGTTTGAAGAAAAAGGCAAATGTCTCTGTGCCTTTCTGTACAGTCCACGTTGAAACTGGACCTTCACAAAGCTCCAGGCACACCTTAAGAGAGTCCTTGGCTATCCAAATAATCTTCAAAGGGAAACCCCCAGATTATGCACTACAGCTTTGTTTCCCATTGTTCCTCAGAAGGATTTCTCCACACTGAGAGTTTTCCATTTGCCCACTCCATCCTATCATAAGCGTCAGAATCAGCTTCAGCTGTCATTGAGGCATTACTTAGATATATGAGGGCCTAAATGCAAATGAAGTTCAATGTGATTTTAATTCCTAAATACCTCTATCAATTAAGAAAAAAAGAGAGTTCTAGGTTGTAAATCACATTCTGAAAACCATCTTTCTCCCTCAGGTGTTGCTCATGTGCAGAAAGCAGAGTTCCCAGTGCCCAGCTATGTTTCTACTGACCTCACCAGCAAAATGATGGCTTGAGGGGAGAGAGAAGATTTATCCCATCACTTGGCCCCACTATACTTCATAAGCTGTATGCCATCTAAAGGATGTGCAGACCCTGAACCTGCTGCCCTGAGGTGACCTCCGGCTCACAGCTCCATCCCAGCACCCAGAGGAGGGTGTGAGCATGGCTGTAGGTAACTCCAAGCCGCTTTGAGCTTGTGCTGGGAAAGGCTGAGAGGTTTGAGGCATTATTGTCAGTGTGTTGACTTCTTCCTCCTGCTGTATGAAAAATTGATTTACTGTAGCTGCAAAGAATTTGCAATGTACTTACACACGTGTAATTGGTTGGAGCACTTGCTGAGAGACCCAGCAGCCCCTCTCCTAGTGCCCTGTCACGTGCCTGTGTTTGCAGTAGCAGATCCAGAGATCATAGAATTGTTTAGATTGGAAAAGACCTTTAAGATCATTGAATTCAACTGTTAACCCGACCCTGGCAGCTCACCACTAAATTATGTCCCTCAGCACCACGTCTACATGTCTTCTAAACACCTCCAGGAATGGTGACCCCACCACTTCCCTGGGTAGCCTGTTCCAGGGCTTGACAACCCTTTAAGTGAAGAAGCTTTTCCCAATAATTTTCTCAAACTGTGCCAGGGGAAGTTTAGACTTGAGGTGAGGAGAAAGTTCTTCACAGAGAGAGTTGTTAGCTGTTGGAATGTGCTGCCCAGGGAGGTGGTGGAGGCACCATCCCTGGAGGTGTTCAAGAGGGGATTGGATGTGGCACTTGGTGCCATGGTTTAGTAGTCATGAGGTGTTGGGTGACAGGTTGGACTTGATGATCCTTGAGGTCTTTTCCAACCTTATTGATTCTATGATTCTATGATAATATCCAATCTAACACTGTTCCAGTTTGAGGCAGATCCTTCCTTGCTTCCCACTGGGGCAGAAAAACGAGACTCAGGCAAATGGATTGCAGAAGTGATAGAAAGGAATGGAATGGAAATGCAGTGAGTGTTTTACAGGGAACCACAAGTACAGTGACAAAAGAAGATCCCAAAGCATACCCAGAAGCCTCCCAGCATTTCCCTTCTCCCTACCTGAGGGTACACCCAGACCCGCCCCCCCCAGGGCTCTTTCTTCCCCCCCTCCACTGTTAGGCTAATCTCAGCTGGCCAGATCTGAGATTGCCCTTCCCCCTTCTCCTCCTGGCATTAGGAATAGCCAGGCCTAAGAGGCCTCAAGATTACTCTCCCTCCATTACCAGATAGTGAGCATCTCCCACTGTAGCGGTGAGGGAAGAAGGAGGAAGTGCAGGACTTTGCAGGTGGATTTACAGGGAGCAGGACATTATGGGATGAAATATGCAGCTTCCTGTGTCCACCCACTGGGCTGGACCCTCGGGACACTAGAGGTGTGTCTTATGTGGCAGCAGAAGGGGGGCACCCAGCCCAAAATGCCACACACACACCACACGCACCCCTCGAGGCATTGCCTTTTGTCCTATCACTTGTTGTGCCAAACCCCTATAACATGCTCAGGTTCAGCGAGCTGCCCCAGTACAGGCAGGGATTTCAGCCCTTGGTTTCCACAGCTCAGCACACTAAAAGCAGTGGGGGGCTGCCTGCATCTGCACTGGGAGGCTGATGCATCCCAGCTGGGTCCCTGCACCACGCCAAGTCATCTGTGCACGCAGGGGCCGTGGGGTGGGATGTGGGGATATCTGGCAGCCCAGGCTGTGCCACATCTGGAAAGCCAAGAGTTCACCACCCAAAGTGGGACTCTGCACCTCTGGGATTTGACTCCTTGTCTGTGACCTCTCAGGGCAAGGTCTGTGAGGGAGTAATCTTTCCCTCCTCTGCTTTTGTAATCGTGTTGGTGCTTTGCTGGGGCTGTGGCGGCTGAAGTGCTGACAGTTTGGGAAGGCTGCATTCTTCTGGGAGGAAAAACTGGGAAAACAGTTACATCTGTGAAGTCTCCAGCCTATCTCAGCTGCCAAAAGTTCTAAGCAACAAAACTGCAACACACAGTGGTTTCAGATGCTGTGGGCTTCAGTGGCTGGAAAAGGGGGGCCCTTCCCACCAGGGCTGGTGGGACAACCTCCATGTGAATGAGAAAATCTGGGGTGCAAGGCAAGTTTTCCTGGGCCTTGTGTCTGTTTTGGTGTAAAACACCACATGAGATGTTGGCTAAGAGAGAGGATTCAGGTGATTAGGGAGTTTTTGGAGACGCAGAGATGTTCTGCTCCAAAGGATCCCCTGGGGCAGCCCTGCTGCCTGGTTGGGAGTGTCTGAGCTCTGCTTTCCAGCAGCAATGTGAATATTTCAGATATTTAGCCTGTGATCCATTGAGGTTCCTTTTGCACCACCTCAACCCCAGCCCTTTCCTTTCTTTGTTGGTCAGTGGATGCTCTGACCCTTGTCAGAGAACAGGAGACCTCGATGGCTATTTACTATTTAATGCTGACTCTCTTGGCTTTTTCTTTTCCCTGTTTATCTTTCTGCCATTTAGAGCCCCGTGTTGAAGAAGTCCTCGATGTGTTGTCAAATGCCTCCAAGATATATTTGATTGAAATGTGTGTTGCTTGTCTGAGTGAACCTGGCTGACAGGGAAAAGCTTTCTTGCTCTCCAAAGAAACACAACAGCTGCCTTGTTCTGCTCGCTGCCTTTCCAGCAGAACTCAAATGAATTGCTTAATTTCAAGCAAATTTGATAATAAGGTTGAGGTGTCAAAAGTGATTACATTCCAGAGCAGCATGGCACTTTATTTATTTAACTAGAGAGATCATGTTTGGCTTTCATTTATTTTTTTTCCCCCCAAAGAAGGACAAAAATATCCCTGCCTGACTTCCAGGGATGGCTGGGAACTACTCTGCAATTGATCTCCTCGCAGACCTCCTCAGGGGACTATCTGTCCCCTGTGTCCTGGCAAGGCAAAACTAACATCAGCAGGTCCAAGAGCCAGAGGAACATCCACAAAAAAACCCATTGTCTGGGCCATCTTTCTTTTCCTGAGCACAAGCATTCAGGTGTTATTCTGAGAATGACCTTTGCAACCCTCCCTTATGCCTTTAAGTTGCTCTGACCACGTGTGAAGCGGTGGTATTAGTAATAATACTATTCACACCAGACTCTCCTGGGCAGCTGAATGACAGTATGAATGTGGATTAATATTCCTTAGCCACAAGGGACTTAGGAAGGAGCTGATGGAAGCACAGCTCGTGAAATTAATAATCACCACCCACTTGGAGGAAAAGGAATTGGATTACAGGGACTCCAAAATTAATAGTATCCTGGGCAGGCAGAGGCTATTGAAATATTCATTGGGTTCAGCTAACCTAAGACAGCAAGAAGCAGGCAAGGTGTGATGCATTATGTAGCCACAGGCCATGCTGAGCTGCCTTTTGTGGCCATGGGGCTGGTGTTTGGGAGCCACCTCCTTGCTGCGCACCAGCAGGGTGGCACTAATTGGGCAGAGGAACACAGTGATTGACAGGAACATGGATATCCACTGAAGAGTGCTGCCAGATATTGTGATGCACAGCATGAATAAAGCAGTGCAGGATGGTCTTGGGCTGAAGCACAGGAAAACTGAGGGAGAAGAAATCCTGGGGGCTGCCTGTGCAGAAACACCTTGATAGGAGCATTTCCACTGTGGGAAGCTCCAGCTGCTGTGGGATATTTCTGCTGTGGGACAGGGCAGGAGCTTGGGTATGTGAGCTGCTTCCAGTGCTCCCAAGAGCCATATTCTGATGGTGTCAGTGGAAGAAAATAATTGAACTTGCTCCCAAGCATGTGAAACTGGTAAGAAAAAGAAAGAACCCACTGGTGTATCCCAGAGGATCTCCCCAGAAGTGACCATAGCCTCCCAGGACCTGCTAAATCCTGCAGAGCTGGAGACCTGAGGAAGGGCAACTGCCAAAATGCCTTTTGGGAGGGTGGGAGTGATGCTTTCTGCTGTCTGGGAGGGAGCTGGATTCAGTTTAACTGGATAAATGGCCTCAGTAAAAACCTCAAACAAATGCTCCTCTTGCCTGCTTCCAAAATCCTTATTTCTGGGCTATTTTCACCAATGTGTGACCAGCAAGATCCAGAGAGAGAAGCAAGAGCTCCCTATGAAAATCAGCTCTCCAGCAAACCTACATTTGGCATGAAGATGCTGTTCTTAGCTCAGAAGAGTTCAGCAGGTTGTGTTGGTTCGGGAGACAGCTGTGTGTATATGAACACATGCACATGCAGGCAGATGGGTGACGAGCTTCTGGTGAGGCATAGCCAGAATGGTCTCTATCCATTCCCTCCTCCATCCCTCCCTCCTGACACTTGGACAAAGGTGATAGCAGCTCCCATGCCAGAAAAAAAAAAAGGCATATCTCAGCTCCTCAGAGGGTGATGAGCCACCTTGAGAAGCAGCTGTGAGCCATATGCCATCAAATGCTGTGCAGGCAGTGTGCTTGCAAAAGTGTATACAGGAGAGCAGAGCCACCACTAAACTGACTCCCAGGCAAACCAGCACCAGAACGAGAGCACACAGTCTCCAGCTGCACCAGGGGAGGTTTAGACTGGATGTTAGGAAGTAGTTCTTCATAGAAAGAGAGATTGGCCATTGGAATGTGCTGCCCAGGGAGGTGGTGGAGTCACCATCCCTGGAGGTGTTTAGGAAGAGACTGGATGGGGTGCTGGGTGTCATGGTTTAGTTGATTAGATGGTGTTGGGTGATAGGTTGGACTCAATGATCACAAAGGTCTCTTCCAACCTGGTCTATTCTATTCTATTCTATTCTATTCTGTTCTGTTCTGTTCTGTTCTGTTCTATTCTAAATTGATTGTGCTGTTGAAGAGGGAGGAATTGACACTGTTAGAGTATGTCCAAGTCCTGCAAGCTCATGTGAGATGTGTGGTGAGCTTATTGTGCTGCCAGCATGCTGAGTTATTCCTTGAGAGGGGATTTGAAGGGGTAGATCACTACAGGGGATCATTATTGAATCACTTTGAATTAAAGATTCCCCAGAAATACAACATTGTTCATTTAAATAAAAGAAGTATTAAGAAATATCCTAATTGTAAGTGTGTTTGCCACAGCTCTCCTCTTCTTTAAGAAAACCTGTTGGTTTTTATTTAATCTTGTACAGGGGCAGCCAAAGGCTCCCAGCTGAAAACCTACAGTGGCCAGGGGTCAGCCCATCCTCTTTCCCTGGTCAAATTTTGGTGAATTCTGAAGAAAATCCAGCTGTCTTCTCCAGCATCTAAGAGGATTTGGAATGGGAGCCTTCTTTTGCTCTTGTACAGTACCTCCTGTTGTAATTTCTGACTCTTGCTGTTTCCCCAAGGAAAAACCCTGGGTGAAACTCCCCACAACCAGCCAGAAAAGAGCATTCAGCTCTGCAGTGTCTTCTCAGTGTGAGCTGGTAACTAAGTCCTCAACACACCTGCTAGGTTAATATTTGTGAGTGAAAGGAAATTGTCTTTCCCTGGTGTAGTGAACTTCTGGTGGTGGCACATCCAGAAAGGCTTCCATTGCACCTGTAAAAGTTGGTCTAAGCTCCAATGGTTCTGCAGTACACTTCTGTTCATCCACCCAGGCTGCACAGACTGGAGCTGAGCCCAGACAAGTTTGCCAGTTCTTTGCTGGCCGTGAGCTGGCGAATGGGTTTGCTTTGTTGTGTTGATAGCATGGAAGGAAACTCTGGATGTTACCCAGTGCATGTTTAAAATCAGCAGGAGCCTTTCAAGTGAAGCAAGGTGGGCGTGCTGGTCCTGCTGCAGGTATCTCAAGAGACATCATGAACCATCTCGATGGCAAGTGTCCAACAAGCTCCTATTGAGAGCTTTGGGAACAAGAGTCCTAAGGCACCTGGAATGGTGTCCAGGGGGTGCCTGTTTCTGGGCTTTGGGTTGGGGTTTTTTTTTGCATTGATGGCATTAAGAAAGGCATCCTAATGAGATTTATGAGGCTGGTTTGAAACAGAGAAGTTGCCTTGCCAACAAGGCATGTCTGCTACATAAAAAATCTGATGATGAAGGGATGAGATGACAGCTTTGTATCCATAATGCTTTCATCCCAAGGTGTCTTTATGCAACTGCTAAATATTTAATTTCCTTTAACTCCCAGCCTTGGATATTTTCAGCAGGTGAGGATGCAAAAAGCCCTCTGCCCCATATAGGTGGGATGAGAAGACATCAGCATGGGACAGACACAAACAACAGCCACCACAGCTCCATTCCCCAGCTCCTCTAACGCTTCCTGCTCTCATGACACTGTCCAGCTGAAAGGTGTTTTGTGGATGTAAGGTCTGGTTTAAACTCAGAGTTTACCTTTATAGCTGTGTTTGATTAGGAGCTGAACCTGTTCTAAAGAAAATGTTTTATGGCTCCTTTGAACCAGAAGAGCTGGGATTTCCTTGGGGCAGGACTTGGGCAGTTTTCCAGACCAGTGCAATTGAAGTCATGCAGGTCCTGAGTGTGGGGACATCACCAGTACTGAGGGCAGAGACTCAGCTCATCCTGTTGTCCTCTCCTGAATGGGGGGATGGCCCAAGAAAGGGCACTGGGAGACTTGCCTGTTGTCCCTGTCCAGTCATCCACTCTGTAAACCCTGTCCCAGAGAGCAAACACATGATTTCACCTATATACTGCAGCTGGTGGGAAAGGCAAGGCTCATCCATTTGAATTGTGCTGGGAGCAGGAAAGATTTCCTTTTTCTCTGGCTTCCTTTCATTTAAGTTTCTGGAAAGGAAAAAAAAATGAAAAGAAAAAAAAGACTTGAACTGTCAAAGCAGAGAATGCTACTGATGTGGCAGGTACATTTTCATCTTCAAAAATGGAAATCATTTTCAAACTGCCTCAGCTTGAATGCTGTGAGTTATAATACATTGCTTTTATTTATTGCAGGTGGACCAAAGGCTGGGGGAGAGGTTGGCAAAGAGCCTCTATGGAGTGGGATCCTCTGCCAGGGCTGTCTTGCAGTGCATGGGAGGAACAAGCAAGGTGGGATGTGGGTCCTCCTATGCAACATGATATGTCCACGTTAGGTGAGGGGGTCACATCCTGGGAGTACCCACTGTGCCTTCAGCACTTACAGAAGATCAGTGGGGAGCTCTGATATAGCAAAATATGCTAGGGATGCTCAAAGTGAAATAAATCCCACTGCTGGCATGATTTGGATAGCTTGGGTCTCTCTGGAAGAGCCCAGACATCCCTTTCCCTCCGTGGGTGCACCACTGAAACATCAACACACCTCAGGTCCCTTCAGCTGCACACTGAGAAACTACAGAGCCCTGAACCAAAGTACTTCAATACTTCTGGCCTTTGAGGTTTAATTGCAGTCCTAGATAGGCAAAATTATTCCCAGCTGCCTGCTGTGCCTGAGGGTCTCAAACAACAGCAGCTCGAGGTTTGTCACCTCAGGGTTTCCTGCACTGGGGCTCTTCAGCATCAGGCTGTGGAGATAGGTGTCCACCCTGCAGGGTTTGGGGCTGGATGTGCAGAAGATCCCCAAAAGATACAGGAATGGTATCCTAAACACAGCCAGGATATTGTATTCAGCAAGGAATGAAGACACCTGAGAGGCAGCCAGGCTTCTGCTGTCTCAGACTTACGCTTTTTCAGAGCCATCTTGAATAGAAATGAGAATGATAATGTGGTGGAAGTGGGTATTATGGTTTATGAAGCTTTAAGTGAGGCTGGAAGCATGAACTGTAACATCCTTTCTCTGCTGCTGCAGAAGGGAAACGTGAAGGCAGGATGGTGAATTGTGGCTTCCAAGGGCATGAGCGTGTCAGGTAGTGAAAGAAAACCACCCACAACCTCTCCAAAAAAGCCCAAACCCAAACCATATGTGGCCCAGAGGAGCCAGCTGCACTTTCCTGTAGCAGAGCAATGGAGATCAGTGCTTCAGCTAGGTGGGAACCTAATCTCAGAGGGAAATGATCTCTCTTCCCCTCCAGCCTCTAACAAACCCCACTGATTTTTAAGCTGCAGGTAACTGCAATTAAGAGGCAAACTTCTGATCCTCCTTCTTAACCACACTGAAAGTTTAATGATACTTGACTTCTGTTTCCTTTAGCAGAGAAGCTGCTCCTGATGGCTTTCAGGATATGGTTTCACAGTCATAGTAGCGTTAGGTTGATGGCTGGACTTTGACATCTCTTCCAACCTTAATGATTCTGTGATTCTTTACTTGTGACACTTGGCCAAATTTTGGTGAATTCTGAAGAAAATCCAGCTGTCTTCTCCAGCATCTCAGAGGATTTGGAATGGGAGCCTTCTTTTGCACTTGTACAGTACCTCCTGTTGTAATTTCTGACTCTTGCTGTTTCCCCAAGGAAAAACCCTGGGTGAAACTCCCCACAACCAGCCAGAAAAGAGCATTCAGCTCTGCGGTGTCTTCTCAGTGTGAGCTGGTAACTAAGTCCTCAATACACCTGCTTGGTTAATATTTGTGAGTGAAAGGAAAATGTCAGTTGTCTACAACACTTGTGCAAACAGCCTGAAAGAGCAGCATGCCAAGGAGCACCCCTCCTTTGGGGATGCTGATACCTCTGCTACATCACACCCCTGAAAGCTGCAGTAACCTTTGCAGGTCACAGCAAAAGCAGTTTAAAAATCACTTAAAATTGTAAAACAAAGCAAAGAGACACAAACCAGGGATGCAAAAGTAATTAACACCAAATGCAACCTCATTGTGCCAGGGACTCTCTGAGTTAATTGTTCACTGACCATCTTATGCTCCAGTTTGTGCCTCTGCTGGCCAGGCCAGGGTTTGGTTGGCCACTGCAGTGCCACTGGAACTGCAGATCAGTCATGCAGGACTTGATTCATTTGGTAGATACTTTAGAAAGCAGATGTGGGACCAGGCTGTCCCACCAGTCACAGATACAGGCCACTTCAAACAGCTATGATTAGGGCACATAGTCAGTGCTGGACAGCAACATCAATGGGTCCTAAGGCTTGGTAGGGCACTGTGGATGCTATTGTTGTACAGTAGTTGGGGGCATCTCATCCCTGGAAGTGTTTGAGACCAGGTTGGATGAGGTTTTGAGCAATTTGGTCTCATGGTAGAAGTCTATAGAAGCAGGGGTGGAGCTAGACAATCTTTAAGGTCCCTTCCAACTCAAGTCATTCTATGATTTGTTAGCCATTGGAATGTGCTGCCCAGGGAGGTGTTGGAGTCACCATCCCTGGAGGTATTCAAGAGGGGATTGGACATGGCACTTGGTGCCACGGTTTAGTCATGAGGTCTGTGGTGACAGGACTTGATAATCTTTGAGGTGTCTTCCAACCTTGGTGATTCTGTGATTCTATGAATACTGGAGTAAGCTCAGCCATGATATTGGCCAAGTGTCAGGCAATGTCAGTCTGCTTAGTTCATCGTGGAAACCTCCTCTTTTCCATAATAATCCTTCAGTTCCTTTCTGCTACCTGTCACACAACTGCTCCGTTTGTCTCTGGTGTGAAGCCATGCTGACCCCACGGGGGAGGAGCAGCTCCTACCTCCAGCCACCTGCACTGGGGCTGCCGCACTGCTTTTGACATCCCTGAGCTGCCCATCCTTGGCTCTCCCAGCTAGCGCATGAACAGTTAAGTGGCTCCAGCCTCCTGCTCAGGAGAGCACTTTGCTTGCCCTGAAGGAGGGCGAGAGAAAAAAAATATCTGGAAAAAAGGACCTCTGGGAGACCTTGTAAGATTAAGCCAACATACCAAGCTGCTGAACAATGGTTGACATAGCAGGGCTCCCCTCCCTAGCCCTCCCCCAGCTCCTATAGATCACAAACATATGCTCCCTGCATGCAGGCTCCCAGTCTTTTATTTCACCATGTTTCAGTCCCTGCCTATGGTCTCCTCTTTATTCCGCATGTGACAGAGAAGTTAATTTGAGAAAAAGGATAAAGTGTCACATTCTCTTGAGAAATGAACATGTAAATGGCCTGGAAGCAACATCATTTTCCTCTCTCTTCCCTTCTCTTCTCTCCTCTTTCTTTTTTTTCCCTTCCCTACTAGGAAAGCAGCATTAAAACTGCACTCCTGATCCAGTTCAATAGCTCTTTCCCTGGTGTCAGGGAGGATAGATAGGATGAAGCTCAGGGAAGGGGTTTTGGAAGTTGTCCTACCCCCATCCTAATGATTTGCACTGCTCAGAGAGGAGCTGCTGGGGCTGGGATGCAGTGCCCAGGCAGGCTGGTGTCTTGTCTGGCACAGTCCTGCTCTGCCCTGCTCTGGGCAATGTGAAAGACCCGAGCTGGCTGGATGCTCCTGCTACTGGTCCATCTGGGGTGAGAGGTGGGAACGTGGCCATGCCCATCCCAGCACAACAGGTGCAGTGGAGGATACCCATGACAGGTGGGTTGGAATTGGATGATCCTTGAGGTCCCTTCCAACCCTAACTATTCTATGATTCTATGATTCTATGATTCTATGATTCTATGATTCTATGTGGATGCACTGAAATGAGCAGAGGGATGTGGCTAATGGCAGTCCTCAGCTTTTATGCTCATTGAGGATAGAATAGAATAGAATAGAATAGAATAGAATAGAATAGAATAGAATAGAATAGAATAGAATAGAATAGAATAGAATAGAATAGAATAGACTTAAACAGGTTGGAAAAGACCTTTGAGATCATCAAGTCTAACCTATCATCCAACAGTATCTAATCAACTAAACCGTAATCAACTAATCAAATAAACCATGGCACCAAGCTCCCCATCCAGTCTCTTCCTAAACACCTCCAGGGATGGTGACTCCACCACCTCCCTGGGGAGCACATTCCAATGGCCAATCTCTCTTGCTGGGAAGAACTTCTTCCTAACATCCAGCCTAAACTTCCCCTGGTACAGCTTGAGACTGTGTCCTCTTGTTCTGGTGCTGGTTGCCTGGGAGAAGAGACCAACCCCCACCTGGCTACAACCTCCCTTCAGGGAGTTGGAGAGAGCAAGAAGGTCTCTCCCCTGAGCCTCCTCTTCTCCAGGCTAAGCAACCCCAGCTCCCTCAGCCTCTCCTCCCAGGGCTGCGCTTCAGACCCCTCCCCAGCCTCGATGCCCTTCTCTGGACAGGTTCAAGAGTCTCAATGCCCTTCTTAAACTGAGGGGCCCAGAACTGGACACAGGACTCAAGGTGTGGCCTAACCAGTGCTGAGCACAGGGGCAGAATGACTTCCCTGCTTCTGCTGCATGATGCATGTACTGCAAAGGGTTAAAAATGGGGAGGTTAGAGGGTGTCCCCTACCAGCCTCCTACCAGCAGGAATAGCAGCAAAGACAAAAATGAAAGGATTTTTATTGATTACTTTAGGAGGAGGGTTACTGTTTTGCAGTGACTTTTGGAAAGAGAGGGCAAGGCACATATCAGAGGCTCCAATTAGCAGAGAAAAATACACAGCTCTTAAAAAAAAAAGGGGGGGAAATAACCCTCCCTTTGAAAGACTTCAACACCATAACACAATATTAATGTTTAAAGATATTCCTTCTTAATATTTCAGGAAGCAATTGGAAGTCCCACAGTATAGTTCATTCTACTTTTTCAATGGAAATATTTAACTTGGAGGCAACAGAACTCACATTGGCTCCAAGATAAACTTTCCTTGGCAGTTGCAATTCATGTATAATGCTAAAAGCAGCTCCATCTTTGGGGTGGCATTTTTAGTTGGTTTTGTGTTGGTTTTTTTCCCCCTTTTAGCTCATCTCAGGGAGCTAAGCTCTGAGTTAAACACAGGGCTCTCAGCAGCTGCTATTTTAGAATAGGATAGGATAGGATAGGATAGGATAGGATAGGATAGGATAGGATAGGATAGGATAGGATAGGATAGGATAGGATAGGATAGGATAGAATAGGATAGGATGGGATGGGATGGGATGGGATGGAACAGAATTAACTGGGTTGGAAAAGACCTTTGAGATCATCGAGTCCAACCTATCATCCAACACCATCTAACCAACTAAACCATGGCACCAAGCACCCCATCCAGTCTCTTCCTAAACACCTCCAGTGATGGTGACTCCACCACCTCCGTGGCAGCACATTCTAATGGCCAATCTCTCTTTCTATGAAGAACTTCTTCCCAAGATCCAGCCTAAACCACCCCTGGTGCAGCTTGCGTCTGTGTCCTCTTGTTCTGGTGGTGCTTGCCTGGTAGAAGAGACCAACTCCCACCTGGCTACAACCTCCCTGCAGGGAGCTGGAGAGAGCAAGAAGGTCTCTCCTGAGCCTCCTTTTTATCCAGGCTAAGCAACCCCAGCTCCCTCAGTCTCTCCTCCCAGGGCTGTGCTCCAAACCACTCCCCAGCTTTGTTGCCCTTCTCTGGACACCTTCCAGCAACTCAACATCTTTCTGAGGGGCCCAGAACTGGACACAGGACTCAAAGTGTGGCCTAACCCATGTTCAGTACAGGGCAGAATGACCTCCCTGCTCCTGCTGGCCACACTATTTCTGATACAGGCCAGGATGCCATTGGCCTCCTTGGCCACCTGGGCAAACTGCTGGCTCATGTTCAGCCTGCTAGCAACCAGTACCCCCCAGGTCCCTCTCTGCCTGGCTGCTCTCCAGCCACTCTGAGCCCAGCCTGTAGCACTGCATGGGGTTGTTGTGGCCGATGTGTAGAACTCAGCACTTAGATGTGTTAAATCTCATGCCCTTGGACTCTGCCCATCTGTCCAGCCTGAGAAGTTTGTCTGCTGCTGGGGAGCAGGGAGAAGGGCTGTCTGGAGGGGGAGGCAGGCAGGATCCATGCAGAAGGTCGGGCTAATTAAATCTGGAGGAGTCACCAGAGAGCCTGGTGTTTCTGCACAGTATATCTTCAAAGCTTTCCCTTGTGCAGGGTGTGATAAGGAGAGGGTCATCTTGACACTTTCATCTGCTCCTGAAAGGGTGAGCCTGGAGCCTGGAGAAAGAAATAAATACATGTTGATTACACGGGGAGGGAGGGACAGAACTATCTGCCTGCTCAAACAGCTAATGTGTCTCCCAGGGCTCCCTGTGCTCCTTCTGCTCATTAATAGTAGGAGTTTGCATTATTGTTAGCATTTTCATCTGCCAATTGAGTGCTGGACTGCATGGGCTCCTGTTGCCATGCCTCTGATGCGAGCCAGTGTTCACCAGCATTCACCAGCCTTCACCAGCATTCACCAGCCTTCACCAGCCTTCACCAGCGTTCACCAGCATTCATCAGCGTTCACCAGCCTTCACCAGCCTTTGCCAGCATTCACCAGCCTTCACCAGCCTTCACCAGCGTTCACCAGCGTTCATCAGCGTTCACCAGCCTTCACCAGCCTTTGCCAGCATTCACCAGCCTTCACCAGCCTTCACCAGCCTTCACCAGCCTTCACCAGCATTCACCAGCCTTCACCAGCCTTCACCAGCCTTCACCAGCGTTCACCAGCCTTCACCAGCCTTCACCAGCGTTCATCAGTGTTCACCAGCCTTCACCAGCCTTTGCCAGCATTCACCAGCCTTCGACAGCCTTCACCAGCCTTCGACAGCCTTCACCAGCATTTGCCAGCGTTCGCCAGTGTTCACCAGCCTTCACCAGCATTCACCAGCGTTCACCAGCCTTCACCAGGCTTTGCCAGCCTTCGCCAGCATTTGCCAGCATTCACAAGCGTTCACCAGCCTTCACCAGCCTTTGACAGCCTTTACCAGCGTTCACCAGCCTTCACCAGCCTTCACCAGCATTCACCAGCCTTCACCAGCTTTCGCCAACCTTCACCAGCCTTCACCAGCCTTCGCCAGCGTTCACCAGCCTTCGACAGCCTTCACCAGCATTTGTCAGCGTTCGCCAGCGTTCACCAGCCTTCACCAGCATTCACCAGCGTTCACCAGCCTTCACCAGCCTTCACCAGCATTCACCAGCGTTCACCAGCCTTCACCAGCCTTCACCAGCATCCACCAGCCTTCACCAGCTTTCGCCAACCTTTGCCAGCCTTCACCAGCCTTTGACAGCCTTCACCAGCCTTTGCCAGTTTTTGCCAGCCTTTGCCAGTCTCTTCTCCCAAGTAACAAGGGATAGGACAAGAGGAAATGGCCTCAGGTTGCACCAGGACAGGTTAAGATTGGATATTAGGAACAATTTCTTTACTGAGAGAGTGCTCTTTACTGAGGAACACAATAGATTTGTTCCTATTATTTACTGCAGAAAGAGGAAAAAGAAGACACTGATGGCGTGAGCAGATCTTTACTGTCAACTTGCTCCACCCCAGATCTTCTCAAAGAGAGGACTTTGCCTTTTTTTAAGGCTAACACAGCATATAAACCCTCAGCCTCAGGGGGTTATACCAAATGCTTACTTCTCCAGACTTCATTATGAGTCCCATCAAGGCAGAAGGTGATGTCTTCAGCTCCTTCACTGCTTCCTGGATGGAGACACAGAGCTGTGGAGCTCTGCTTGCAGGCTTCTGGGCAGCTGGATTTCCCAGCAAAGTGAATAAATTCCTCTTTTTGAGCTCAGACATATAAACTTGGGAGTGGAAAATGAGGATATGTCTGGAGAAAGCCAGACATGCAGAAGCCATGGTTGACTTTCCATCTTGCTCTGCTCAGGTATGGCAGCAGCAGCCATAGCTTTGCCAGTGCACCCTGCTTGTATTGGTGGCTTGGAGGGCAGCATAGGAGCATTGTTATGCACTTGCCCATTCCATAGCCTTGTCCCAGGGCACCTGCAACTGCCCACTGCAGGATGTGATATCAGGCTGGATGGTAATTATAGAGTGAAATGTCAGCCTCATTCACAGGAGCATCATTACCCATTAGCTAATTAGACATTAGCCATTCCAGCACTGCTGTTAGTTGCTTTTTAAAAAGCCACTGGGTATTAGAAGAGAGAAACACTTTGAAATTGCACTTCTGATAGTAGGTTTGGAAGAGCAGGGAGTCCTCTGATGCTTTCAGCACATTAGAAAGCAATGACTGAGTCACAAATACCTCTTCCCCCTCCCCAGCCCAGCAGTGAGGAAAAGAGGGAATATGTGCACATTTCTGAATGTGTGCTGTGGAAAAGGACATGATTTCATACAGGCAGGGATGTGAACTTGCAGTGACTCAGGGACCTGCTCAGCAGCATTAATGGGACCAGTGAAAAGTTTGGCAGGGACACCGTGCTTGACTGAGATCCACATTTCAGCTGCAGTTTATGTATCTGGGTGTGGGAAAGTCTCCTTTCTGGGGATGAAGATTGAAACGACTTTTGGTGGTTGCTCTAAACCTTCTCCCAGTACTCTTGGGCTCACAGTTCACCCATTCCCAAAGGTGAAATCCATTGCTGCCCTTGCCTATGTGGAAGATCAGCAGATTGCCCATCCCAGCATGGGCCACTCTTTGGTTTTGGTAACCTCACAGTAAAACTCTGTGTGTCAGCTTCCCTCTGAATGGCCCAAATAGGACAGTTCACAGGAGACTTTGTGCTTTCCTGCCTGTCTTGTACCACATGGAAAACTGTGAAGGCTGGCTTTGGAACTCCCTAAAAGGAAAACTAGCAATGATGGATGGGAGTGGAGAGCTCTTGGGAGGACATGGTTTGGCTGGGTTTCAGTCCTAGACTAGCTAACTGACTCCCTTCAACAGTAGATGCCTCAGCATGAGAGCTACCTGTGGTCATTCTCACTGCTTTCTTGCTTCAGACATCATCTGCTGAAGATGATAATCTCCAAAGGATGCTGACATATCCTCAACCTCTCCATTTGCTTGAGGACATAGGGCAGGAGGAGACTCTCCTTCAGGCACCTAGAGCAGAGGAGTGTTGTGGTGGAAAGTGCCTCTTCTCACAACAGAGCAGAGGAAAGAAGGAGATCCATATTTATATAGATCTTTCATCTAGATGTAAACCTGGGGAATAAAGAGCAATTTTATGTACATTAGATAAGGGAGCTATGTTCTCCTTTTAAATGAAGCAAAGATTAAATTGGTCCCAACAGGATGGCTCTTAATTCCCTCCATTTCTGTATTCTTGTTTTATTATGCTTGTGTGATAGTCGTGCTTACAAAGGCAGACTGAACAGATAATGCACTCAAAGAAGGTCCATAGGAGTGATTTGCCTGAGTTATCAATGTTTCTGAAGCTACTTCCTGGGTTATTTTATTTATATTTCTCCATCACTTCTTGACATTTCAGCTCCATGTTTAACTAGAGCCTGGGAGAAGCCCCTGCTCCTCTGCCTGCCACCCTAAGGGCAAATGAACACTCTCCTGGCTGCCTCCTGACAGCCCCATTCACTCCAATCTTCCAGCATTACATTTCCATTTGGTGTATCTTTGTACCTCTCAGCCTGCAATTAAGAAGGAAATATGGCCCAGGAACCCTCTCCACGTCACAGCAGGGAGAAGGCTTTTTTATGGTAGGCATGGTAAAAGCATTGCAGCAGCCAGGTTCACCAGTGATGCTGAGCATTAATGGAACCCACAAGCTGCTCTGGGCTCACCAACATCCAGAACCCAGAATGTCCCACACTGTCTGATACTGGTGGTCCTGGCCCCAAGGTGCCCACAAGTCCCAGCTGCCTTTGGACCATCATATAGCAGGTATTTATTCACAGGTGGGGCAGAAGAGATCTAAAAATGGACAACATGGACAGAAATGCCTGGGTTCAAGTCTGGAGATGAAGAGATGTGCTACACAAGTGGGTTGTGTGCTGGCTCGTGGTTTTGCAAGGCTTGTTTAGCTCCTTCACCATGCAACAGACAAGGTATTGCAGGGAGAAATGAAGGGCATGAGTCCTTCTTCCCAGCTTGTTGGCTTTGATTGCTTGGCTCTGAAAGTGGTGTATTTAAAACCAGAAGGTGTCTGGAACAACTGTGAGATTGAATTCACAGTAATTTAAGGAGATAATGTACAGGAAAAGGTTCTGTGGTGGTTTCTTTCCCTGGAGTGTTGTATGGTGCGAAGGCACTGCAGAACAAACCCAGAGAAGGGGCAGCGAGGGGACCTGGCTGTAAACAGGACTGTTGGGGTGGCTGTGCCTCCCCAGGAGGGCAGGAGAGGTTTGTTGGTGTGGCTGTGCCTCCCCAGGAGGGCAGGAGGGGATGTTGGTGTGGCTGTGCCTCCCCAGGAGGGCAGGAGGGGATGTTGGTTTGGCTGTGCCTCCCCAGGAGGGCAGGAGGGGATGTTGGTGTGGCTGTGCCTCCCCAGGAGGGCAGGAGGGGATGTTGGTGTGGCTGTGCCTCCCCAGGAGGGCAGGAGGGGATGTTGGTGTGGCTGTGCCTCCCCAGGAGGGCAGGAGGGGATGTTGGTGTGGCTGTGTCTCCCCAGGAGGGCAGGAAGAGATGATGTGAAGCACACGCGTCGCTGAGCAATGGCTCAACGCCACCTAAATTACTGTGGCAGAGATGCATCATGTGGAAAGGGCTCCTTTGTCTGGGGGTTGTTTCATGCACAGTGAGGTCAGGAGGCAATGCTGTGGTGTGTCAGCTCCTGGACATGTCAGAGAGCCCTGCAGCGGTGACAGTGGCACAGCCACGGTCAGTGCTCAGAGAGCCTGGAGCGAGCCAGTGTGAAGATTGCATTATGGAGGGGCCATGGCCCTGTCACTACTAAGCCACAATCTGTGCTGAAGTGGTGTCAGGCTTTTGTGCACAACATTTCTGTACCTGGGCACTCACTACAAAAGTTCAGCTTTTGGGGCAAAAGCAAAAGCCAGCTGAGCAGCTGCCAGGTGCTGGGCTGAAGTGCAAGATTTCACCCTGAGGGTGGTGAGACACTGGCACAGGTTGCCCAGGGAGGTGATGGAAGCTTCATCCCTGGAAGTTTTTAAGGCCAGGCTGGATGTGGCTCTGAGCAATCTGATGTAGTGTGAGGTGTCCCTGCCCACGGCAGGGGGTTTGGAACTGGATGATCCTTCAGTTCCCTTCCCACCCTGACAGTTCTGTGACTCTATGATTTCCCCTTCCTTTGCCATTGAATCTCAGGACATTGGTTTGGGTTTGTATTTCTGGTGGGGGTTTTTGTGAGTGAAAAATCTCTGTACTTTCTTTACAAATGGCCTCTCCTCATCTAGATACAGCCTGGAAGAGGGGAGAAGCTTCCTGTTCCCTCTGCCTTTGTCCATGCATGCTGCAGATGAGTGAAGCCCATGGGCAATGCTGATGTAGGCACCAGCAGTGAATTTAAGCACTGAGTGAGGCCAGCTCTGCCTCAGCCCGGTCCCAAGGCTTGCAGGCATGAAACACAAAGCCAGAAAAAAATTCCCTCTGCTCTGAAGGATAATTCAGAATAAAATACAAGGGACAATTGATTATTTTATTTTGCCTGGTTTAGCTCCAGCAACTTTCTGATGTTGTGCTAGGAGAGGCCTTTGACCCTGAGCGCTCTGGTGCTAATCGAGGCAGGTTGTGGTTCTGTTCTCTGTACAGAGGCACTTAGCCTCCCTGTGCAGCAGTAAATTTGACTGAGAGTGTGTCTATGTGTGTGTGTGTTAAATACTTTCCTCAACAACTGTGCACATGGGGGGGTGTATACACAGTTTAACAGTTATCACTCTATACTTAATAGGATTACAGAGATCTGCAGACAAATGAACACATCACTGTAGAGCCTTATCATCCCCTGATAAGTAAAAGCCTAAAGATTGTTGAGACAATTATGATTTGATACTCATCTTAATACTTGTTCAGGAGACAAAATGAATGAATCATTTTTTGGTACCAAGAAGCAGCCATGAGCAAGGGCCCCCACAAAGCCTGCAAGTTGGGTGCAGCCCTTTTTTGGCCAGCTGCTGGCTACAGCATCCTTGTCTCCACTTCAGGGTCAGGCTGGAGCTTTGCTCATCTGTCCACTCCCTGCAAGATGGATGAAGCCCAAATGCAGCCCCCACTGAGGTCCTTGCAACAGCAGCTCTCAGAGGGTTTCCCCAAACTCTTGTTGCCACCCCCAATTTCCCTGAGGATACTGAGGCACAGGACAAGACTGAGGCACGGGACAAGACTGAGGCACAAGATAAGGCTGAGGCACAGGACAAGACTGAGGCTTGATGGTCCCTAACCGACTCATGGAATCAAAACTTGACTCTCTCAAGCTTTTGATTTACAGCTCCATGGTTGGCACAAATTGTTCCCTTAATGTTGAGCACCCTTGCACCATCCTGCCCCGGTGTTGAGCTCAGCCTCTTCTTCACCCAGCCCCAGTGTGTGATGGTGACAAGAGCACCAACCTGCAGCCAAACCCCCCCAACTCAGTGGGGGCATACATGAGGGAGAGCTCTTGGGGACATCCTGAGTTGGTTTCAGTGCTTCATGGCACAAAGGCAGCAAGTTTCACCCTCTGTTTATTGGATCTGCCTCTTTTCCTCCTGAAGCAACCTGGTCTAGTGGGAGGTGTCCGTGTCTGTGGCAAGTGGGTCGGAAGTTGATGATAAGATCCCTTCCCATTCAAGCCAGTCTGTGATTCCAGGGGGCAGCTCCAGGTTGGGAGCAGCACTGCAGACCCAGACAGACCCAGACTGGGTCCCAGAGCATCCTCTGTGGGGTTAAAGGGACTCATCAGCTAAACGTCAGTAATCAGCCTCCACCAGTGCTCTCCCACAGCCTCCCTGCTGGCTGAAGGAACCACAAAAAAGGCAGGGTGGGGGAGGTTGTATCTCCTCTGTCATTACAGAGCAGGGGGATGGGGATTCGGAACAGATAGAAGAGCCTTGATGGGAGGGAATGTTCCCAGTCTTTGGTGTCCTCTGCTTTTTAGCTGTATTCTTGTGCTAATCTGGAAAAGCTTTCTGGCCCTATTGAAACCAGCTGCACCTCTAATTAGGGTTGGGAATGTTTGTATTGCTGAAAGTGTCACATTGCTTCATTACAATAAAAACAGGAGACACTTTGATCCAGAAAATTAGACGACTTCAGCTTTGCATGAAGCTGAAGCTCTCCTTAGCCTTTCAGAAACAAAGGGAATGAAAACAAAGCTGGAGATGCCCTCAGCTCTGACACGTGGACAGGCCTTCAGGGGCGAGTTTGTGCAGCGTTAGTCAGTGTGGTGCTTCAGACGGTGAGCAGAGGTCTCAGGTTATGCCAAGCACTATGGCTCAAGTGGAAAATTTACAACCAAGTACCTGGTAAAACAATAGTGTGCCCTGGAAACAAGAGCCACATCATCTTTCAAATATAACTGATTTTGTCATAAGTCCTTTTTCATATATACATGAAATGTGTTGAAATCTCTCCAATTCTCTTTGAGCAATTTCAGTTTAATCCAAAACTATGGTTTTGGTTTTTTTTTCTAGTGGGAGCTATTTCAGCAAGGACTTACATGATGGTTTAAAGCAGCTTCCCCCCCCCCCCCCCCATGACAACACCCCACAGCTCAAACCGTGCCTGGCTCTGGTGGACCTGTCTCCACAAGAAGCAGAAATGGTATATCTCAGGGTGTTAGGGAGCTCAGGCCAGGATTTGCAGTGAGAGGTCAGTCTGGATGGGCTGCATGGACTTTTTCTTTTAGAGGGGGACATCCCCCCCAAAGCCAGGAGGTGCAGCTGCAGCTGATCTGGGGCATTGCCTGTGGAAGGACTGACTGCCCACGGGAGCAGAAGAGGGCTCAGCTGTGCTGCTTCCCATGCTCTCCATACAAGCTGCCTTGAGCTTGAATCTCTAATCTCTTCTTATCTCTACATCCTTATTCCAGACAGGCTTTTCCTCCTAACAGGGTGCAAAGAAAGCAGGGGGATCTACTTGCCATTACCTGCATTGAAATAACACTGGAGGGTTGTCATCTTTAAATCCCACCAGGCAGATGCTTTTGTAACATCTTAAACCTAACCAATGAACCCAGAATCAACCTCCCTAATAGAAAAGGGAGATAAAAGATTCATCCTTCCACATACTTTAACAGTAGGAGAGCAGTGATATTTCAAAGGCAAGACAGACATCCTGGAGGTGAAGGCAAAGGATGCATGGGAAGCACAGAAAGGATGCAGACTTTAAAGGTGAACAGGAGGGCATCTGTGCTCAGCACTGTGAATGCCTCGGTCACAAGATGAGACCTCTTGATTCCACACTGAAGTGGAATGGCACATTTCTGGCTTTTATTTACTCTGCAAACAGTAAGTAAAAACTCCAGCCCCCCCCTACCCCCTCCCCAGGAGCCAGGGAAAGTGGCTGCTCTTGCCACGGCGTGCTGCTGGAGAGGAACTTTGAACGTCCTGGCAGGTTGGCAAGTACACAGGTGCTCCTCTTATCCACCTTTACAAGGCAGCTTCAGGTGGGATGAAAAGCTGCATATTTGCAAATATTTTCAGAAAATAAGCAGTCACTGATTTACCAGGAGCTGGGGTGGTTTCAGCTTCCACCAACTCCAAGTGCAGCTGCAGCTGCAGAGCCTGGCACTGCCTGTGTCAGGGCTGGCCAGGTAAAACAAGCCCCAGCCTTTAAACAGCGATCCCCTGGGCAGAAAGCCTGGAAATATTGTGTCAATAGAGCAAATGTGACACCTTCCATCCCCAGAAGCCCACTTTTCCCTGCAATGTCTGCCTGTACCTGTGTCTGTATGGAAATTACAAACATCAGCAAAATCACTCAGAAGCAGTGAGTGGTTATGAAAAGTGATCTTTTTTTCCTAGTAACCTTGCTTGGTTTTCCTCTCTCTTTCTTCTTTTTGTTTGCCATCAACTGGTGAGGTGTCACCTTGAGTCCTGTGTCCAGTTCTGGGCCCCTCAGTTTAAGAAGGACATTGAGACACTTGAACGTATCCACAGTGTCACAGTATCACAGTATAACTAAGGTGGGAAGAGACCTCGAGGATCATTGAGTCCAACCTATCAACACAGACCCCATGACTAGACCATGGCCAAGTGCCATGTCCAATCTCCTCTTGAACACCTCCAGGGATGGTGACTCAACCACCTCCCTGGGCAGCACATTCCAATGACGAACGACTTGCTCGGTGAAGAACTTTCTCCTCACCTCGATTCTAAACCTCCCCTGGCACAGCTTGAGACAATGAGGCTGGGGAGAAGTCTGGAGCATAGCCCTGTGAGGAGAGGCTGAGGGAGCTGGGGTTGCTTAGCCTGGAGAAGAGGAGGCTCAGGGCAGACCTTATTGCTCTCTACAACTACCTGAAGGGAGGTTGTAGCCAGGTGGGGATTGGTCTCTTCTCCCAGGCAACCAGCACCAGAACAAGAGGACACAGTCTCAAGCTGTGCCAGGGGAAGTTTAGACTTGAGGTGAGGAGAAAGTTCTTCCCAGAGAGAGCTGTTAGCCATTGGAATGTGCTGCCCAGGGAGGTGGTGGAGTCACCCTCCCTGGAGGTGTTCAAGAGGGGATTGGATGTGGCACTTGGTGCCATGGCTTAGTTGATTAGATGGTGTTGGGTGACAGGTTGGAATTGATGATCTCAAAGGTCTTTTCCAACCTGGTCTGGTCTGGTCTATTCTATTCTATTCTATTCTATTCTATTCTATTCTATTCTATTCTATTCTATTCTATTCTATTCTATTCTATTCTATTCTATTCTTTTCCAAGACTCAGGCATGGAGTCACCAACCAAGGCAGGGCCAAAATCCCACTGACAGAGATGTTGCTTTTTCTCGTGCATGGCTAAGCAGAAGCAGCTGTCACACAACACCTTGGGCACAAAATATTGACACAACTTTATCCAATTATGTTTGGAACCTGTGGGGCAAAAAAAATGCATCAACAGCTGTTAAATGTGATGGCGTTTTCTGTGTCTCTGGAGGTGTAAAGGTGTGCATCACCAGATGCACAGACTTATGCAGGGAATCCATCCATTTGGGCTTGCCCTGGATTCAAAGTCTCTTTCAGATGTTTGCTCTCAGTCAGTATTCAAAACTGCATCTTCTATGAATTCATGAACTTTTGGTCCCCCTCATCATGCTGAAGGCAGGAGGGAATGGCACAGGCAAGAGCCAGAGAAAAGGAGGCTCAGGGGAGTCCTTATTGCTCTCTACAACTACCTGAAGGGTGGTTGTAGCCAGGAAGGAGTTGGTCTCTTCTCCCAGGCAACCAGCACCAGAACAAGAGGACACAGTCTCAAGCTGCACCAGGGGAAGTTTAGGCTCTAGGTGAGGAGAAAGTTCTTCACAGGGAGAGTTGTTAGGCATTGGAATGTGCTGCTCAGGGAGGTGGTGGAGTCACCATCCCTGGAGGTGTTCAAGAGGGGATTGGACATGGCACGTGGTGCCATGGTCTAGTCATGGGGTCTGTGGTGACAGGTTGGACTTGATGATCTTCGAGGTCTCTTCCAACATCGGTGACTCTGTGATTAAATCCACTTTCATTTCAGCCCATGGGGTTCCTCTCCTTTTTCCAACACTCCTTGGTCTGCTGGGGAAGGGTCATCAGGTGATAGAGCAACTGCTGGAATTTAGCTACAAGTACCATGAGCAGGAGCATCTCTGCTTGAGCCCTGCCCAGGGGAGCTGAGGGGCTAGGGACAGCCCAGCTTTTCCTTCTGCACTGGTGGTCCCACTAGGGAGAGGGGCAACTGATGCCTTGATGAGGCAGAACTGTTTAACTGTACCCTTCCTTGTGCACAAATTCCCAGGAGGATTCATGCATTATTAAGGGAACACAGGGAACACACTGATGTGCAATCAGCTGCTTTTCTTTTGTTTTTCTTTCTGTTTCTCTCTTTGTTTTGTTTTTTTCTTAAGCAATGCATCAGGCTCTGTAGGAGAGGCAATTTGGGGGGAAAAAAAAATAGCTATTGAAGGTTTTTAATTCAAGTATGAATTCAGCTGGGCCAACTGATTGCCTCTTCCCTAAGGGAATAAGCTGTCTTCTAAAGCACCATTCACTGCTATAATGGCCTGCTCCTTTGGGGCAAAACACTCCATTTTAACTAAAAGGGGTTTGTATATAAACAAGACTTAATGCATCCCAACCAATAATGCCCCTTCTCCCTGCCACATCAGCACGTGTTTCCAGGACCCTGACCTGCAGCCCCTGGTGAATGACAGCAGTTCCCCTGGCATGATCCACAGGGTTCAAATCTGGGATGAGGAGACGATGCTGGGGCCAGACCTGGTCATGTTCCAAGCCCCACAAAGGCAGAGATATACCAACACCAGCACGCACAGCCAAATTAAAACTGGGATGACTGAAAGGCAGTAGAATTGAATCCCCTCCCTCTCTCCTGGCAGGGGGTCGAGGGCTGCTACCTCTGCACAAAAAGGCAGAATAACAGACAATTAATTAGCAGCAGGGCTGGATGCAGGGAAAAGGCACACCGTGCCACTGTTGATTTGCATGCAAATATCCTGTGGGTAGGGAGGATTCAAGGGGGCTGGCAGGAAATGATGTCTGGGAGGGTTTAACCTTGACTGGTGCAAAAGGCATTGCTTCTGCTTATTTTGACACATGTGTGGGTCAGCCAGATCATGGAGGAGAATAATTAGGGAGGGAAAGGAATGCAAACTCTTATTATTGAAGATACCTGGGGGGCTAACGGCATGAATACATTTGTTATAATTGACCCGTGGCCCGCTGCTGATAATTCCTCTGCAGAGATAGCCACTTAATCTATTCCCTGTGCCAACATGGATGTGCAAAATAATTGCAACCTTGGCTCAATCTCGGTTCCACTCTTCTGGAGAATAGCTAATTTATGACAGAAAATAGTGACTAATGTTAGAATAAACAATATTATGACTCAAGTGACTTATGAGTGCTGCAGATATGATGCACACTTAATAGGACATGACTTACCCAGACATGTAATTCGTTTCCTGTGCAGAGTAAAGTGTGTGTGGCAGAAATGCCAGAAACAGCTTTGCAATTGGAATATGCAATTTAAAATAAGTAAAGATTACTCCCAGGTAGTTTATGGCTCTAACTACATCAAGGCAAGGTCCCTGTAGCAGACTGCATAATGACTCTCATTTCATTTTTGGTTTGTGTCAAATATCTTCAGTTAGTTTTGCTTTATTGGCTTCATGCAATTTATTGCAGCACTAGAATGTGATTGTAATGCAACTAGTATTTTAGTTTTATCTTCCACTGGTAATTTTTCTTCTTTATGGGGCCTATACTGTCTGCATTAATAAAAGCCATAGAAATTATACAGCGTGGAACCATGTTTTAGTAAGTGCCAGCTCACTATAGGAAAACCAAACTCAAAGCACTGCTCTCCAGCCCAAAGGAAGGCAGACCACTGCCAGCTGATGCAGGGTGCCAGGATGCTGTGCGGCATCTCCTGGTTTTCAGGATGACTCAAACTCTCCTTTTTATCAGAAGGAAGTGGAGAGTGAATTCAGCTCACTGAATACAATAGAATAGAGTAGAGTAGAATAGCATAGAATGGAATGGAATGGAATGGAATAGAATAGAATAGAATAGAATAGAATAGAATAGAATAGAATAGAATAGAATAGAATAGAATAGAATAGAATAGAATAGAATAGAATAGAGAGAATAGAATAGACCATGTTGGAAGAGACCTTTGAGATCATCGTGTCCAACCCATCTAATCAACTAAACCATGGCACCAAACACCCCATCAAGACTCCCCCTAAACATCTCCAGTGAATAGAATAGAATAGAATAGAATAGAATAGAATAGAATAGAATAGAATAGAATAGAATAGAATAGAATAGAATAGAATAGAATAGACCAGGTTGGAAGAGACCTTCGAGATCATCAAGTCCAACCTACCACCCAACACCATCTAATCAACTAAACCACGGCACCAAGCACCACATCCAGTCTCTTCCTAAACACCTCCAGTGATGGTGACTCTACCACATTCCCAGGCAAGCACATTCCAGTGGCCAGTGAAGAATTTCTTCCTAACATCCAGCCTAATCCTCCCCTGGTGCAGCTTGAGACTGTGTCCTCTTATTTTGGCGCTGGGTGCCTGGGAAAAGAGAGCAACAGTTCCTCCAACATGTCAATGACTCGAAGGCTTAAAACTGCCAAACTGAGCCCAGTCTTGAGGAGTTTGCGTGGTAAGTTGGGGAGTAGGAATGCCTGAGCAAGAATGTCCCTTGTGGAATGGTTCAGGTTTGGGTCTCTCACTCAAAGAAGGATGTTGAGATGCTGGAGTGTGTCCAGAGAGGGGCAATGAAGCTGGTGAAGGATCTGGAGAATTAAGTCTTATGAGGAGTGGATGAGGAAGCTGGAGTTGCTTAATCTGAAGAAAAGAAGGCTGAGAGGAGACTTCTTCACTCTCTGCAACTACCTAAATGGACACTGTAGAGAGGTGGCTGTTAGTCTGTTCTCACAAGTCACATCTGATAGGATAAGAACAAATGGCCTTGAGTTATGTCAGAGGCGGTCTAGATTGGACATTAGGAAAAGCTTCTACACCAAAAGAATTCTCAAAGACTGGCACAGCCTGCCCAAGGAAATGGGTGAATCACCATTCCTGGATGTATTTCAAAGCTGTCTAGATATGGTGCTCGCGGATATGGTGTAGTATTGGCCCTAGCAGAGACCTGCTTCAGCACCTTGATGCCTTTGTTATACTCCGGTGCCCAAAACTGAAGGCAGTGCTCAAGTTGTGGCCTCACCAGCGCCAAGTACAGTGGGGCAATCACCTCTCTACTCCTGCTGCCCACACTATTCCTGATGCAGGCCAGGATGCTGTCAGCATTCTTGATCACCTGGGTACACTCTGGCTTGTGTTCTGCTGGCTGTCAATCAACAACTCCAGGACCTTTTCTGCCAGGCTACTACTTTTGGTAATAAAACATAGTACAAAAAAGCCAACAAATACAAATGAAAAAGTTGTGTGTGTATCTTTGGGAATCCACCTACAGGAGAGCTCAAGCTGACCCCTCTGAGAGGGCAGCCAGAGATGCATCCCCTGGGAGTAGGGCGGATGGTTGAGGTTTGTAGAAGCAATGCTAAGAACCAAACTTTCAAAGCCCAGTGCCTTGGAATGGAGCTGGGTACCTAATTCTCTCAGGCTCTCTTAAATATCCTGTGCATAGAGGGGGTGGGGGTAGGAAATCCTGGCTGTGCTTGCTGCGAAACAGTTTTCCTTTAAAGCTGCATTTATTGCACTCCACGGCCCCCATTAATCAGCAAGTTATATCTGGCCTTCACATCATGGTGAAAGAAGTATGTGAAATATTCCTAAGCTGCAAAATTATTCAGGACTGGTATGGTTTGGGGTTTTTTTTTTTTTCCTTTTTGCCTTGGGTTCCAGCATGGAAAATAAGTCACTTTTTGTTAGTGTCTGTCCAAGGCCCCGTTGTAAATTTGTGTAGCAGGGAGCCTTGCTCCCATCTGGTCCAGTGTAGCCTTTGGGCAGCCTCCACCATAGCACCTGACTGTGGGGTGATAGTCCACGTTTCTTTCAGGAGGAGTTTGGGAGGAGGTTGAAGCATGTCTTGGAGAAGTGTGTGAGGGCTTGTCAAGGTAGAAAAATCTGTGGAAAAGTTTCTCTGAATACCTTTAGGAGGATGTTCCCATGGCTGAGGGACCTCCTGCAGCATAGAATCACAGAATGATGAGGGGTGGAAGGGGCCTCTGGAGAGCATCTAGTCCAACCCCCTTGATAATGCAGTGCAGAGTCGACTAGATCAGGTTGCACAGGAATGCATCCAAGTGGGTTTTGAAAGGCCTCAGAGAAAGAGACTCCACAGCCTGGGCAGCCTGGTCCAGTGCTCCATCACCCTCTTGTTAAAGACATTTCTCCTTAAGTTCAAGTGAAACCTCTGATGTTCTAGTTTGTACCCATTGCTGCTTGTCCTATCACTGGCCAGCACTGAGGAGAGCCCAGCCCCATCTTCATGACCTCTGTTTTAAACACCTCCAGGGATGGTGACTCCACCACCTCCCTTGGCAATGATCTTGAAGGTCTCTTCCAACCTCGTCTCGTCTCGTCTCGTCTCGTCTCTTCTCTTCTCTTCTCTTCTCTTCTCTTCTCTTCTCTTCTCTTCTCTTCTCTTCTCTTCTCTTCTCTTCTCTTCTCTTCTCTTCTCTTCTCTTCTCTTCTCTTCTCTTCTCTTCTCTTCTCTCTTCCTCTCTTCTCTTCTCTTCTCTTCTCTTCTCTTCTCTTCTCTTCTCTCTTCTCTTCTCTTCTCTTCTCTTCTCTTCTCTTCTCTTCTCTTCTCTTCTCTTCTCTTCTCTTCTCTTCTCTTCTCTTCTCTTCTCCTCTCTTTCCCTTCCCTTCCCTTCCCTTCCCTTCCCTTCCCTTCCCTTCCCTTCCCTTCCCTTCCCTTCCCTTCCCTTCCCTTCCCTTCCCTTCCCTTCCCTTCCCTTCCCTTCCCTTCCCTTCCCTTCCCTTCCCTTCCCTTCCCTTCCCTTCCCTTCCCTTCCCTTCCCTTCCCTTCCCCTCCCTTCCCTTCCCTTCCCTTCCCAGGGCCAATCTCTCTTTCTGTGAAGGATTTCTTCCTAACATCCAGCCTAAACCTCCCCTGGCACAGCTTGAGACTGTGTCCTCTTGTTCTGCCACATCCACCCTTTAAATAATTATGCACATTGATAAGCTCCCCCCTCACATTTGTGAGATCCCATCTCACAGGGGTTTAAGTCTCTTCCGAATAGGAACAGATTCCTCTGTGAGGTATCTTTATACCACAGTAGAGCAGTGACAGAGCTTCTGTCAGTGTGGGTAACCCCATTTCACCTTTCTTCCAGGACAGAAATTATTTGGGGTAAACTTACTGTGGGTAAATGAGAACTCCCTTCTGTAAAGCCTCTTTTTGATGATGCTAAATGAATTCCCAGAGGCTATATAAACTTTCTCACAATGATGACCATTTGCAGAACAAAGAGGCAATTTTTTTCTCATTTCAGTGTTTTCCAACATTTTCCCCCAGGGGGAATAAATGGGGCCATTATTCTGCCAGCTTCTGTGGCCTCTGCAGAGCCTGTGTGGGGATGCTCAGATGACTTCAAAGCCTTGGTGCTTTGTAGTGACACTCAGCTGGCCTGAGATGGCATCCGAGCCACAAGCCTCTCATCTGGGAGCAGCTTCCCAAATTCCACAGCCCCTGAGCTGAAGCTGCCACACTGGGAAGGTATTTAGGTATCTCATTCCTATTATCTTCATAGAGAGTTGCAGGATAAATACCACCCAGAAAGTGCCGAGGTAGAAGGAGCCCTGTGGGGCTTTTGTTGGGGGATGGACCCAGCACCCACAGGTGCTTCACAGAGGAAGGTTTGTGTTACAGATGGTTCCAGTAGAAACCTGACTTTCAGTCTGATGATGCCTTTCTACCTGTCACTGTCCACAGCCAGCAATGCCAGTCCTGTGGAATTATTTCCTCCCACTGATGGAAAGTGTGGATAAGGAGCCCAGGAGGAAAGAGGGCACACATGTCCTGAGGCCAGCATTTGCAGGTAGACAACCGCAGCCTATGGTCCCCACTCTTGTAGCAGTTGCCAGCACAAGTCCCATCCCAGCTGCAGAGCTGTCATGTTGTATAAATCTCCTCTGGTATGCTCAGGGTTTCTGTTTGCTCTCAGAACAGCAGAGATTAGGAAAGCAGACAGAGGGGGTTGGAAAGGAAATGATGGATAAGAATAATGTGCTGGGGAATACTTGGTATGGAGAGAAAGTTAACCAAAACAATTCCTTTTCAATATGATCTGCTGGAGAAGTGCTTCCAGGGAGGGTGAGATCTCACTGCAGATGGGTTATAATCCTTATCAATACAGTAAATAGAATTATCAAACTGGAAAAGATCACATGGCAGTTAAGATAAAGGTTTGACTTGTCCCAGCACTGGGCTTATCAGGGTTTAGCAGTAAGTGAGTTTTGTTGCTTAGGCTGCATTTAAAAAGTCCATTGATTTGCAGCTAATACCAAGTTGTCATAGTTTCATGAGTAAGAGCTTGTGGTTGGCAGAATCAAAGCCTTTTCCTAAATCAATAAGAACAGATTCAGGGAGATTGCTTGAGCCCACTAAGGCAGACAGAGAGAGGCGAGCAGCAAATTCACCCAGCTGGTAACGTGAGAGGACAAACGTCCCAGGCCTCCAGATCCCCTCAGTGTCTGAACTAAAGGTTTTGCAGGAAATGCTGAGCCTGGAGCAGATGAACTGCTGAAGGGGTAACATCAGGGACCGGCAGGCTGCCTACTGCAAACCTCGTATGAAGTAATTAGCTGATTGATTTGGTTTCTGGTGGACTCAGATGCTGTGTTCCCTGCATCACTCCAGTCAATGCCATTGGATTTTCACACTGCTGGATGTAGCAATGTACATGCACAGCTGTGATGTGACTGGATCAGGAGATCCCCACCGGGATTCCACCACAGCTTCTGGGGGCTCCAGCTCCTCCCAGGGAATCTAGTGAAGGCTTCAAACTCAAGAGACCCTGAGTTAGCAGGTTCTTCTTGCTTTTCCTGTATCTTCATCACTATCATGCAGATGAGCTCAGGGATTTAAGATTCCCAGCCAGCTTTCCAGCTTGCCCCTGAGATAACTCTAGGTATGCCCCAAGGACCCTATTCCTGCCCACCAGCACCACCCAGCTGGTACAGCTGCTGCTCCGGCAAGCCAAACCACCCCTGCTCCTTCAATTGGGACTTCCTTCTGCCCATTTCCTAGCCTAATTCTCAACCAATTGCCTGAGGAAACAGGTCTCAGGACAGCACACACTGTGTCTATCTGCCTCAAGAACCACTGGTCAGTTTCAGCTCCATTTGACAGCAAGAGGGGGATGCTCACATCCATCAGTTTCCCACATCATAAAAATAAGGTAGCCAGGCAGTGAAGCAAGGTGGCATTAACATGCTCAGCAAGGAGAAGGCTGCCAACTTCCAGTTTTGTTAAACTTCAAAGAGTCCCCACAGGAGAAGGTGAGGGGTCATCAGGTTTCATGTGCTTTATGGTTCATGTAACGGCTTTATTTCAAAATCAGATGGTGCAGAGTGCTAAAAAGCAGTACTCGGGTATTTGGTGTCTCTACTTGAAGCCATTCTTCATGTATCCACAGAATCACAGAATCACCAAGGTTGGAAGAGACCTCAATGATCATCAAGTCCAACCTGTCACCACAGACCTCATGACTAGGTAATGGCACCAAGTGCCACATCCAATCCCCTCTTGAACACTTCCAGGGATGGAGAATCCACCACCTCCCTGGGCAGCACATTCCAGTGGCTAACAACTCTCTCTGGGAAGAACTTTCTCCTCACCTCCAGCCTAAACTTCCCCTGGTGCAGCTTGAGACTGTGTCCTCTTGTTTTGGTGCTGGCTGCCTGGGAGAAGAGATCAACCCCCTCTTGGCTACAACCTCCCTTCAGGTAGTTGTAGACAACAAAAAGGTCTCCCCAGAGAAGGGCAATGACACTGATGAAGGGTCTAGAGCACAAAGCTTGTGAGGAGCAGCTGAGGGAAGTTGGTGTTGGATGATGGGTTGGACATGATGGTCTTGAAGGTCTCTTCCAACCTGGTCCATCCTATCCTATCCTATCCTATCCTATCCTATCCTATCCTATCCTATCCTATCCTACCTGAGATGTCAAACAGCTCGTAGATGGGAAAATGCAAAGTAAACCAGGCTTAAGCTTCAGAAAGGGCAAAAAATTTGGTCTGGATCAGCTTCTAGAGTAGTTGTAGAGAGAGGAGTTTTATTCAAGAGGGATTAAATGTGTTGACTAGCAGAGCTTCCCACAGAGCTTTTGTATCCAGCATCCTCCAGCTAGAGTTGGTACCCTGGCTCGCTCCTCTTGAGACTCCTGCTGGGCTTGGTGCTAGTTTTGAGCAAATTGAGGATTTTTTCTGAAGATTTGGTGTCCTTTGCTGTCCTATAGCAACAAAATAAGGCCTTGATTTCAGCAAGTAACTTGAGCACATGCTTAATGTGGAGCACGTGGTCAGTTGTTTCTTGCTCTGCAGAGCCTGTTGACACAAGCTCACTGTCGGGCAACTGCATAAATCTCTTCTGAGTCTTTGCAGTTATCAGCACTGGTGCTAATCTCTGCTAAGTCAAGGGAACATAAGCGTGTGCTTGATGTGCTAGTCCTGATGCTAAGCATATGCTTAAGTGCTTTGCTGAACTGGAAACCTTGAACAACAGGGTTGCAGCGAGGCTGTAAATAGTATCAAGTTTATCCCGAGTATAAAGCAAAGTAAGGATTATAAATCTAGGAAGGGAACCCAACAGTACTAAGCTCCATGGCACAGAGTCTCTCTTTGCTTGAAACTAAAGAGCAAGTAAATCACAATCCTTTGGAGATTAAGCCAGTCCCAAGATTTGCATGTTTAAGCTTGTGTTCAAAAGTGTCAGATGGAAAAGTATTAGCTCTGAATGATTTGGAGGCCCAAGCCACACAGCAAGCAAGTCCAAGCATAAGATGTTCTCAGCTGTGTCCCACTCTGATTTCCAAAAGGCAGCTGAACTCCAGATTCCAGTTTCAGCCCTGACACAAAGCAAAGTGATGGGTTTCACAAGGTAACAGCCTTTCTTGTCCAGGAAACTTTTATTCTGGGATACAGTTTCTACACAGTAAAACACCCTTAGGCTTCCCTTCATCTGCTTTTCTGCCCTTCTCCTTGAGCTGTCCTCCCCTTCCACCTCCCCTCCAGGCGAGATGGCCATGATATCTCCAGTGAAGTATTTAAAGAATCCCTCCCTGCAAGGCTTTCTGTTCTGAGTGCCAGTACAACAAGCTGCATCTGAATCCCACTAGCCCAGCACAACTGCAAGCTTCATTCCACACACAGTGAGATTCTTCTCTCCTTGATGAGCCTTTCTCCACTTCTCTCTCTCCCTTGAATGGCAGCAGAGTGACAAAGGAGCCTGGCACGAGTGCCTGCACTCCCTGCCAGTTCCACAATGCCCTCTCTTGTGGCTCAGGCTGCCGAGCCTCCTCCTTATCTATCTGGATTTGTAACATCTTCAGCAGCTCTGTGGTGACAGGGCCAGCTCTAGCTCCTGCCTGTGGCCAGCCCAAGGTGCATCTGGCAGTGAGGTTTTGTGTGCTGTGATCTATTTCTTTGGCAATGGGCATCATCAGGTTTTTTCTGGCTTCATCAGTGCCCCCCTGGGTCAGCTTTCACTGCCAAAGTTGTTATGGTAGATAGCTTGAAACCTGCCTGCAAGTTCAGTGGGTTGGTCTGAAGCTTGCCTCTAAACCACAACATAAATCATCCATCAGGGGAAATTAGCCAGCGTCTGGATCAGCACAGTGCTGGGGGAAGGAAATTCCTTCAAATAATGCTTATTGCAGCTTCTGTCTCATCTTCCCTTGCAGTTTACTTGCACTGTGGCATCTCCTAATGCTTTTTCTTAGAGTTTCAGCACCTGCAGTCATGTTATTTCCCCAACTCTACCAACCATGCTAGAGGAAAGCTCACTTCCAGCTCTTGCTGTTGCAGAGAAATGTTAACCTGTCTACTAGAAAGAACCTTAATGGTTTTGGGGAAAAAAACACCAAATCTTATCCAGATCTTAATGATTAAGGAAGAAATGTGTTAAGGTTGATAAGTGGTCTCAGCCAAGTGTTTCCAGTGCTGGGGAGAGCACTTTATGTTGGCCTCCAAACCAGGGAATACATTCCTGTTTCAGTCCCAGCCCTGAGCGACACAGGCAGCCCATTTCTGGTTGTGTGGTTGGGCAGCCCTTGGCACAACTGAGTTCAGCTCTTATCTGGAGTGTCTGAGAGCAGCTGAAGGATGACCAATTGTCAATAATAATTGGCCAAGTCGCCAGCACCCTGAGGGAAGCTGATGGTGCTGTGTGGTCAGTCCTGCCTTCTGATCTAAACCAGACTCAGAAGTGCCCTGTTAGAAGCCACCACAGGGGTTGTGCAGGCCAGTCCCATGAAGCCATGACCTGTGGGACTAACACTGAGCATCTGGAGAAAACCAAGTTAAGCAGACAGTGCTCATGGCCAAGGCTGCAGCACATCAAAGCGCTCTCTGCTCCCCAGAAAGCTGCTCGCTTTCACCTCTCAAGATGAGCATATTCCCAGTGAACAAAGCCAGTCAGGCAGAATTTACAGCACATTTTGTGTCTGAAAAAAGCAAAATCAATTCTGAAGCTGGCTGAAAGGCTTCCTGACTGCAGCGATGCCTCCCAGCCTCCTTTAAGGGTAATATTCCTCATCAGCTCTCTCACTCCATTCTTCTTCTTCTTCATAGAAGAGCATTTTCCTCATGGCAGTGAGAAGAATGTAACCCATAGATTTATAGCCATGAGGGCAGAAAACACACTTTCCATTGCCAAAACACCAGCCTGTAAGCCCAGTGCCTTTGCAGTGTTGTTTTTACTTCTGTGGGAGCCACTGTGCTTCTGGACTAAACCCTCCCTTGACATACACCATGGGGGCTGGCACTCTCCTGTCCTCAGCAGCAGTGGCAGGCCTATGATCAGCATTCCATGGTGAGGTTGGGGGTAGAAGAGAGGACCCAGGCTCTGCTGGATCCCACTGAGTTTGCATTTTCCCAGGCTTCCCCAGAAACGTGGAGTCTGAGCAATGGGGAGGGTTTGCCAGCTCTGAAAGCAAAAACCTGGGAAAATCCCAGCCTTGGGTTTTTTTTTTCCCTAAAGCTTCATGGTTGGCCCAATGAATTGATTGCAAGAGATAAAACTTGATGAAGAGGCACTGCTTTCCCAGCATAGTGCTCGACTCCAGAAAGCAGAGCACGCAATGCATTTGGTTTATGTGCATGTCCATTGCTTCTTATTTATACACAGGGTGCTTCGAGCTGATTGCACATTGCCAGGCATCACAGAGGAGCAGCCCTCTCTTGCCTTTCCCAGCAGCTGGGACTTGTTTGCAGGGCAGTGTGCAGGAAGCACTCCCTGCCTGTAGCATCACCAAGAGCTCAGAGTGCCAGCAGCACATCTATCCCAAGAAGAAATCCAGCAGCAAGAGTGGAGTGGTGATTAATAAGAAATACACAGGCAGTTGTGCCACAGCCAAGACCTGCTTTATGGTGAGCAAGCAGCACCAAAGGTTTGCATTTGGAATTCTCAGGCTGCAAAGGGAGGAGAGGGGGAAAACCTTTTTATGGTGAGCAAGCAGCACCAAAGGTTTGCATTTGGAATTCCCAGGCTGCAAAGGGAGGAGAGGGGGAAAACCTTTTTATGGTGAGCAAGCAGCACCAAAGGTTTGCATTTGGAATTCCCAGGCTGCAAAGGGAGGAGAGGGGGAAAACCTTTTTATGGTGAGCAAGCAGCACCAAAGGTTTGCATTTGGAATTCCCAGGCTGCAAAGGGAGGAGAGGGGGAAAACCTTTTTATGGTGAGCAAGCAGCACCAAAGGTTTGCATTTGGAATTCTCAGGCTGCAAAGGGAGGAGAGGGGGAAAACCTTTTTATGGTGAGAAAGCAGCACCAAAGGTTTGCATTTGGAATTCCCAGGATGCAAAGGGAGGAGAGGAGGAAACCTTGGAGGCCACTGTTGCCGTGGGAGGAGGGGATTTGTGGTGGGTTGAATTTTCCTCCCAACATTAACTTTGACACAGGATTGCACAGGATTGGGGGTGAAAGGCAAGTGGGGCATGGTGGGGATGCCTCAGGACATTTTTGTTGCCCCTGCTCAGGATCAGGCACCAGAAAATTGTGCTGGTAACAGACAAAAGGGCCTCTCACTTTCAGAACATAGCACTGGATCCCCTGTGTGGGTGTGCACATGTGTTAGGATGAATATCCATATTTTGGAGCTGGTTTTATAAGAAACAGCTGAGGGAGCTGGGGTTGTTTAGCTTAGAGGAAAGGAGACTGAGGGGAGACCTTCCTGCTCTCAACAACTCCCTGAAAGCTTGGAGCCAGGTGGGGGTCAGTCTCTTATCTCTAGTAACTCTCAACAATTCCCTGAAAGATTGGAGCCAGGTGGGGGTCAGACTCTTCTCTCTAATAACAAGAGAGGACACAGCCTCAAGCTGCACCAGGAGAGGTTTAGGTTGGACATTAGAAGAAACTTCATCACAGAAAGGGTTCTCAAACACTGAAACAGGCTCCCCAAGGAGGTGGTTGAATCCTCAATCCGTAGAAGCATTTAAAAGAGGCAGAGATGTGGTGCTGAGGGACATGGTTTAGCATCAGACTTGGTAGAGTTAGAGAATGGTTGGATAGGATGATCTTAAAGGGCTTTTCTAATTGAAATGGTTCTGTGACCCAATGGTATTACTGGATATCTCTCAGAGTGTTGGATGATAGGTTGGGCTCAATGATCTCAAAGGTCTTTTCCAACCTGGTTAATTCTGTTCTATTGTACTCTATCTCCCCTAAACTCAGAAGAATTCCAGAGAAGGACAACGAGGCTGGGGAGAGGCCTCAAGCACAATCCCTACGAGGAGAGGCTGAGGGAGCTGGGGTTCTTTAGCCTGGAGAAGAGGAGGCTCAGGGGAGACCTTATTGCTCTCTACAACTCCCTGAAGGGAGGTTGTAGCCAGGCAACCAGCACCAGAACAAGAGGACACAGTCTCAAGCTGCACCAGGGGAAGTTTAGGCTGGAGGTGAGGAGAAAGTTCTTCCCAGAGAGAGTTGTTGGCCATTGGAATGTGCTGCCCAGGAAGGTGGTGGAATCACCCTCCCTGGAGGTGTTGAAGAGGGGATTGGATGTGGCACTTGGTGCCATGGTTTAGTCATGAGGTCTGTGGTGACAGGTTGGACTTGATGATCTTTGAGGTCTCTTCCACCCTTGGTGAGTCTGTGAATTCTGCTGATCTCAGAACTCTCTTGTCTGATTTTGCTAGTGCCAGTGGGCAGAGGATTTATCCCAGGCACTACCAACCACTACCAGTATCTTCCTAAGTTGTAAAGCACCTCAAAGGCTGTTGGAGTAGATCAGGTCCTGATGACCATACCTTATGTGTGGAGCTGCTGGACACCACCACGGCACTCAGCGAGCTTTGCCCATCACACCACACCGCAGAAGTGTGCCAGCATCCCCCTCAGTGCACAGGGAGGTGGTAAACACTCATTCATAAAGAGCAGCTTCACTGGGGGGGGGAGGGAGGAGACAAAGATTTGCTGACAAATAATTGTCATTTGCTAACCTTGTCATGGAATCTGGATTATTTATTTTCTTCCCCCCCCTCTATATTTTTTTTTCCAGAGGCACTCTGCATGTTGAATGCCAGCATCTGTTACAGACCAGAAAACAAGCAAACAGTGATATTCCTGGTGGCTTTGAAAGAGCATTTAACACTTAGCTTTCTACACTTGCCTTTACTAGGAAAATTACTTTAGGATGTGCTTAGCATGCATATGGTGATGAGTGTCTGGGAGGGGAAAAAAAAGCCCAACCAACAAAGTGTAGAAGGTAGCTCCTTGCAGCAGACAAGCCAACAAAAAAAAGCCATAAAATCCATGAGTCCTCCTGCCAGATGTTGACATTTTGATTTGCATAAAGGTAAACTTTGGAGTGGATGATGGCATGTTTAATTTCCTAACACATCCCTGAGAAACAGGGCATGTGCACAGGTAGAGACTTTGCATCACAAGCAGTTTTCATCAGACCTGCATCCTGGCAAAGCAGCTTGGAGAATCTTTATTTCTGCTGCCTCTGAGCATCTCCCCCCCTGCCCGTGGCAAAGAGGGAGGGCGGTTAAGGGGGTGGCCATCAGGCAACAGATGGGCAGCTGTGAGTCAATGAGAGTATTGTGACTTTTCTCCATGGCTTGTGGATGAATTTCCAACTCCTGTCTCATATGGGGGATGGTGGCAGGAACAGCCTCAGCTCCAGCACCCTCCAATCCTAAATCTGCTCTCTCATCTTTCATCTTCTGCAGCAAATTCCAGCAAGTTTTGCCCTTCGGCTAAAACCTCATACAAGAGATGGAGAAAGACTTGTGAGGGCATCCTTGTGAAGACAAGCAAGGACATACTCATCTCTCTGCTGAGGGAACCAAGGCCCAGATAAATCATGCCACCGCAGGGAAAAGCAGCCAAGCCCAGAGCAGACTGTACAAATCCACCTCCCCAAGCCCCAGCTGGGGAAACTCATTCCTGGGTCTCCACTCCAAGCTAAAATAAGCTGTAGCAAGCTGCCAGAAAAAGAGAGAGAAAATAAGATCCTGAGACAGGTAGATAACTCTTTCCAAGTCATCTCTAAATCCACAGAGAGGAAATGCTGTGGGTGACATTGTTTTGGGGGGTCTTTCTCCACTGCAATGCTCAGCTTGCTCTAGGATATAAACCATGCCCACAGCCAAGGAGTTCTTCCATATTTCACTAGACTTTGGGTTTCTGTCTCTGGAGAAGCCAAGAGAGCTTTATTTCTGTTGGATGTGGGCTCAGCTGTGCTTCTACAATGAAGCTTCTGCGGTTTGAGCAGTCCTGGGACTGGAGATTCAAGCACTAGGGACACATGAAGGTGAAGAAGAGCTGATCCCCTTGACCTGCTGGCTCCAGGCTGGCTCCTGCATAGAATCCTAGAATTGCTTTGGTTGGAAAACCTTTTAAGACCCAGTCCAACCACAGGCTGGTGCTCACCCTGCCCAGCCCAGGTCAGGAGCGATGCATCTGCTCACAGGAAGAAATAGGCTTGTAATTTACAAAGACACTTTATTTCTGTCTGACCATCTAAAACCAGCAGCTAATGGACAATCAGGCTCTCTCCTCTGTCTAACAGGCTGTGACACAGCCAAGCTCCCTGAAGAGCTCTTGTGGACAGCAGAGCCTTTTCTTCAGTGTATTCTTCTAACAGGGCTCTAGCACCCAGTCAGCCAGGCTGGCTCTGAGCATGGGGGAGGGTACAGAGGGTGTGGGCAGATGCCCAGCAGCGCAGGACTCCTGGCATCCCAGAGGAACTCCTTGCTGCCAGACCCAGCATAGCCTTCCAGAGCTCTCCGAGAGCCGAAGGGGGACGACGCGAGCGGAATGCAAAGCGCTATCAGCGCCGCGTTAGCCTCAGCTGAAATGTGCTACATAAGTGCAAATTGCTGTTATAAATCATAAACATCAAAAGGCCATAAGTGCCTAATAATGGCCTAAGTGGCTAATTTGTTTTATGTGCTCCTGGAAGAAGTACTGTAAAGATATGGAACACACAAAAAAAATTCCCCCATTGTGGTTTGGCCTCTGATTCCAAGAAAGGCTGGAAGGGGGTGGGAGCAAAATGCTGCTCCAGTAGCTGTGCAGGAGCATTTCATAGCAAAGCCTGTAATGAAAAACACCACACAAAGCCCAGGAGAAGTGGAAGCCCACTCCCCATGAAAGGCAAACATGGCCAGTGCTAGGACGCCTGGGGTCAGAGGTGGTGCACGGGGCAGGTGCTGGTGAGCAGGACAGAGATCTGTGTCACCATCTCAAATTGGGAGCAAGTTACTTGTGAAAAGAAATGAGGTGGTGGCATGGCAGATGGGGCTGCTGGGCTCTGCTTCTGTTGCCATGGAGGTATATATGTGGGGTGTGGTGCCTGCTGTGGTGCCCTGCTCGATGATGTGTGTCTGTGGGCACCCAGTCAGGTCTGGAACTCAGCTCAAGCAGAGGTGAGGGATGTCTCCAGCCTGGTCTGGCTTTTCTGCAGCTCCATTTAAAAGTGGCAGGCTCCTTTTCCCATCCAAACAACAACTGTGTGCCCTCCATCCGGCTTTTAATTGCTTTGGGCCTTTTGGGGTTACACAGTGCTTTAAAGGCTCTTTCTGGCTGGCTGGCTCTGCTTGTGAAATTAGCCTTGGAGAACCATAAATACTCTAATCCAGCCCTTCTGTGCCCTGCAGATATGTTCCTCATGCAATTCTTATGCTCTTCAGGTCAGAGCTGCCTTTCTGCTTCGCTTAGCCCAGGATAAGCTCAACTTGTTTCACCGCACAGTGCAGCTGATGCAGTTTTGATGGTGGAGCAGAGGAGGCTCCTGCGTGGAAGTGCTCAGCGCAGCACTGAGCTCTGCATGGACCAAGCCCTGTTTGAAGATTCAGCACATTGAACTCATCTCCTCTTAGACCAGACACCTGGTCATAGCCCAGTGCATCCCAGCCAGCCCCCTTTAGTGCACTTGCTTGCCATGAGACCCCTCTGCACCCAGGCACACCCAAAGGGCAGCTCAGAGCCACCTGTGTGCACTGTCACATACAGCTGATTCATTAGGGATGTGCCACATCAGTCGTTCCTGTTAACCTACCTGAGCACTCCCAGCTCTTTTTCATCTCGATTAATTGCACTTTCTGGAGACATTTTGGCTGTAGTTTACAGTAAAACAGTGGTGCCCCTCTGTAAGCATGATGGAGTGATTCCCCCAGGGGTATTTAGTGGATGCTGGTGGAGGAATGCGATCATATTGCTGTGATGCTGCAGTGAGAACCTGTGATGGCTGAGGAGAAACATCAGACCATGGCAAGGACTGGGAGCTGGATGCCCAGGGTCCCTCTGCATGCCCTCATATCCCAGATGGATCATGTGGTGAGTGCTCCCAGCACAAGGAATTAATTTAGTAATGTTTCAACACAGGTACAAATGATTTAGAGTACAAACAGTGCTGCTTTCATGTAATGCATTGCCCAGCACAACACCCGTGAGGGAATGGCCCAGGGAGCAGTCCTAATTGGTCTGTTCCTCTTCTGATATCTGTGATAAAGGAGGGGGAAGGAACTCTTCTTTGTCTTGAAATTGCATGCTAATAATCCACATTTTTTAAAAGGAATGTCTTTGATGCTTATCGCTTCCATAGCACACATTCAGTGTGCTTTACAAAGAGGAACCAAAGCCTGCGGCTGCCCCCAGCACACCTGACAAGAGGGCAACCACCACTGGGTGTTTTATTGGTGAGCTTGATGGGGTTGCAGGAAAAAAACAAATCAATTCCAGCTTTTACAGCTGTGGGTGAAGGTACATGGCACAGAGCAGCATGGTGGCAAAAGCACCTCTCTGAGCTTTGGAAGCAGCTGAAGGCACAGAGCCAGACTTGGGAGCTTTCGATGTGGCTGTGGACAGCTCTCTGCAGCCTTACACCTGCACCTTAGAGTGGATGTAATCTTGGAAGCTGAAATGGGCAGCCTGTTCCAATGCCTGACCCCTATTTCAGAAAAGAATTTTTTGCTAATATCCAATTTAAACCTCCTCTGGTGCAACTTGAGGCCATTTCCCCTTGTCCTATCACTTGTTACTTGGAAGAAGAAACCAGCACCCACCTCACTCCAACCTCCTTTCAGGTAGCTGTAGAGAGCAAGGTGGTCTCTGCTGAGCCTTTTTCTCCAGCCTGAACAACCCCAGTTCCCTCAGCCTTATTACTGCCTGCTCTTCCTTTTCCTCTCTCTTTGTTCATCTCTGCTCCAGGCCTTTTTCTTTGTGTGCCAGGCTGGTGGTGCTGGTTATCCTTGCCTCCACATGCTCCTGCTCTTGCTGCTTGCTCTTTTCCTGCTCCCCATTGCCCATACCCTGGTGACATTTGCTTCTTCAGTTATTTACTTTTAGGTTAGTAAGTACCATGAAAAAATCATGCAACCTGCCCAGCCCTTTGAGTAGTCAGAGAGGAATGAGTGTCACTAATATAATTTCATATCAAATGAGATTAGCCTTCTCCCCCATTAGGCACACTTCTCCTCTAGGGATAGTGGCAATGCAGGGCCACAGCAACTAAAGCTGCCTTCTGAGGAGGATAGCTAACCTCCAGGCTGCAGCTGATACTTCTGCTTTGAATTTGAAGTACTTAATGGCATGATTTGGCTTTGGGTCCCTCTGGATTGATGACACCTGTCTGTCTGGCTCACATTCAGTTGTCCCCAAACAGCTACACCTCCTAGCTCTCAGAGGCTGCTGTTATTTATGAGTGTCATCCCTGGCAGGTGTGGCAGTCCTTGGTTGCTCCAGTGACCTCTGAGGGGTTATGACTGACATGTCTAGGTGAGCCTAGGCTGCTGTTTTTTGTGCCCTTGTTTGCTTATGAGTGTGGGTCCCTCGATCATCTGCACCCTGCATTCTGGTACCAATGTGCTGGCTCTCTTCTGGAGAAAATCTCCTTTGCTGAGGCAAACCTGTGTGTGATTCAGAAGATGATTTGCTCTTGGGAGCATCTCTAGTGCCATCACAGACAGGGCTGTACCAAGAGAGGCTTTTCCCACACTGCTGACCTCTCCTGTACAAGGCCAGCAGGCAACAAACTCATCCAGTGACATGCCAGGTGCTATGACACTAACCTCCCCTTATCCTAGGAAGCAAAAGGCATGCAGGGAAATTTGTTTGAAGGCCACAAAGGCACTGCACAGGGCTGAGGGAGGATTCAAGGCATGTGCTATGTGGCATGGGTTGCTGACTCCCAGGGTGAATGGCTTTGCACAGAGCTGCTGTGAGACACTTGCATCTTTTGACCAGGGAGCCAAGGAGTGCTCCTTGGGATAGATGGATGCTGATTTGCTGGCAAAAGGCTTTGAGGATCTAATTTCAAGTGTTTTCAGCTCCTGCCAGACCTCCACACTGCTGAAAATAGATGGAGGTGTGTTTTCACATTCACATTGCTCAGCTCAATGCTCCCAGCCACAGGGGGCTACAAAGGATTTCTCAGACAGGTAAGGTACTTTTGGTGGCAGCTAATAGCTGCTGCAGAAGATGTGCAGCGTTTGGCTGAGGAGGGCTGATGCCTGGGGGGCACAAGGATAAGGGCCCACTCAGCACCTTACCCTTGCTGCTCCTGCTATGCATCTTTCACTCAGCACGTTCACAGGCAGGGTCCTGAGCAAGGCATTTAGCACATCCCAGGGGCCAAGCCTTACACCAACCTGCTCATTGGGATCTCTCCATGATGGATTTACAGTTAAGGCTTTTGTATGTTTCATGAATGATCCAGACCAAATTTGCTAATGCTATGTAGATGGCATCAGAGGTGTCAGGAGAAAGGGCTTCTCTGCCCTTGCTTTCACAGAATCAACCAGGTTGGAAAAGACCTCAGAGATCATCAAGTCCAACCCATTACCTAACACCTAACACCTCCTGACAACTAAACCATGGCTCCAAGTGCCACATCCAATCCTTTTTGAACACCTCCAAGGACAGTGACTCCACCACCTCCCTGGGCAGCACATTCCAATGGCCAATTACTCTTTCTATGAAGAACTTTCTCCTCACCTCCAGCCTAAACTTCTCCTGGTGCATCTTGAGACTGTGTCCTCTTGTTCTGCCATTGGTTGCCTGGGAACATGTAGACCCAGTTTTCTGTTTTCAACTAATGGGTAAAACCCAGAATTTTCATCACCTGTGAATTTCAGGAGAACAATATTCATAATGATCATGGCCCAAAGCTATGCCCCTCCAGACTGCAGTATCAGCCAGCCTCATCAGCCATATTAAGCTGTGATAACCCTGGCACTGTGTGGCTGACCTCCAGTTACAAGCCTGGTGGCTAGGAGAAGCTGTTCAAGACATGGCATCTTTCCCTCTGAGTCACTTGGGGGTTTTAGGCATCGATTCAGCTGGGCTGGAGGGTCACTTTGCATTAGTGATCTATGGACTGATCCTGACACTTGATGCTCTCCTTAATTGCTGGGTGTGTCTCATCCCCAGATTTGTTAGCCTGGTGGCTGAACTCCAGCTGAGTACATTATCCTGCTTACCTTGGAAAAGGAAAATAATCCTCTGGATTTCCCTTTGCCTTCCTGGTGATTACTGGGTGTTAGGCTGTGGGCTGCCTAAGTGGTTTCTGTTGTATTTGGAATTAAAGGGGTAGGCTTATTTTAGCCAGTTTGACAGCTCCTGCCTCCCATTGCAAGAGGACCAGTGAAAGATGCTGCCATAGCATCTTTTGTGGGCTTCACTATGGGTTAGGGCCCTACTGTCACAATTTTGCTCCTCAAACAGCCTCTTCAAGTCTCAGAGGAAGCACACAAGGTCTCTGTCCTCAGACCTGTGCGAGTGGAGCCCAGCCCTGTGTCGAACAGCAGGGATATCGCATCCTCACCAGCCACGAGCGGTGCAGCGCGTCAGCTCCTTGCCGCCACAAGGGTTAAAAACGTGGGAGCGGGAGGAGAGGGAGGTCAAATCTGTAAAGCCACTTTCATGTACTTAGGAGAAAAAGTGGCAACAGGAGAGCTGTTAAAAATTTTTTATAGCTGGCACCTAACAACACTGGTGTTAAGAATCATGAGAGCATTTAATAGCGAGTGGAGGTGTACATTAGTTAATTAGAGGCTTGCTAACAGTGAAGCCAGTTGAGAGATATTATTTTAGCATTCTTTTTCCAGAGGGCATATCAACTCTATTCACAAATTAATAAACAGATTGTAAAGTCTAAGCAAGCATGCTAGGGAAGTCTGTGTGTGTCTGTGTGTGTCTGTGTGTGTGTGTGTGTGTATGTGCATACTGGGGCTATATGCTGGGGCTCTGCCCACTTGTTTGTTTGTTACCATTGCGTTGGAAATATGTTCCTTGTTTTCCAGATAGACCTCCGTGGAAGAATTACAGCATGTTGGCTTTTTCCAAGGGGCTCTAATTAAAATCTTCAGAGTTGATGTGTGTTTACTGAAATAAAAATCAAATTAAAGAAAAGGAAAGAAAAAAAAAGAAAACCCAACCAAGGCACCACAAATGAGACCTAAACCAGCAGCATTCAAATTAAGCCGTGAATCCAAAGGCATTCAGTGCAAAATGGCTGGCCCCTCAGATGCATGCTAAGATAAATGAAATCATAGTATCATAGTATCATTCAGGGTTGGAAGGGACCACAAGGATCAGACAGTTCCAACCCCCCTGCCATGGGCAGGGACACCCCACACTAGATCAGCCTGGCCAGAGCCTCATCCAGCCTGGGCTTAAACACCTCCAGGGATGGGACCTCGTTCTCTCCATTTAGTTGACCTCCTGAGTTAAGTTCTCCCAGGCAGCCAGCACCAGAACATGAGGACACAGTCTCAGGCTGCGCCAGGGGAAGTTCAGGCTGGAGGTCAGGAGGAAGTTTTACACAGAGAGAGTGATTGCCCATTGGAATGGACTGCCCGGGGAGGTGGTGGAGTCGCCGTCACTGGAGGTGTTCAGGAGGAGACTTGACAGGGTGCTTGGTTACATGGGTTAGTTGATTAGGTGGTGTTGGGTGATAGGTTGGACGTGATGATCTTGAAGGTCTCTTCCAACCTGGTTTATTCTATTCTATTCTATTCTATTCTATTCTATTCTATTCTATTCTATTCTATTCTATTCTATTCTATTCTATTCTATTCTATTCTAATTGAAAAGGCATTTTAAGAACTACTCAGAGCTGTCTACAGTTGAATCATAGAATGGTCTGGGTTGGAAAGGACCTCCAAAGGTCATCCAGTCCATCATCCCTTGGCAGTCAGCAGGGGCATCCGCAACTAAATCAGGTTGCCCAGAGCCTTGTTGAGCATCACTTTGAATATCTCCAGGCATGGAGCCCCAACCACCTCCCTGGGCAACCTGTTCCAGTGTCCCACCACCCTCATAGTAAAGAACCTGTTCCTAACATCCAACCTAAATCTGCTGTTTTCTAGTCTGAAGCCATTGTCCCTCATCCTGTCACTGCAGGCCTTTATAAACAGTCTTTCTCCATCCTTCTTGTAGGTTCCCTTCAAGTACTGGCAGGCTGATATTAGGTCTCCTCGGAGCCTCCTCTTCTCCAGGCTGAACACCCCCAGCTCCTTCAGTCTGTCCTCATAGCAGAGGTGTTCCAACCTCCTGGTCACTTTCATGGCCTTTCTCTGGACCTGTTGGCCTCTCTCTGGATCTCTCAGCTGCTGTTAAAGGCAGTTACCTGGTGAGTGAGTGCCATCTTCCCAGCCGACACAAAACCCTAAGGTGCGCAGCACTACGGCAGAGTGGCTGTGAGGTGAGGCAGGGACCACCCTGTCTGTAAGGTGAAGTTTCCCCATCACTGGAGCTGGTAATCAGGAAGGGGATTGGCTTTGCTGGCAGGATGACAGCACTAGCCTTTTAAGCCTGAGTAAGACTACTCCTCATTAAGCATTTTCCTAACCTGATTTTTTCTTTCTTTTTTTGCCCCTAACGCTGGTTTGATTCCTTTTTTTTCCTCAAACCTGCTTGTGCACCTACCTTAATTCACAGTTGCCACTTGGCTTTCTGCAGGAAGACAAGCTGTCCAACTTAATCCATTCCTGAGCTCTGCATTACAAAAACCACATGGTGCTTCATGCCTCATTAGCAGGCAGGGAGCTTCCAGGCTGGAGTCGCTGCATGTCTCCAGCTCTCCTGACTTCCTTCCTCCACTCCACTTTCCTATTTTACATTTTAATAGCAACAGTGATGAAAATTATGGCAAAAAAAAACCCCAACCCTGCCCTTAGTGAGTATCTTCATGTACTGTGTTTCCCTGAGTAAGCCTGGGCTTGCAGCTTTGCCCATCACTCCCACCTCTGCCAACCTGTGCTCCCTTCTCAGCCAGAGCACTCTCCCATCCCAGCACAAACCTGTCCACTCCTCACACCACTGTCCCACCCAGTTTGAAGGGAAAGAGCAAATGGATTGCAACCCAGAGAAGACACAAGATGGATGGCAGCCTGTGTCTCTTTTGCTTGGCTCAAGGCAGTTTCACAGACAATGCAAGTAGTGAAGATAATGATGAAGGATGCAAAACTGAAAATACTTCTGCTCGTGCTTCTATTGATCTTCCAGCAAAGGCCTTGTTCTTGACATTTAAAATAGAGAGATTGTTTTAATGTAGTGCCCGTGGTTGGACTGCAGTTAAGCAATTTAGCTCACAGACACTTTCTGCAGCCTCAGCCTGAACAGTTTCAACACCAAGCACTTGCTTGGCAAATGCTCTTGGAGAAATACTGCTCAGAGCCAACAGGAGCCATGAGGCAGCAGTGTTTGTGGCTCAGTAATCACCCCAGGAGGAGAGCAATGCTGAGCTAACAGCAGGAGGGATTTCTCTTGGCATCACTGGAAGATGATCCAGAGAGGAAGGAGATGACTGCCCTGACTGGAGCATCCCAGAACTTCCCATCCAGAGCAACATGGACATAACATCTAACCACACACCCAAACAGACCTCTATTCCATCATCAGCCTTTCAGAAGATCTTCAAAGGGACAAACCCCCAAAGTTATGCCTGAGTATGGGGTGGGAGAGTGGTCTGAGTTGAGCAGAGGTCTGCCCATGCAGCTTAGAACCCTGATGCTGTTCTCAATCAAGCACAGGTGGACACAGCTTCTGACCTTTGGCTTTGTGAGACACAGAGAAGCCTGTGGCTTGGTTAGTACGTGTTGGGATTACTTTAATAACTGTCATTTTTCTTTTAGAAGGGAACTATTTTATTACTCTCCACCTAGAACCTGGAAGTAATTATACATGTGTGGTCCAATCAACCATTATTTTGCCTCTATTAACTGCTGACACTTTGTATCACACACATTTGTGTTCCCAGTGTCTAAGCCTAAGAAGTTTGTCAAGAGTCTATGAATTAAAGCAGTATAAAGATGTTAACAGTTACCTGTCTTAGCAACAGCCTCAGGAAGCCCTGGAAAAGAATGCATCAAGGAAATGAAAATTGGGTTTATGCACAGTAACCAGATGGGGGGGGTTAAAATAATAAAATCTCCAACTAATTCAAGAAGCTCTGATCTTCCCACCACTTCCCACTGATCAGGGTAGAACCCCATTTGATCTTCAAATGCAGCAGGACTGGTGTCTGGAGGTCTGGGAGAACCTGCTCTTCCAACGTTGCTTCACCCTCCACGTCTCCAGTTCCATAGCTACATGCACAGCACCATTACCTTCATGAAGCTGTGCAAGGAACAACTTCTCAGAACCATGTCAAATTTGCCCTACATCTTGCACACTGAGAGAGCAGGTCTTAGCCCAAGCTGTTCAACCACAGGTCACAGGCTCCAGGTCTTACCCCATCTTTGTGCCAGTTCACGCTTAGGGACAGCAGGAGAAAGACATCATGCCAGAGAAGCATCTCAGTTCCTCCCTCTGCAAACACAAACTCATTTGCCTGCCTTTGGAGAGGACATTGGTGCTCCTGCATAAGCTTTGCTTTGCAAATGCAGCCTGCTCTTTCCTGCTGGGTGTGCTCCCCATCTACATCTGCCCACCTAACCCTGCTCCACAGAGCTCACCCTGAATCTGAAGTTTTTCTGTATGTGACATTTAGGGACATGGTTTAGTGGTGGACTTAGAAATCTCAGGTTTACAGTTGGACCCCATGACCTTAAGGCTATCTCACAAGCTAAATGATTCCATGATTCTATACGTGCAGGAAGTGCTTCGATGCTCCTGCACAACAGCAGAGTATTTTGTACTTACAATGAAAGAAAGATTTAACCAGAAAAGAAAGTCACACTATAACATGTAAAGACAGGAATAAAACTGAGAACAGAAAGGGAAAAACACCCTGTGTGAAATTCTGGGATTCCCCTCTGCCAAAGGTCAGGTGAGGTTATTGAAGTGCTCCCTGCCAGCCAGCAATGAGGTGAAGCACAGCCTCCTCCACAGATCTGGGCCTTAAAATGTGTACACCTCAGCCATTTAATACAGGTCTGGTACCCACCTGCCTGTAAGTTTTGCCTGCCAGCTTGTTTAGCAACATATGGCATAATAATAATATGTGCTCCTTCAGCTGAACATACCTGTGGGTAACACTCAGTGTCACTTGGTTGCTTACTGCTGTTGCTGTAGTGTGCAGTGGATTATGTGAGTAAATAAACTAGTCCTTGATGTTACAGCCAGAGCTGGTGATCCTGAATCAGCAAGCACTGGTCCTCACTGCCACACCAGTTTCATGCTGGTGTAGCTCAGCAAAATTAAACTGAATTGCTCCACTGGATTTTCATTGACTTAAATCAATTATACTAGCATGGAAGAGATTTAGAGGAGTGGAAATCAAGTCCACTTAAAGAAAGACACAAGCAGATATTTCTTTAGGACATGAACTGTTCATAATCCATTGAATATCTTCTATCCTGTATATTGATCTTTTTCTTGTAAAAACTAACTTGGAGTTTTCCTGCATTGCCTGACCTCAAGCAGTTGAGGTATTGCAATCTAAAAAGTCACCGTTCAATTAATAACCCAAGAGTGGTCAAAACATTTGATCTATGTGTTACACTTGGATGTGAACACAGGGAGCATCCAGCATGAAGGGACAAAGTACTTGCTGGAGGTGAGGTGGGCAATGTCTTGGAGGGCAGGAGTCACCATCCCTGGATTTGTTCAAGAGGGGATTGGATGTGGCACTTGGTGCCATGGTTTAGTCATGAGGTCTGCAGTGACAGGTTTGACTTGATGATCTTTGAGGTCTCTTCCAACCTTGGTGATTCTGTGATTCTGTGATTCTCTTCTGGCAGTGGACTGAAAGGCAGGTGTGATTATCCTGGTGTTTGGAGCATAAGAGGAGGAAGGTAAGGACTCTGGGCAACAGTACTCAACCCTGCCTGCAGAAAAGGAGAGGTTGCCACTGCAAGACAACTTGGACGTTGGAGCTGAAATACTTGCAGCAAGCAAAGCCTCTGAGGATTGTGCTTTTTGAGGGCAGAGCACAGCCACATTGTGCCAGATTTGCAGACAGCTCTGAGAAAAGAAAAAGATATCTCATGAGGCGCTTTTATCCTGTTTTCCAAGCCAGCCCCATTTCCCCAGCAATTTTGGGCAAACAAAGAAGATGTCCACCCCCAAGAAAAAAGAAAGAAAATAAAAAAATCAATAAAGATGAGGTGCTCTTGCTAGAAATTTCAAAAGAGGAGCATAACTCTTCTTCCAGCTGTCAGAGCTGATATTACTACGTGCAGTAGCAGCAGCTTGTACGCAGCGTCTCTTTACAATGGGAGCAGGGAAGCTGGAATGTTGTTGTATCAGACTATCAAGTTGTTATGTTGGATTACATATAATGCTATCACAAATGACAGAATGCTTGCCTCCCATCAAAAATTTAAAGAGCAATAGACCTCTTTTCAGCTGTCATTGCTGATAACATTTTATGCACAAGTTTATTCAAGCTCAGATGGAGATGCAGCCTGTCAATAAAGAAGCCCTGGCAGATTAGGCATCGAGTATATTAAAGCTAACGGTACTAATGTGACTGTGGTGCCTAATCTGACATTTGGAAACTGTGACAAAATGAACCCTCTCAGTTCTTCGCCGTCGCCTCCCCACGGCACGCTGGCTGCTGGGTTTTATGGAGTGGAAAGCGGAGAGCATGTACGAGAAATGAAACAAGCTGCAAACTACAGAGAGGTCGAGGCGGGCTGGCTCCCCAGGAAACGGAGCGGATGTCTTCCCTTCTTCTCGCTCTTATCTTCCCTGCTCTGCTCCTCTCTTCCAGGAAAGTGGGTAGGGCAACAAATAATGGCCCTAAATTGCCGCCGAGGTGACACAGATTACACATTAGAGAAAGCACTCCAAGGGCAGGAAGGGTTCAGCTGTGGATGAGATTGCTGGAGAGGGCGTAACACCTCCATCATTACAGCTCTTTAAGAAGGGGTTAGGAAAACATCTGCCAGGAATGGGGAGGGGTAGCTGATTTTGCTTTGGAGACTCAATCCTATTTTCTGCCATTCATTTTCTTGTTCTCAATAACAGCTACTGCTTTTCACTGCCAGCGGAAAGGGTAGGTGAGTGTTTGTGTGTTGGGAAACTGTTCGGGCCAAAAATAGTCTATTGAAAACAATAATGATGTGGTAGGTGGCCTGGTTACACTCCCCTTTCCCCCTTCCTACTCTCCTAGGAGAGCTCTCAGCGGCTGTTGCTGCTCTTCCAAGGGATATAAAGTCAAGAAAAAAACACCCAAAAATTGGATCTGACAAATATTCAGACAGAAAATGTGACTCTCAAGACAGACAGCCCCTTGCTTGCAATGTGTACATCATAACCTTAGCAGGACAGTGGCTTCTCCATGCTGTTCCCAGTGATAAAACACAGGCCTTTACTGTTATGCAAGTTTTAGCTAGTTATTTGGCTTAAAAACACAAATCTGTATGCAATGCCTTCCTGAGGGAGGGAAGGAGAAGATCAGTGGCTGATGAGGGGCTGGAGTCTGGGTGTGTGTGGCCCTCCCTGTGTGTGGGTAATGGTGGCGTGTGCCAGGCAGGCTGGTGAGAGTGGCAGATGGCTGGCAGGGTGACTGCCTCAAATCTAGCTCCAGCACCAACATAAAGCCTCCATCTCTGCAGAGGAGAAGCTGCTCAGGGTGAAGGTCACATAGACAGCAATGAGCTGCAAGTGGGGCTCCTCCAAGCAATGCCCTCCCTTTAATCCCCACAGAAACACACAGGTGTGAGCTTGGTTACTTGAGCTGAAAACAGAGAGGAGATTATTCCAAACTGATGTCCACAAATGACTGTTGCTGTGGTGGGATGTGTGTAGCATTATCAAAAGCACTGGGATTTTGGAGGCAAACAGCTCATCCAGGCAAATGAAGGGTCACTGCAAGAAGGGACCTCTGATGCTGTGCAACAGAATCACACAGAATCACTGTGGTTGGAGAAGGCCTCTAAGATGATCAAGTCCAACCATCATCTAAATCTACCAGGGCCACTACTACATCATATCCTTGAGCACCATATCTAGATGGCTATGAAATGCATCCAGGGATGGCAGTTCAATCACTTCCCTGTGACAGTGCTTGAGAACCATTTCAGTAATTTTCCCAATATCCAACCTAAACCTCCCTCGGTGTAACTTGGGGCCATTTCCTCTTGTCCCATCATTTGTGACTTGTGAGAAGAGATCAATACCCACTTCTCTACAGTCTCTCTTCTGGTAGTTGTAGAGGGGAATGAGGTCCCCCCTCAGCCTCTTCTCCAGACTAAACCCTAGCTCCCTCAGGTGCTCCTCACCAGACCAGCTCTCCAGACCCTGCACCAGTTTCATTTCCTTTCTCTGGACATGCTTCAGCCCCTCAATCTCTCTCTTACACTGTGGCACCCAAAACTGAAGCTAGTACTCAAGGTGCTGAGTGAAGTGGGACAATCACCTGCTGGCCACACTATTCCTGGTACAGGCCAGGATGCTGTTAGCCTCTCTGCACCAGAGCAGAAAGAAAATGTTTGGCAATATGGATAGAATCCTGACAAAGATTAAAGGCAACTCAATGACAGTAATTGAAAGGAAAAAAAAAAATTACCTGGCTACATTTTGCTTCAGCAAGACATAAGGACAGAAGAAGGACATCGAAACACTTGAGCGTGTCCAGAGAAGGGCAACAAGGCTGGTGAGAGGCCTTGAGCACAGCCCTGTGAGGAGAGGCTGAGGGAGCTGGGATTGTTTAGCCTGGAGAAGAGGAGGCTCAGGGGTGACCTCATTGCCCTCTACAACTACCTGAAGGGTGGTTGTAGCCAGGAGGGGGTTGGCCTCTTCTCCCAGGCAACCAGCACCAGAACAAGGGGACACAGTCTCAAGCTGCGCCAGGGGAGGTTCAGACTCGAGGTGAGGAGGAAGTTCTTCACCAAGCGAGTCATTCGGCATTGGAACGGGTTGCCCAGGGAGGTGGTTGAGTCATCGACCCTGGAGGCGTTCAAGGGGAGATTGGATGTGGCACTTAGTGCCATGGTCTAGTCATGGGGTCTGTGTTGATAGGTTGGACTCGATGATCCCCGAGGTCCTTTCCAACCTAAGTGATACTGTGATACTGTGATACTGTGAATAGTCTCTCTAAGGATACCTGAGAGATTTCAGTATGAGGAGAGTCATAGAATCATAGAATCAACCAGGTTGGAAAAGACCTCAGAGATCATCAAGTCCAACCCATTACCTAACACCTCCTGAGAACTAAACCATGGCTCCAAGTGCCACATCCAATCCTTTTTGAACACCTCCAGGGACAGTGACTCCACCACCTCCCCGGGTACCACATTCCAATGGCCAATTACTCTTTCTGTGAAGAACTTTCTCCTCACCTCCAGCCTAAACTTCCCCTGCTGCAGGTTGAAACTGTGTCTTCTTGTTCTGTTGCTGGTTGCCTGGGAGACTTTAATCCATCTTTCAAAATGAGCAAAACCTTTTGCTGTCTGGGCCATGTCCCATTTACCTGCAGTGCTACACTGGAGCCTGGAAGCACAGCGAAGGGCAACACAGTCCCTGCTCCTCGTCCTGCCTCTTCAGAAGGCCTTCTCATCACTGTGTCCATCTTGAAGCTTGGGGATTACAAGTGTGAAGGGTAAGCCCCACCTTATTTATGCTGAAGATAATCTTTGTGCTTTCAATAATAACTATCAATATAGTGGAAATGAGGTGTCGGTTCCTGTAATGACTTTGCCTGTGTGTTCCTCTGCTTGTTCCCTCTTTATAGGCTGGGGGAAATAAAACACTTGGAAAAAAAATAATGACAATGTCTCTCAGAAAAATAATGAGTTCCTTCCAGTTTGCTGTTGAATTGTTTACTGCCATAGCTGAATAATAACAGCACATCAAAGACGACTGCTGTAATTAAAAGATTTGTGAACATAGGTTAACAAATTAGTGCATCATAATGTGTAATTGTCTAATTAGGACAAACCCGCTAGTTCCACGTAAAAGACCATCAAGAAGAAATTACAAGGGAGAAAAGAAGACAGACACCAGCACTGATACCACAGAACATTGGCAAAGATCTTATCTGCAGCCTTACACTTTATCAATACATCCCCAGGGGTACTAGCATTTTCGTGGAGTCATTTACAGACAAATTAATTCTACCACATGAATCCCCTGAGCTGGCTGAGGACTCCCCTGAAAAGGCTCCAAATTTGTCATTAAATGTTTTAAAGCAGTTTTCATTCCTTTAGCACCCAGAGGAGCAGCAGACACCATTGCTGTGTAGACCAATGAGAGCTCAGAAATCAGGTGTAATGGGGAAAGGATGGCGCTCCCACTTTTGCTGCTGGGTCTTGAAGCAGAGTGGCAGAAATCTTGCTATTGGGTCAAAGCTAAAGGCAAAACTCCTCTTGAGTTCAGTAGGTTGAGAATTTCACTTGGAGAGATGTAGACTAGTGTTTTCCTGCACTGAAGGACAGATGGCAGAAAGAGTTTGGCTTTGACTCAAGTACCAGAAGAAAATCCTATGGTTTCAAGCATAAAGATGCTGATGGTCCATCAGGGAACTTGTGGCTGAGGACAGAATCTGAACCAGATGCTGAGCACTCCTGTTCAGTGGTTTCATCTCCTCTAGAGAAAGGGCCCCTCCATGTTCCTTGATGCACAGTTAAGAACTCTACAGCCTTGTGTGCACCCAGGGGAGGATCAAGCAGGCCCAAATGGGGGGATTCACAACACCATAGGGCTGCCCAGCCCAGTCAGCCACATGCAGGATGGCAAATCACTGAGCGTGCAAAGAAACGGATGTGCTCATCCGAGAGCAGATGCTTTCTCGTGGCATGATAAAATGCATGAGGACAACAAACCTGGAGTGTTAGCTGCCTCAAGTGGATCTTAGGAGCAACCTGAGTCACACTGGAGGGAAAAGAAAAGACGCACATGGTTAGAAAAGCAGCTGTCATTTATCATCTTGGTTCCTAGTAACGGCGCTGCAAGCATCCACTCTGTTTTGGGGAAAGAACACACAGCCAACTTCTGCATGAGTTAATAGCAGGGTTTGAACATGCAATCTTCTGCTTACCTCTTCTACCTAATGTACCAGATGAGCTTCATTAGCTCATCGCTGTGGCCGGCTGCCTCCCGTTACTCTGACAGCTGCTGGGGAGAGAAACATGACAAATACTCCATCAGTGATTGACCTTGACTGAGCGAGCAGAACACTTCACCTCCATGAGGTTCAGCTGTCTGGGTAACTCAGAAATCAGAGCACAGCTCAAACCCCTGTGAAACTTTTCTTCAAAGAGGGCTGTTCCTGGTGTTTCCTTTCTCTGCTCCAGGCTCTTCAAGGGAGCCAGGGCACCCTGTCACCTTTCTGCAGGATGGGGTTAAAAAGCCTCACCTGAGAGCACAAAGAAGCCAAGCATTTGGATCTCTGCAGAGAGCCCTGCAGCTGATCTTAGCATCTGTCAGAGCATTAAAGATCCTTCTTGTGTGTTTTCAAGATAAGTTTGTCTTGAAGCCAGTATGTTTAGAAAATACACATATTAATAATCAAGGATTTGGTAAGTGTTTTGTTTCTGTCTCTTTGTATTTATACGTATATATGTAGGAGCTGTAGCATGCTTTATGGTGCTTTGAGAAAGCCAGTTCCAAATTGCTGGCAGGGTATTTTCCTCAAAGCTGTTTTCAGTGCAGAAACACCTTTCTGAGAAAACCAGAGTGGTTTTGTGAGTTTCTTCTTTCTGCCAGTAAAACCCAAATGGGGCAAGAGCTGGAGAACATGCAAGTTTTGTCCGAAGGCATCCAGCTTCCTGCTTTCTCAATAGGGCTTTTTTGTTTCCTCTTGATTTGGGAAATAGTTGTTAATCACTGCCTCATTTCAGTTTTAAATAGGCCATATTTGGTAGGACTCAGTTCCATCAGGAAGAAAAGCACAGCAATTGAACTTGGTGAACCAGTTCTCTGCAACTGAAACCATAGCAATAAACACAAACACATGAGCCTTTACAAGCTCAGACCCTCACAAAAACTAATGAGGATTAAATCAATTGGAACTCTAATTGTCTGGCTAAACTGGGATCTGGTGGAGGAAGAAACTCACAGATTCACAGAATGATTTAGGTTGGGAGGGACCTTAAAGACCATACAGTTCCAAACCCCCTGTCAAGGGCAGGGACACCTTCCACTAGCCCAGGTTGTTCAAGGCTTCTTCCAGCCTGGCCTTGAACATCTCTAGAAAGGGGGTATCTCTGGGCAACCTGTTTCAGTATCTCACCACCCTCACTATAAAGAATCTTTCCCTAATCTCCAGTCTAAATCTGCCTTTCTCAAGCTTCAATCCATTCCCTCTCACCCTATCACTACAAACCCTTGTAAAAAGTCCCTTTCCAGCTTTCTTGTAGGCTCCCTTCAGATACTGGAAGGCTGCTCCAAAGTCTCCCCAAAGCCTTCCCTTTTCCAGGTTGAACAGTCCCAACTCCTCAGCCTGTCCCCATGGGGGAGGTGCTCCAGCTCTTTGATCATCTTTGTGGCCCTTCTCTGGACCTGCTCCAGCAGCTCCATGCCCCTCTTATGCTGAGGGCACCAAAACTGGACCAAGTACTCCAGATGGAGTCTCATGAGAACAGGGAGTTTTTTCTGCTGGCCAGCTTTATTCATGCAGCTGGCATCTGTAACAAAGCTCAGTCTCTCCAGTCCTCCAGTCAATCACTGCTGTTTCTATTGCTTCTCTGAACTCAGCACCCTTCTGGGGCATCCTCTGCCTGCAGAGAGCACAGGTAGGTGTTGGGGTCACAGAAACCGCAGCTGCCAAACACAGCATTGTTTACAGATACTTCTGTCTTAATCCAGTGGAATAATGTTTGTTTATGTCCCATCTGATATGAAGAGTTACATCCTTTGTGCATTGATTCTGCTGTGTTAGTAAACAAGGAAACTTACGAAGTAAACTGGTAAGAGGGGGTAAAGAAAACAACCCAGCCTTGATGTTGTGGCTAAGTGGTTGGGGTCCTTTTTGGCCACATGCTACTAATTAAAGGTGATTTGTACTTAGGAATTTTTATTTTTACTCCCTCCTGTGCTTTTAGGAAAACTTCTCAGTGAAGCAACTTGGAGCATAAAGTCCCTTTAGTAGTACAGATCGGCTTCCTGTAGGTTGAGAGACTGCTTCAACAACGAAACAATTGACAGAACAAGATTCCCACGAGTCTGGAAGCACATACACGGCCTTGGAAAGGGCTCTGCTTAGTAAAAATCCTGTAATAAATTAGAGAAGCTGCAGACAACATAAACAAGACAAAGCCCTTCAGTTTGTATCACTGTGTGGTTTGTATAACCTTTACTACAAGTGACAGAAGCCCCAGATCCTCGAGCATGCTTCCAGATAACCAAGTGGATGTTTGGAAGCAGGGGCTAACTCTAACCACCCATGAAGAAGACACAAGTTATGCAAGTTTCATGAAAATGAGGGGAGCATCAAGGAGATGGAGCCTGTTATAAATCACTCCTTAGAGGTATCAGGAAATCCAGGTGGAAAAGAATAGTTGGAAATCAGATTTTATTAGTTCTGCTGCTTGGGCTTCTGGGTTTTCTATATAGGTCAAAGCTTTTCATAATCCAGAAGTTGCTTCTTAAACGTTTCTTCAGACTGGCTCTGAAGGGGGTTGGGGAGCACTCTCTGACCAAGACCTTTCACAGTTCAGGGGCAACTTGGCACAGAAATTTCTGCCTCAAACGTGTGACCTGATTTCCAGAAGGTTTGTGAAGCCCATCTGTTTTGATGGGTGCTCAGTGCTTTTGGTGCCTTTCAATTTCTAAATATGGACTTGGGAAGCCTAATTTTAACCATGCACTTTTGGAAAGTGTTGGCAATAGTTTAAAGAGACTGTCTAGACCAGCACGCCTTGCTGCAGCAGATTGCTCCCAGTGATTTATATATTCCTGGTGCTCAGAGTCTCTGAAGCCTTTTCAGTGTCTTACAGCTGCTGCATTTATGCAGCGCTCTTTATCTTGACCTTAGCCCTTGGATTTCTCAGCTATTCTACTCTCTTAACATCTGGGCCTGAAAGGTCACTAATTTACCTTATGTTTGCCTGCTGTGGGTGCCATTGGGTTGAGTGGGTACATTCTGAAGAATAACACTCTGTTGGTGGGCTGCTTTTGCAAAGGGCTTTCTCCCCTCGGCATCATTGTGTTGCCTTCTCCCACTGCAGCAGCTCTAAGTCATCAAACATCTGCCCTGGAGAGCACTGGAGTGTACTTGTTGGATCCTTATGTGGCAAAGCAGCACACCAGGTATCCAGTGGGCTGATATTAAATTGCTTTTGCAGCCTGCCTGGAGAATAAGGAAGGGAGCTTTATTTGTACTAACACCCTTTTAATACATCTCAAAAGACCATAATAAACACCTCCTGGACTGTAAAAGCAAAATATATATCTAGAAGTTGTGGTAAGTTATGGAATACTGGCATAGCTAATAAAAATTCTATCTCAATCGTTTAACATTTAGTGAAACGTTAGATGATGTGAAACCAGACCTGGCTTCACTTCAAGCCCAGGTCAGTAATGTCACTTGGGGAAATGATGAGAACTTCCATTAACTTTGTATTGGCAGATCTCCCAATCTAATTCACATCTATACATTTTTAGCACCCCACGAGCAACAGCAAGTGTCATTTCTCACATCTGAGAGCCAGACAATATTGCAGAGCCTCTCTGCGTACAGGAGGCTACTTCAGAAATTAGCAGGTCAGATCTCTCATTGATTTTAATAAAGAGCTGTTTGTGGCAAATTTCTTGATTGAAGAAACTGATGACTGCTTTGGGCTTCCTGTCAAAGCCAGCCCAGCAGGACAGAGCTTTAAAGCGTGGGAAAAGAGTGCAAGAGCATTAAATCAAACAGATTTTAGACATTTAGGTCCAAAATCAGGCTCTGTTTTGAAGTTCCTGAGACTGTAGCTCGCCACACCACCCCTGAACTTGGAGCCTCAGACAGACCAGGATGCTTACAATGCTTTGGGAGAGGGATGCTCACAGAACTTTGGAGCTATTATCTCAGATCTTCACTCTTTCTAATCTTTTCCCAATGGCCCCCTCTTTTCCCTCTGCCCATTCCCCGTTCCAAATTCACAGACAGATGACTTGTTTTGGAACTTGAAGCAGTTTGTCTGGAAAGGACTTTCCATTGGAGCCTACAAATTGGAGTAGACTTTCAAGTGGCTGGTAGTAGAGAGGGATTTGGCAGGTCTGTAATGTCATGCTTGCCTGGAACTGCTCTCCTCTTTAATTAACTCAGTAAAAATCCTTTGGTTACTTCATTTTATTTGCTTAAACCACTACAGGGAAGAAAAAATAAAAGTAATTAAATGCATAGAAACCAAATTAATAAATCCACAGAACTGTCCTGTTGTTTGCTGGGATGCAGCGGAGCGCCAAGCTCCCTGTAGATGATTCAAGCCCCTGGCAACAAAGGCACTTGTGAAAGTCCCCTGTTTTGACACAAACAAAAAGGTGGAGTCTCCTCGGAGTGAAACACAGCCTGTGGTTTTCAGCCTTGAGGTGGGTATTAATAATTTAGGTTCAAAGCAATGTCCAGGATTTCTCAGGCTCTGCAGACACACACACACTCACACACACACAGAGCCTCCTGGGATGGATACACTACAGAGCCTGACCCGTGACTGCTGCTCTGGGAATGCAAGTCCCTGCAGCCCGAGGTGGGAAGCTGCAGCTGAGCTTTTAACTCTGCAGGCCCCGGTGCTCCAGCCCAGATGGGGACAGCTGCACAAAAGACGACGCCAGCCACCGTTTTCATCACAGACAGGTTTTCACCTCTAAAGCTTCCAAAGGCAAGTGATCCATGACTACATCCATCGCATGTAACCGTGACAGAACGCTCCCACTGCTTGATGCCAAGGAGCTCTTCAGAAAAACCCTTCCATTGCAGGAGCACCCTCAAGGCTGTGGGAGCAGAGCTGGGTGGGCAGCAGCACCTCCCAGCCCTGCTGTGCTCTTCTGGAGGCCCATAACACACATACAAAGAGGGAAATATTTCCTTAGTTTGCTAAACTGCTGTTCTGGCATTTAGCTTTAAGTATCTTCTATTTCCCTCAGTATCTGACCTTTCCCTTTCTCATATGGCTATTGCTCTTCTCTGCTAGCAAAAAAAGAAAAGCAACAAGCAGCCATTATCAGCCTCATCTCGCCAGTCCCGGCCATTAGCGTTAATCATCTCCTCCTCCAGCCCTCCTCTCCTCTGGTCCAGCTCCCCTGCATCTTCTCTGAGCAAGGAGCAGTGACACGCGATGGGAGCAAATGGGCGGTGAAATAAGCAATGACACGGCAACACCCTGGTAAAAGGGCAGCCGTTTCCAGCTGCCAGCGCAACTGCTCTTCCCCGGCAGGATGCGAAGGAGCCAGGATTAAAGCCAGGAGGCCCAGTGCTGCAGATCATGCTGCTTGTAATTTCCCCCAGGACCGATGTGAGGACTGCAGCGAGATGCGCTAGTGGTGGCACATTAGCACTGCCACAGGCTTCCATCTCACAGGAGGCTCCTAAGGCTGGCCCAGTACCCAGCTGTGCACACAGGGGATGCACACCTCTGCTCCTGCCCTGACCAGCAGGAACTCAGGTCTGGGAATGACGGTGGTGCATGAAGAGTTCACTTCAAAAGAGTCAGGGAAAGGAGAAGGGGAGGAAAAGGGGGAGATGAAAGATGCTAAGCTGAAGGTAGAAGGTAAGAAAGGTGATAAGACACAGAAGAAAGTTGGGAGTTTATTGATAGGGTGAGGGGTAATGGTTTGAAACTTGAGCAGATTAGACATAAGGGGGAAGTGCTTTACAATGAGAGTAGGAAAATACTGAAGCAGGTTGTCCAGGGTTGTGGTCATGGTCCCATCCCTGGAGACATTCAAGGTCAGACTTGATGTGGCCCTGAGCAGACTCATCTAGTTGGAGGTGTCCCTGATGACTGTGGGGGCGTTGACAAGATGACCTTTGAGGGTCCCTTACAACCTGATGCAATGTAAATGAGGGGCCGCACAGGATAGGAAACCAATGGGGCTTTATCTGGGATGGATAAAAGGGAGGGTCAAACCAAAGTTCAAAGGCAAATATGTGTTGTAGAAAAATAGGGAGAAAAAGCAGAACTCTGATGTACCAACCTCACCCTCAGTGACATGAATCTTCCATGTTGTCTTGGCCAGGAAAATTTGAGGAGCAAAGATGGGGGTGGTAACAGGGCTGGAAATGACACAGAAGAATGGGTGTGAGAGCAGCAATGGGTAACAGGCAGGGACAGCACTGCTGGAAAGCAAAGGCAATTTTGTCTTGTAACTGTGTGCTCACTCAGGCTTGACAGAGGAAGAAGAAAAATACATCCCTGCTGTAAAAATTCATACGTACCTAAATCATGCAGCAAAGCTCACGGCGCGTGGCTAGGCGTGCCCAGGCTTGGCTGCCAGCTCTCCTGCAGGCTTCTCCCTAAGCTTGGGCTAATTGTTTCTGCCTCTCTGCAAACCATGGGTGATGCTACTTCACTCCCAGCCTTTACTTCCTGTACCTTTGGGGATGGTCACCTCTTGGGGCTATGCTACTGCATCTGTAAGTAACGTGCAAAACATTTCATCCGTGACCAGCTTCACCAGCCTCGTTGCCCTTCTCTGGACATGTTCAAGTGACACTGAGACACTTGAACGTGTCCAGAGAAGGGCAGTGAGGCTGGGGAGAGGCCTTGAGCACAAGCCCTGTGAGGAGAGGCTGAGGGAGTTGGGGTTGTTTAGCCTGGAGAAGAGGAGGCTCAGGGGAGACCTTATTGCTGTCTCCAACTACCTGAAGGGTGGTTGTAGCCAGGAGGGGGTTGGTCTCTTCTCCCAGGCAACCAGCACCAGAACAAGAGGGCACAGTCTCAAGCTGTGTCGTGGGGAGGTTTAGGCTGGAGGTGAGGTGAAAGTTCTTCCCAGAGAGAGTCATTAGCCATTGGAATGTGCTGCCCTGGGAGGTGGTGGAGTCACTGTCCCTGGAGGTGTTCAAGAGGGGATTGGACGTGGCAGTTGGTGCCATGGTTTAGTCATGAGGTCTGTGGTGACAGGTTGGACTTGATGGTCTTTGAGGTCCCTTCCAACCTTGGTGATTCGGTGATTCTGTGACTGAGGGAACTGAGGTTGTTTAGCCTGAAGAAGAGGAGGCTGAGGGGAGACTTCATTGCTCTCTACAACTCCCTGAAAAGAGGCTGAAGTGAGGTAGGGATTGGTCTCTTCTCCCTAGTATCAGGTGATAGAAAGAGAGGAAATGGCCTGAAATTGTGCCAGGGGAGGCTTAGATTGGATATTAGGGAAAAAAAAACCTTACTGAAAGAGTGGTCAGGCATTGGAATAAGTTGCCCAGGAAGGTGGTAGAGTCACAGTATAACTTAACTTAGGTTGGAAAGGACCTCGAGGATCATCGAGTCCAACCTATCAACACAGACCCCATGACTAGACCATGGCACCAAGTGCCACGTCCAATCTCCTCTTGAACGCCTCCAGGGATGGTGACTCCACCACCTCCCTGGGCAGCACATTCCAATGACGAATGACTCGCTCGGTGAAGAACTTCCTCCTCACCTAAACCTCCCCTGGCGCAGCTTGAGACTGTGTCCTCTTGTTCTGGTGCTGGTTGCCTGGGAGAAGAGGCCAACCCCTTCCTGGCTACAACCACCTTTCAGGTAGTTGGAGACAGCAATAAGGTCACCCCTGAGCCTCCTCTTCTCCAGGCTAAACAATCCCAGCTCCCTCAGCCTCTCCTCACAGGGCTGTGCTCAAGGCCTCTCCCCAGCCTTGTTGCCCTTCTCTGGACACGTTCAAGTGTCTCGATGTCCTTCTTAAACTGAGGGGCCCAGAACTGGACACAGGACTCAAGGTGCAGCCTAACCAATGCAGAGTACAGGGGCACAATGACCTCCCTGCTCCTGCTGGCCACACTATTCCTAATGCAGGCCAGGATGCCATTGGCCCTCCCAGCCACCTGGGCACACTGCTGGCCAGCAGTCACTGTCTCTGAAGGTGTGCAAGAAATGTGGAAATAGCACTTGGGCACATGGTTTAGTGGTCATGGTGGGCTCAGGCTGATGGTTGGCTTTGACCATCTTAGAGTTTCTTTCCAACTGCAACAATTCTCTGATTCTATGATGTTTCTGTATTGGTAGTGTCACAAGCGTAGTTCAGACTGCAGATGCCAGCGATGCTTTGTGTAAGTCTGGCCTCTGTCCAGCAAAGCTAAGATGGCTTTTTGTACTTTTAAAAGTAATTTTACTACTGTGTAACGTGTCACAGATAGAAAACTTTATTGGGAGATGAGGTAATGAACTCATGTGGGAGCTGATGAAGGTCACTGTGAGAGAGAAGTAAGTATAATGCCTGTCACTGGGAGACTTCTCACCAGGAGCCCTCAGACTTCAGCACTTTCCAGTCTAAATAAGATGTATACTTCCCTGACCTTGTCTTCTCCAACATAAACGCAGAGCAGGATGTACTTAGAATTAAGATAAATAAGGCCTTACCCAAATAAAACACTAGGCTGCAGAAACAAACCTTCGAGGAAGAGGGTGAGTGGAAGCAGAAACTGATGCTACTCTACTGGAAAAGCCTTAAATGCTGTAAAGATGAGGGCAATAGAATATCTGGTGTGGAGCACAGCAGCAGTAAATGCAACTTAAGGTGCAAGATGCTGATGCAAAGTCTTGTGAGTTTTACTAAGTTATGGAAGAAATTACATTTAATTTCTCTACCTGACCTTTATTTTCAAGGGCACTGTGGGTGTTGTTTTTTCCACCTAGATGTGTGGAGAGCAAATGCAGCTAATCTTTAGGGAAACAGATGTAAAACCACAACATTCTGGGGAAAAAAATAAAGTTAGAAACCTACATCAATTGGCACAAAGTGGAAGAGAGAAGGAGGTTAATTCACCTGTGTTAATACTCTCAGTTCAGCTTCATGCAGCTATGGCCCTTCTGTATGTGGTGTGGATGGGTGGCCAGGTGAGGAGACCTGTTTGTACTCTCGGCCATAACAGTAGAAGGAGGTCAGTGTGCTTCTCTGAGCTGTCCTGTGCAGCATGACATTGGAGACAGGGCTCCCTGCCCTTCATTGAGACACTTGAATGTGTCCAGAGAGGGGCAACAAGGCTGGGGAGAGGCCTTGAGTACAGCCCTGTGAGGAGAGGCTGAGGGAGCTGGGATTGTTTAGCCTGGAGAAGAGGAGGCTCAGGGGAGACCTTACTGCTCTCTACAACTACCTGAAGGGAGGTTGTATCCAGGAGGGGGCTGGTCTCCTCCCAGGCAACCAGCACCGGAACAAGAGGACACAGTCTCAAGCTGTGCCAGGGGAAGTTTAGGCTGGAGGTGAGGAGAAAGTTCTTCACTGAGAGAGTTGTTAGACGTTGGAATGTGCTGCCCAGGGAGGTGGTGGAGTCACCATCCATGGAGGTGTTCAAGAGGGGATTGGACGTGGCGCTTGGTGCCATGGTTTAGTCATGAGGTCTGTGGTGACAGGTTGGACTTGATGATCTTTGAGGTCTCTTCCAACCTTGGTGATTCTGTGATTCTGGCACAGGGCTGGAGGGAGGACCCTAGCTGAGCTCCATGTCTCCAAACCGACATCCAAGCGAGGAAGCTGAGAGGCAGCTAGGAACTGGGGGAAGCAAAGGGGAAATGATTTTGTCTTACAAATAACACCATGAAAAGGGGTGGAGGAGCCTTGTCAAAATGTAAATGTGCAATTTGCATAATTGGGCAGCCAGGATTAAATGAAGCACAGAGAAGGATAAGGATTACATGGGGGGACAGAAGGGAAATGAAAGCAGCACAAAGACAAAACACTGCAGATAGATCTAAAGTCTGAGATAAGCAAGAGTGAAAGGAGAAGTTGGAATACTCAAAGGCAGCAAATGGAGAGGGAGCTGAGAGAAGCAGTGGTGTGTGTTACTAATCCTGGGTGTATCTGAGCTACCTAGAAAGTCTGCAAAAGAATTTTAAAAGAAGCTTGAAATTAAAGGGGGGTGTCAGGTGGGCATTGAACATCCCCTTTAGTGGTGACCTTGAGAGCCTGGGCCACCACTACCTAACAACCAAACACAGCACTCCTGAACAGTTCCTTCAGACCTCATCCATAATTCATTTGATGAATGGGTCATTCTCCACCAGCATATCTGTCAGCTGTCAAAATCACCCAAGTGGTGGCCTCTGACAGCTTCCTTGCTGTCTCCTGGCCCGGGGCAAGCATGGCAGCAGTGGCTGTTGACTGTCTCCACTCATCTTTTCCCTGGAACTGTGCTTACTGTGGCTGGCTGAACTGAGCCAGTGCTTCCACTGCTCAGCAGTGACCAATTTTGCAAGCCTCTAGTCATCCAGTCTCCCCTTGGTGCTGAAATTCCTTCTCGAGTCACATCAGGTCAAGGGGCCTTCCAGCATTGCATGCAACCACCCTGCAGCCCTTCTCCTTGCCCAGCTCTTAAGGCTTCCACGGACTTGCTTCCCCCTGCTTGTTTGTACACAGAGATGATGTTGTGACCAGGCCAAGCTCAGAGCCACATTCTACACAAAGCCATCTGTAGTGGCAAAAATAATACTCCTTTGAAGATTTGTTTTGTGCTGATGCCTGAGGGCAGGAATTGCATTGTACTTGCTACTGTGCAAATGTAAAACATAAAGAGTGTTTGCTGCCCCAGAAAGCTTCTGTCTGATGAGAAAGAAAGAGAGGGAGTGAACGCAGGCAGGGGAGCGTGAAGAACAAGACAGGATGGGGCTGGGATGTGGCAGTCTGACGGAGGTATCTACTCTGTCACTGCAAGGGGAGCCCCTGCTAGATCCTGGCAGCTGGAATGGAGGCAGACAAATAGTGTTTTACAAACTCCACGTAGAAGATGAATATTGATTTATTTTTCTCATTGCCAGAATGGAACTTGCTGAAGTGACTCAGCTCAGAGAAATGCAGGAGCCAGAGAAGGTGGCGGCGGGTATCAGTGTTCAGACAGAGATCTGCTTGCTTGTACAGTGTGCTTGAATGTGTCCCTGGTTGGTTTGTTCCCTAACACCTTAAATTCAGATTCAGCAAAAAATAAACCTGCTCCTTGACAGCTCTTTAAAGGGTGATGGGAGGAGAAGGCAGGTGAAGGAACTGTTTTTGTTAAAGAAACCAAACAACAACCTACCAACCAAACCAAACCAAAAACAGAGGGGGGGGGGGGGGAAAAGCCCAAACAAACAAACAAACCCTCCAAAACAAAAACTTTAAAATATGGTGTATGGATTAGTTCTGCTTTTAGCAGCAGTATTGCAGCATTCACACTGAGAGTTGTGAGCAAATCCAGTGAGTGAAACCTTCCAGATGGAGCATGGGCACAATTTACCCTCACTTAATGTTGTCTCTTCAGGTACTTTCCAGAAGGTCAGGGCTTTGCCTGGGTGATTTCAGCTCCCAGCATTTGACCTTGACTCATTATCTGAGGGTTCTGCCCCCAGATTTCTCCCCTGGGCCCCAGTAAAACACTCACATTTTAATTCTTCAGCAGGGCATCTCAGGAAAGCACTCGCTTGGCTCTCCTCAGCTATCTGAAGGGAAAAGCTGGGTGAAAGTGGAATAGAGGAGAATGTGAGTCCAGCCATAGAAGTGGAATTAAGTGTTAACAAAAAGCAACAGCACAAAGCTTTACACACTCGGGTTGTAAAACTCTTCCTGTGGCAGTTACTCAAGTCTCTTATTTTATGTAGTGCCACATTTGAGTTACTCTCCAGCTATGGCAGAATGTTTCAGACACAGCAGGAACCCCACCCCAGAGAGACCATCATCAACCACTGGTGAGCACGAGGGGGGAAGAAAGGGGAGATTAGAGTGGAGAAAGGGGAGAAGAGGAGAAAATGCAGCCCTGTCCAACTTAGGTGTCTTTTACAGGCCACTTCCTTTTTGCCATATCCCTTTTTTCTCTTCTCTACAGGCAGTCTGCATAGCTGATTAACTAAAGCAAGTGGAGAGCCGGAGGTTGCAGATCTATAAATCTGCAAGAGCAGGTATTCCTGAATTCTCTGTCATTTTGCTACTCAGGATTCTTTTAAGTACATCATCTCACTTGATTTTGAAAATACTGCCTTCTGTGACTGTTTAATTAAGTTTGTACTCTCAGGGATTGCAATTTTAATTGTCTACAACATTCAGTACTGTGCTTCAAAATTGTTTGAGGGGTTGTTATATTGCCACTGTCTCTCGATTTTTACACCAATGTTTATCACATCAATTCCAGCCTTGGCTTTCCCTACTTTCCCCAAGGTTGATAATTTTCTCAGCAATGTCTTTGATTTACCTCCACCACTCTAGCACCTCTAAGCTCTGGAAAGCTCAGCATGGAATGGAATGGAATGGAATGGAATGGAATGGAATGGAATGGAATGGAATGGAGTGGAGTGGAGTGGAGTGGAATGGAATGGAATAGAATAGAATAGAATAGAATAGAATAGAATAGAATAGAATAGAATAGAATAGAATAGAATAGAATAGAATAGAATAGAATAGAATAGAATAGAATAGAATAGAATTAACTAGGCTGGAAAAGACCTTTGAGATCATCAAGTCCAACCTATCACCCAACACCATCTAATCAACTAAATCATGGAACCAAGCACCCCATCCAGTCTCTTCCTAAACACCTCCAGTGATAGTGACTCCACCACCTCCCTGGTCAGCCCATTCCAATGGTCAATCTCTCTTTCTATGAAGAACTTCTTCCTAACATCCAGCTTAAACCTCCCCTGGCTCCCTGGGAGCATCCACCATTTTAGAGGAGGAAAATTCCCCTACTGAAACACTGCAGGACTGTTGTGAGCTGTTGGAGCAATGTAGTCATCCCAGTCTCTTCCACATACTGACAAGATGAGGTCCTCTACTGTATTCTTGCTAGGGAGGTTTCTCTTTTTGTTCTTCAAGATGAAATGAGGCAGAAGAATCTTCCCTACTCTGAGGTAAAACAATAAATCAGCCAACAAATTTCATCTTGTAACAGCTCCATTATTGTACAACCTTAGTCAAGCTAAGCTACCAAAACTGGAGCCTCATTTACGCCTCGCTGTTGGAGAGGCCCTCCAGGAAAACCATAGCTCTTCACGTGGAAAGCAGCATTTGAGGTGTTTCTGAAAGAGCTCCCTGGCAAAACACAACATCTGGCACTGCCTGTAATGAAATCATGAAAATGACAAAAATGCAGAATAATTCATGCTGCTTGACCCAAGCCTCTTCATCTTTAGAATACAGATCTTCAGCATCCTTTGCAGCTTCCCACTGTAGACTGGGATGTGTGCCACGCTTAAAACAGCTCTTAACCCTCATCTGTATGAGCAGCGCAGCACATCCTCCCCAAACCTGCAACTTACTCTGCGAATACAGAATGAATTTTCTGACACTCCACTTGGGTAAATTAATTTCATATCAGTGTCAAAAAATCAGTCTTTACAAAAAAAAAAAAAAAAACCCCACACCCTAAATAAAATAAACTGGATTCTGAGTAATTACAGAGAGAGAGAGAGAGATTTCACACTCTCAAAACTGTGAAGTCCAAATGTTCTAAAATCAAGGCAACAGGCAGCAAAATTGCAGGGCTGATTTGTGAAAACTGTGTTGAACAACTCATTGGGAAAGGAGGTGATTCATACACTATATAGAATCATAGAATCATAGAATCAGTCAGGGTTGGAAGGCACCACAAGCATCATCTAGTTCCAACTCCCCTGCCATGGGCAAGGACACCCCACACTAGATCAGGCTGGCCAGAGCCTCAGCCAGCCTGGGCTTAAACACCTCCAGGGCTGGGGCTTCAACCACCTCTCTGGACAACCCATTCCAGGGCTTCACCACTCTCACAGTGAAGAACCTCCTCCTCACCTCCAGCCTGAATCTCCCCACCTCCAGCTTCATTCCATTCCCCCTAGTCCTACCACTCTCTGAGATCCTGAGCAGTCCTTCCCCAGCCTTCTTGTAGCCCCCTTCAGATACTGGAAGGCCACAATGAGGTCACCTCGGAGCCTTCTTTTCTCCAGACTGAACAGCCCCAACTCTTTCAGTCTGTCCTCATATACTACACTACAGACTTTTAAAACCATTATTCAAACCCCTGAAGGCCTATGTCTTTTGGGGGGCGGGGGGGGGGGGGCAGGGGAGTGGGTTACTGAACAACCACTTGTCTTCAGCTGCTGACACTCTGTCAGAAATCCTGTTGGACAAGAGGGTTGCAGTAAAAATAGATCATCTCCTAGTTGACAAAGCCAAGAACTCAATGGAACTTAATGCTTTTCTTTCAGTGCAAAATATCAGAATGATATACCAAAGCAACAAATTATGATTACAGAAGGATTTAAGCCAGAGTGAGTAAGAACTCATGCTGCTCCTCTGGCCACCACAGGACCATAGAATGACTTAGGGTGGAAGGGACCTTAGAGATCACATACTGCAATCTCCCTGCGAAGAGCAGGGATGCCTCTCAATTAGACTCAGCTGCTCAAGGTCTCATCCAGCCTGGCCTTAAACACCTCCAGTGAGGTGGCATCTACAACATCTCTGGGCATCTCTGAGGTGTCTCTGAGGTGTCTAGAGGTGTCTCTGAGGTGTCTAGAGTCTCACAACCCTCATACTGAAGAACTTCTTCCTAAGATCCAGTCTAAACCTACTCTCACTCAGCTTAAAACCATTCCCCCTTGTCTTATTGCTAGACACTCTTATGAAAAGTCCCTCTCCAGCCCTTCTTTAGTTTTCCTTCAGGTATTAGAAGGCAGCTCTAAGGTCCTCTCAGTCTTCTCCAGGCTGAACAGCCCCAGCTCCCTCAGCCTATCCTCATAGCAGAAGTGTTCCAGCCCTTGAATCATCTTAGTGGCCCTCCCCTGGACTCACTTCAACAGCTCTGTGCTGTTCTTATGCTGAGGACACCAGAACTGGATGCAGTATTTGAGGAGAGGTTTCACAAGCGCAGATTAAAGGGGCAGAATCACCTCTCTTGACCTGCTGGCCACACTCCTCTTGATGGAGCCTAGGATATGGATTGCCTTCTGGGCTGATTGAGGTCATAACAATATAGGAAATACACCAGCCAGTGAGAATCTTTTGTCCTCAACAAATGACAGAATCAGCAAATCACAGAAGGATAGGGGTTGGAAGGGACCTCTGGAGATCATCTATTTGTGTGTGCTGTGAGTCTTCTGATGGAGATCACTGCAGTGAGGGGATTCTGCTTGCTGAATTGTGATGTCCTGGTCCTGCCCATGCTTATTCTTACGCTTAATATTTTGCTTCTGATTAATCCCATAGATTCAACTAGGGCTGCTCATGGCAGTGAAGTCAACCAGATGTACATTCATTTTTACCATCACCTAGTTTTCATATGGTTGGTGCAGCAGATAACAGCTTCCTAAATGCAATATCGGACACAGCAGGAGTTATGTTTTTCCCCTCCAGCTCTAGCTCTGTGTACAAGCAGTCCTGGGGGAGAACCACTTCCCCATGGGAGGCACTACGCAGCAGAGCCATGATGCCTCTCCTTTTGAGCTGCATTTAATGCTGGTGGCTAAGGGCAGTAAATAAGGGAATAAGACTTTCTGCTAAAATCCTACCATTTGTTCAGCAATGCTGTAAAATATGGCTGCAATTTCTGAGCCTGTGGGCTTGCCCAAAGACCAGAGGAGTTACCACAAGGAGCCCCTGTATCCTATTTCTCTGGTTTGATTTGTTTATCTGAAAGGAGGTGCCAACACTCAGCTGCCAGAGTACCATTAGTGTGACCCAAGTGAAAACAAAAGTCTTAGTGGGAGTTCTCTGAAGCTGATAAGATATCAAGACTCCATACATTTAAGCATGGAGACAAATGCACATATTAAATACCAATGCAGGAAGAAGAGAAGAGAAATCACTGGAATCTAAGTGTGTGAAATGTGAAAAGCAGAAAGGAAAATTGCAAAATCAATACAAAGGGAAATGAAAAGAGAATTGAGGATAAACCAAAAGCAAATAGAAAACAACAAGGGAAAAAAACCCAACCTTCAACAGTCAACAAATTGGGATCTTGACAAGATAACATTGTCAGGCTAGTGAGTCATGTTCTGATTTTACAGTTGGCTGAAATAATAAAGCCCTATTAAGTTAAGATGTTCAGAAAAGCCATTTACTGCTTGAAGTGTGTCTTGAAGTATTTTGAGACCCTGATTTGGTGTGTGTAGTACCAGCTATGGGTTTGTAACAAAGGGCTGCTACAGAGCTAGGACATGGCTCTGCAGCAGCTCTGTGAAAGTGACCTTCAAACACCCACTCTTGGTATCACTTTTCACTGATGGCCCTTATTTGCTTATTGTGAAGATATCACTGCTATCACTTGTTTGGGAACAGACTACAGAAGTAATGGTCACATGCAAAAACCTCTGCTTGCACAGTGCCCAGCAGTGAGAACACAAAGATGATGCCCACCTCAAAGGGGTTGTGATCCTGCCTGTCTGGTGTTTAGAATAAAATAAACCTTTATTTAGAATAAACCAATCCAGGTTGGAAGAGACCTTCAAGATCATCACGTCCAACCCATCAACCAATCCAACCCACCCAAACACCTAACCCATGTTGAAGTGACCTGACCAATTCTTAGAGGTGAAACTTGCTGTTTTCATTTATTACCTCAACTGTGCCCTGTACAAGCAACAAGCCTCCCTGTTCTATTGCCATCCCTTCCCCCTTCAATAATTCATGGCAGTTGTGTTCCACCTAGTTTGTTTTTTCCTTCCTGAGAAATTACAAACAAATTTCAGTCTGGGAAAAAAAGAAGATTTTGAAGAATGTAAATAATAATATGTGTAAAAGCTGCACTGAAAAGTGAAAGAACTGTAATTATAGCAAGTGGCATAGAGGAGAAAATGTCAAATCAAGAGATTAAATTTTAAATGGCAAGAACACCCTGGCAGGAAAAGGAGAGGATGAAAATAAGGTGTATCACATCAGTAAAATGATAAACCAGCTTCTGCCTACCCAGAGTCTTCCTTCCATAGATCCTGAGTTTGCTTATTTATTTAATAATCTGGTGGTTTGCCTCATTTGGTAGTAGGTTACACTCCTGGAAGTTTTATGGCTGGAATATCTCTGCAAAGGAGCAGGAGGAACCCAAAGAAATAAGGACTAACTGGATACACAGGAAAAAACCGACCAGAGCAAAACTCTGGAGTCATGCTGACTTTAAGGTGGTATTTTAAACTTGGTGATCTGGATGCCTGTTAAAATTCCCATCATTTGTATCCACATTCTCTAGCTGACTTTGGAAACCTCAGCTCACTGTAGCATTTAATGCCTGAAGGAGCTTGTCCTTAGACTAGAGCAGCCTTAGCTCTCAATGGCTGCTGTGAGCAGTACCGAGGCACTCTGCAAACAGGCAGATTAAGTCCATCCCTGTTTCCATGGACAGTGTGAGTGAAGAACAAATGAACAGAGTAATTTGCAGAGCTCTACTCATGACGTGTCAGAACCAGAGCCAGAAAGTGGCTCTTGATCTAGAGCCTTCAGTCCTGCTACAGAGCAAAGGCAAAGTAAAGTACATCTTGCAACTGAATTCAGGAGGAGTGGACCCAGGCCTTTCACAAGGATGAAGCGAGAGAAAGGAGAGGTTATACCCTGGAAAGCAGTGAGTCCTATCAGCAAGGGGTTCCTACCCTGTGCAGGGCTCTGTCCCAGAATTGGGGTGGGGGTGACCAGGGTTGGATTTAAAGTCTGTTAAAACGGTGGGAATTTCTGCTTTGACTTTGCTGGGTTGATCTTCAGTGTGCAAAAAGAACTGCTCCACAAACAAGATGGGTATGGAGAGGATGGAACTGATGAACAAAAGACAGGATATTATAGACCAGCTTCTCCACTGAAATGCAGTGTCTGAACTCAGCCTTTTCTCATGAATGAATAATGAAGTGGCCATGTTTTAATAGCTTTACTTAAAATTGTCTACTAGTTGAACAACCTTTTGAGCCTTTTAACACTTCTTCAATTTGCTGCAGCACTGATTTCTTTCCCTTTTATGTTCTTTTCAAGACACAGTAGCTAATCTGATCTTGGTGTTTCAGTAATTGTCTCGGTTAATGTGTATGAGGAATAATTTCATTCTCTGAAATGCATACTAGGTGAATATTTAACTCATACAAGTTTGCTGCATGAAAAATGTGTGGGGTAGGTGCCTGCATTAATTGCTAAACTGTTGATTTATGATCTTTAATCTTAGCTCTGTTTACACACCACCCATTTTTGTGGTCAGATTTGACAGTAGGAAACCTCAGAGTCAGAGGAAGCTCATCAGCTCACAAGGGGCTTCACACATGCAGTAAGCCTTGTGCTGGTAAACCAAAGCTGGACTGGCAACTTAACCAAAAAATCCATTGTTCTGTCACCACCACCACTCTGTGTGAGCCCAGCAGTGTCTTCTGCTCAAAAGAGTAGCACATTCACTAATGATACTGGTATGTTTCTTGTTTAGTCTTTAGGGGCTTTATCCAAGAGCAGACCCAGCTCCTCACTGGGAACTCTGCCTGCAGTCCAACCCTAATGCTCATTGCAGGCAGAAATGATTTCTGGGCTAATGATGTTTTCAGTAGAACTCCGAGCTGACCAACGCTGACGCAAATCACTTGTCTGCAATGGCATTTCTTCCGGCACTGCTGCAACCCCGACTCTGAGCCAGAGCAGAATTTACAGCAACCTGCAAAAACTGGTTTAGAATTGTTATTTAAAGCCAAGCAGTGCTACAGTTTTATTGTTAATATTTGGGGGGGGGGGGGGGGGAAGAAGGGAGGAGGGAATGTTACTTGCAAGGCTGTGCTTTGATTTTTCTTCATCTCCTGAAGCAACAAGCTCACAGAAGAATTCACAGCCTTCTCAAATTACATATTACAACAATGACTTATTCCACAATCCATTTTGAGCATAGCTGAAAAGTGTATTTAATATTGCTGCTGTTGTTTCTATCTTTTTCTTTCCCCCCCCCCGCATAAAGTTAGTGCTTGATTTTATTGTGTCATCCTCAGCCAGGATAGATTTGCATAGCTCTGCTGACATCAATAGTGCTGTATTGATTCATACTGCTGGTGTCTGCCTCATCATTATTTTGGTTTTTGTTTGAGGAGTTTGGTGTATTTTGGGATTCATGGAAGATAAAAAGGGATTGCTTTCTCAGAAGAAGATATGTACGGTGGCTGCTGAGGGGATATTTTAGGTTTGGGGGAAGCAAACAGGCCCCAGACAAGTGGGGCTGCTTGGATACCATCACAGTATCACAGTATCACAGTATAACTTAGGTTGGAAAGGACCTCGAGGATCATCGAGTCCAACCCATGAACACAGACCCCACGACCAGACCACTGCAGAATATAGCAGGTATACAGGTTGGGATTTTTTAAAGGTGCCTTAGGTTTCCAGCTACCACTGCTACTTAGAAGGATTTGGTGTCCCAGGAAACAAGGCTGCCAGTCACGATTTACAAACAACCAAACTTGCTTTTCCAGAGATGACTGAAGTTTCTATCTCTCCAGATTAAAGTGTAAAGTCCAGAGGTCAGGAGCAATATACAAGAGGGCACAGGTTAAAACAGGGAAGGATTTGCCACAAATGAAATAAACACCCAAGAGATGGAAAATAAGTTCATTCCTCTCTGGAGGGAATATTCTAAACACATGAAGGAGATGCTGCTGCATTGCTGCACAAGCAGCAGTCATACCACATCTTGCAGGACTGAGAGAAAATGCCTCCACACCTTCTCTCACTCATTTGCTCATGAGCAGGCCCTTGGGTCTGAGTGCAGGAAGAGGTGAAAAATGGCTGGAAATACACACTATGAATCAGAGAGGGAAGGATTTTACTACCCTTTACATCTCCAGAATATGCCAAACTTGCAGAGGATGATCAAAATCCTTTGCCTGAATCTTAGGGCATTCATGTAAAGAGAAGCTCTTTCTAGGCACTTTCAGAGATCTGTGATCATATATTCACTGTTACAGAGATTACACTATGAGCAAGATAACCCCACCTTATCCACTGCCACCTTTCACATGAAATCCTGATGTGTCAGCACCCTACCCAGCCTGGACAGGACTATCATCCTCCCAGAGCTCTTCACAGGTAAGCACACTGGGCAGGGGTCTTTCTCAGTCCCTACCATGCTGTACTCTGCACAGGAACCTGTAAAGCTACTTCCCAATTCCAGTGCATGAAGTGTTAAGGGAGAGAAACTGCACACTTCTTCCCTCTCTGCTTTCAGGGGCTTTCCATCAATTTTCCTTCTCCCTTTTTCTTTTCTCTGCACTGCACTTCAGATGGAAGCATCTGGATCGAAGAGAATTATCTCTTAACAACAACTTGGGCTGTAGTACATTTCAAAGACTCAGGTTTTATTAGTCACAGAAGACCTTGTAAAAGTTTGCTTGGGATCATTTTTAACAGCAACCAATAATCCTTCCCCCATCAGCCAATGAAAAACAGCCCAAGCCTCCCCCCAGCTCCTGCACAGATGTGTCTCACAGAAATACAGCTATTTTGGAGAAGCAAAAGTGACATTTTTGCCGAGCTGTAGGTTTTATCCACAGTAGCTTACACTAATATGGACTTAATTTCCTTCTGGAAGCTACCTGAACACTAAGCATGCTTGTTGCTCAGTTGGTGTGATGCTGTTTGAAATGGTCAATAATTGCAGCTGACTTCACAATGCACCTTTCTGTCCTTGGTCTGCTTAAGGTCGGAGGAAACCTAGTTATGCTGTAAGGCCAGACTCTGCTCCTGCATGCTCCTTGTCAGATGACTGCTTTCATGGAAGTATATTAATACAATATGTTAAAAAGCAAGCCTGGAAAATTCTCTCAGCCCTTCCATCTGCAGCAGCTGAAAAAACAGGTAGATTAAGAAGCAGCATTCCCTGCACCGTTAACTGCTTTAGTATCCAGTGTCATGTTCAGTCTGCTAACCCAAAAGTTACCTCCAGCTGTTTGTTAGTAATGAGGAAAGATAATATATTGGGGGACAGGGAGGCAGAGGATGGCAAATTGATTCCAGGAACGTGGTGTCTCATAATCCTCATGAAGCCAAAAAGAAAGCTGAGCACATTCAGTGCTCCTGTAAGCGCCTAAGTGTGGATGTAGTATCTTCAGGTACTCTGGTATGAAGATCTTGGACTGGTTAGCCCAATTTTGCTCTCTGCAGATCAACTTCAAGAGAAAACTTCATTGTTTTCATCAGCAGAATTACACTGATAATGCAAATAACCTACAGGATGTCTCCTAATCCACTGCTGACAAATAAAGATATTGTAGCCACCCTACTCTCATGCCAATGGGAAAAAAAATAGTGGAAAGCTATGAACTTCAGAAATGTAAACCTGAGCTGTCATTAAAAATCAATTTCCCTGATAAATTTAATTCACATTTCAGAGAGAGCCGTGTAATATCAATAAAAAATGCTTTAATAATTGCTGTGCTGGCACTCAGTACAATGCAAGACATAAAGAGGTATAAATTTTTGTTGTAATTTGGATGATGTGGAACTAAACATTGGAGGTTTTTCTTTTTTCTTTTAAAGAAGCCCTTTCTCAGGGAGAAAAATGAAGGTTGTAGGAGGATGTAATTTATTAGGAATTCCACTCCACCCCCCATTTACAAAGACTGCTCTGAAATTAAAACTTGGAGAGATCAGGTTTCTAATTTATTCGTGGAGCTAAAGGCCAGAAAGGACCAGGATCAGGTAGTCTGACCTCCTGCATAACCTAGGCTATTAAATTTCACATAGCTCTTCCCCATACCATAGCCTGTGTTGGGCAAAAGCATAGTTTCTCTTCAACATTGATTTAAAACAACAAAACAAAACATTCTTGTTTTGGTGAAGGTGAGAGAGAAAGAAAAGTGTAAATGGCTTGGATCAGTGAGACATGCCAGCAGAACGCTGCCAGGATGCCAGAAGGAATAGCACGCGGTCGTGCAATCTGAACTCGGCATCACTGAAATATAAACACTTGGTCCCTCCTGGCAATAAAAGCTGACCCATTTTCAGGGCAGATACGTGTGCCACCTAAGCAACATGCTTTTGGGGACTGTTCTCAATGGGACCAAAGGGCAGGTATATGCTTCTAAATCTCCTAGTGACATTTTGAAGCCCCATTCTCAACTGAAAAGAAAAAACCAACCCAGCCGAGCCAAATGCTGAACTGTCTCAAGTCAGTAGTGGTTTTCTCATTTCCATGTAATTGAGGTCAGAATTTCACCCTAGAAAAAGAGTTAACTTTTCATGATGCTAACCAAAGAACTGTAATAATATTTGCAGTTTGTGCTTTGCTTCCATTGCAGATTTAATTTGTCACCTTTTACTCCTTTCCTTTTAAAAAGATCTTGTTGTTGGTGTCCCTTCTATTTGTTTCTCCACCAAAAGGAATATTTGCAATGTCTCCAAATCTAATGTGGCCTCCACATTTAATTAATGCACTTTGTAGCTGATATTTTAGGTTTTAGATATTCAGTAAAATGGGTCTGCACCATCAAACCTTCTAGGATCCTCCAGCCACAATGGCACAAACCCTGATATTGTCATTTATCACTATGCTTTACTGTTTCACAATCAGTACAGCATTTGTTCTAGCCACATAATTTGGAACTGTCTTATCAACAGAGGGTTCCTGACACCCAGTGCCTCCTGCTTTACTCCCTGTATTTGTAAATGTTGAGGCTCCCCAGCATTCATGCTGTGGGGTGAGGAATGGAATGAAGCTTGAGCAGGGCAGATTTAGGCTGGATATTAGAAAGAAATTCTTTCCAATGAGAGTGGTGAGACACTGGAACAGGCTGCCCAGGGAGATCATGGATGTCTCTTCCCTGGAGGTGTTCAAGGCCAGGTTGGGTGAGGCCTTCAGCAGTTTGGTGTAGTGGAAGGTGTCCCTGCCCATAGTAGTGGGGTTGGAAGTAGGAGATCTTCCCACCAAACCCATTCTATGAATCTGTGAATCTCCTGCTATTGTTCAGGATGATTATAGCATTGTTCTTACATACAAGAGATAGAACACAAGGGATGTGGAAGACAAGTTCAGATGTGAGCCTGTCTTGAACAATGCAGTCGGGGGATGCAGGTGCTGGCAGATGGGATCAGATTGGTGGTCCATTTAGTTCAGTCTGTCTCCTTTGGTGCAGAAATTGGTTTAGATTCTGAGATACTGTAACATGCATCTCCTTTGGCTTCTTTGTCATCAGTATTATGGTCACTCTTAAAGTTTTCATTGTTCTTGACCTCAGAGCTGCCTTTGTCACAGTGAGTTCCACTGATTAAGACAGTTTCTTGTGAAAGGCGTGATTATTTCTTCTCTTTGAATTTGCTCTTGATGTTATTCTGGAAACCTGTCTTGTGCTGGGTTTCATCTAACTACTTTTAGTACTGCCTTTATCATTATTGTTGAACCACTTCTTTTTCTAAAGGTCACAGGTTGCTGGTTTTCCTTGTTGGTTCACTTTGGATACGCTGTCTTCCTTAACCGTTCCTGTTTCGAACCACCTTCTAGGAAATCACCTTTTGAAACCACCAGTCCAGCCCTTAGTGAGGAAGCTAACCAATCATCTCTGATAAGCAAGACAATTTGTCTAAGCAACACAATTGTTTTCAGGGAACAGCTTGAAATTCCTCTGCCATCCACACAATTGCCTTGACTTTTATTTTGTATTACAGTGTTGGTTCTCATGATTTGCTGTTCTTACACATGCACTCAACACTGGGTGGAAACATGCACTCAACATGGGTTGAAGCAACAACAAAAGGCTTCTTTTCCCCATTTCTTCTGTGTGGGTTTTAATTTATTTATTTATTAATTATTCCCAGATCAAACTCCTAAAATAGGAATGGTCCACAAGGTAGACATTGTATTACTTTAAACTACCCATCTCCTACAAAGGTGCTAGCCCCAGGAAGACACATTTGCCTCTGCTGAGCCTCTTAGGTGGACTACAGTCTTAAAATTCCCTCCTTCAAAGCTTAATGCCAAAACACAGTGCAAATGACTCTTGCTAGAAGCAAGGTTCTTGCCATTTCCTGAAGCAACGAATTACCTCCTGATTTTCAAGTTATTTCAAAATATCCTTTGCAGATAGGAATGCCAGGGGCTAGTCCTAAGGAAAACCCTTTCAGTGTTTTTCTGACTGCAAGTTTTATTTTGCTCCAGTGCCTAATGGTGATATGGAAATTGGAAATGTTGCTTTTGGTCTGTGTTAACCTTTCTCCATTATTTAGGAACAGAAAGCTTTTGGTATCTGTCTCAGGCTGGAAGAATATAGCTCTGTTAGTACACGTTCAAGAAGTACCCTTTCTGTGGGTGTTAATAACCAAGAGGATCCAGTTTAAATGCACCAGTCATTAACCTCAAAACCAGTGACTCAGCAAGGTGCTGAAGCATATTAGCGCCTATAAGAGGGAAAAAAACCCAAAAGGGCAAATGAAAAGCTATTTTCTCACACCAGATGCCAGGCAAGATGTGTTTCTAGAGGAAAAAGCTAACAGGCAGCCTAAAAACAAACGTGCATGGCAGTCTGTGGTATCCTTCCTGGTAACATGACTTGGAAATACTCAACCGTGTCCAGTTCTGGGCCACTCAGTTTAGGAAGGATGTTGACTTGCTGGAACATGTCCAGAGAAGGGCAACAAAGCTGGGGAGGGGTTTGGAGCACAGCCCTGTGAGGAGAGGTTGAGGGAGCTGGGGTTGCTTAGCCTGGAGAAGAGGAGGCTCAGAGGAGACCTTCTTGCTCTCTACAACTACCTGAAGGGAGGTTGTAGCCAGGTGGGGGTTGGTCTCTTCTCCCAGGCAAGCAGCACCAGAACAAGAGGACACAGTCTCAAGCTGTGCCAGGGGAGGTTTAGGCTGGATGTTAGGAGGAAGTTCTTCCCAGCAAGAGAGATTGGGCATTGGAATGTGCTGCCCAGGGAGGTGGTGGAGTCACCATCACTGGAGGTGTTTAGGAAGAGCCTGGATGGGGTGCTTGGTGCCATTGTTTAGTTGATCAGATAGTGTTGGATGATAGTTTGGACTGGATGATCTCAAAGGTCTTTTCCAACCTGGTTAATTCTATTCTATTCTAAATGAAATGAACTGGAGGCAAGAACACACCAGAGAGAGCTTCCTGAGTATCTGAGGTTTTCTGTCACAACAAAGCCCACCTGCCCTCCCTCACACATCAGTCAAGGTCGGTGGATGTGCGGGATCAGACCCAGAAAAGGGATAATTTGTCTGCATTGTACCTGAGGAGGTGACCAGTGATTTCTAATGCTTGATGGAAATATTACTCAGAAGAAAAAATGTTTTGCAGTGGAGGATGAGTTAGATGGATGGGTTTTAATCTTTTAACTTTTTTTTTTCAGTAGACATGCAAATCTAGGGATTTGTTTCTAGAAAGAATGTAAAATAAATCACACATCATTCCTGCTTTCCGCCTATGTGCTTTCAAACAGAGTGAGCAGACTTTCAGCCATGCGATGAATGTCTGCAGCAACGTATCCGACTACAGGACTCTTAAGTCACTTTAATGGTGATGGATGTGCAGGAAACTATAATCAATTACATTGCCCTGAAAATTACATAGTTATTTTCCCCCCCAAAAAAAAACCACCCAAAACCCACCAACCCAAACCCAACAGGTAACAGTTGTTTGACACAATACAGCTTAATATTTTTCAGAAGACAGAGACCTTGTTATGTTTGAGCTTGCCTGTCCGCACAAATGGTAGCATTTCGACAGCACCTGCACAGCTTTCTTCTGTATAGGCAGATTATATAGATCTGGCAAGGCAGCTGTAAAGGAGACAGAAGAAGCTGAATCAAGAGAGAGAATGGGGAGGGGGGGGGAAATCTGAACAGAGAGATCTAAGGTCAGATCTAAGAGGTGATGTTCTCTAGCTCGATATTTGAGAAACCAGCCATGTGCCTCTGCAATGTGCGGTGTGGCCTTTCTGTAAGGTACACACTCACACACTATCAGATTTCCGACAGCTTTGTGCTTCCTCCTCCTCTGGTTCGCACCCATACGCACCAGCTTCAAAGCCACCACATGCTGTCCAGGAGAGGTGGTGCCGAGAGGTTGCACAGATGTCATCTGCCTGCTGGACAGAGTGGATGTATCTGCTTCCCAGCATTTCATGAAATCGTTCAAAACTCGTGGAAAACATATTAAAAATATGACTTGCTTGGTGGCTCCAGTGTTAAGGGTACAGAGGAAATAACACAGTATAGAGCCAAGCAGAGCACCATCCCCTGAGAGTCAGAGCAGCCTAGAAAGAAACTAATGGAAAAATACACACTGATGCTCTCAGCCTGTTTGCTCCACTTACTGGGGTCCTTCTTGGCCCCTCAATTGGCAGGTACAGGAGGCAAGAGACAGCAAGAGGAGGTGTTCTCTGAAACAAGGTTCATAGACAGATAGAACATTAGATGATTCCCTTTCTTTCCCCCATCCCTAATGTCCACCAACGTATTCCAGACTATGCAATAGCCTGATCATCTGGGAGATGGAGGAGAACCAATGCTGTACTTTGAGAATCATTCTTCTTTTTCTTCTTTTCTTGTGAAGCCAGATCAACAGTTCATACGCCCATCTCCTTCCACACTTGTTCTCTCAGTTGCTTCCCCTGGGCAGGAGACAGAACGAGAAGACACCAGATGAGAAGAGTGACCATAAGAACAATCTCAAAAAGTAAAGCAGTTAGTACTGTAGGTCAGTTTGGTCCTGAGGTGACATGGGCAATACACCCTAATATAGCAGGAAGCCTGAAGAGGGGAGAGAAGACAGCAGGGGATAAGGAAGGCAAATGAACATAGACCAGACCAAAAGGACAGAGTGCAGGACAGGTGACCTGCAGGTAGCCAAATCCCTCCTAAGTAGGCTGTGGCGAGTGCCTCTTTGTTTTGCCTGCAGACAGCGTGTGGTGGCACCCCTATAGGGGCCACAGCCATGGTCTCACAGGGAAGAGGGGTGTGGATTTTGGGACATCAGGACATGAACAGGAGGCTGAATGCCCACCATGTTTCTGGGCAGAAGGCAGGCCTGGACACACATGGCTGAGCAGTACCAAACACAGCAGCCAGTGAGGGACCCACCTCCTCAAGTGGCGATAGGTCATGAGGGAAAGAGACATGGCAGGAACAGAAGTGCTGGACAGGAGGGGCAGCAAGCTGATAAGGGGGAACAGGATGGCTGAAGCTGTGGAAACATAAAACAGAATCACAGAACTGTTGAGTTTGTAATCATCACCTTTGCAATCATCATGTCCAACCACTTGCCTAGACCTCACAATCCCAGCACTACTGCTAAGCCACTAGCACTAAACCACATCCCTCAGCATCACATCCATGTGTCTTTTAAATATCTCCATGGGTGGAGACTCTGCCACCTCCCTGGGTAGCCTGATAGCCCTTTCTGCAAAGAAATTTTGCCTAATAATCCCAAACCTCCCCTGGTGCAACTTGAGGAGGTTTCCTCTTGTTCAGTCACTTGTTGCATGTGAGAGGAGACAGATTCCCATCTCACTCCACCCTCTTTTCAGGTAGTTGTAAGAGCCTGATGAGGTCTCCCCTCAGTCTCCTTTCTCCAGGGTGAACACCCCCAGTTCCATCAAGCCACTCCTCATGAGACTTGTGTTCAGGGCGCTTCCCTAGCTTAGTTGCCCTTCGTCAGACACACTTCAGCACCTCGATGTCCTTCTTGTAGCGAGGGACCCAAAACCGAACACAAAAAGGCGAAAGTTAATGAGATAAGGAGAGGAGGCTGCGGGGCAGAGGTGCCTGAGGCAGTTAAGGGCCACAGAAGGCAGCGGGACGGGTGGAGTGAGGAGCGCGCAGCCTCCCCCGAAGGTGCACGGCGGAGCCCAGCCGGGTGCGGGGGGATCCCGGGCCTCTAGCCCACCCGCTCGCCGGCGAGTGCGCAGGCCCTGCGCGCATGCCCGCAACTTATTTCGCGCGGCCGGGGCGCCGCATTTCACGCGGCGGTGAAGCGGGGAGCGGGTCGGGTGGGGCGGGGCGGCGGCAGGAGCAGCGGCCACGTGACCGGCGCGGGGCCGGGCGGCCGCTGGGGGCCAGCACCGCCATCCGCCCCGCGCCGGCTGGGCGGCCGCTGGGGCAGCGCGGCCGCGGGGCGCTCGGCGGCGGCGGCTGCTGCTGCTGCTGCTGCCGCCCTCCGCCAGGCCGGCAGTAGGGACCGCCAGACCCACCGAGCGACCCACCGACTGACTGCAGCCTCTCCCCGCGGTGGGGCGAGAGGCGGGGAGGCAGCGTCGGGAGCGGAAAGCACACACCGGTGCCGTCCCCACTGGAGCGTATTTCAGCTTCGGCACCACCGCTGTATTTTTTTATTCTTCTCGCTGTTGTTGTGGCCGGTTTTTTGAGGAGGGGGGCAGCCTCCCCTCGGCTCGGATCTATTGTCACCACCACCAGCACCCCCCCATCACCCCTTCTCCACCTTCCTTGCCACAATTAATCCGATGAATTTGCTATGATTGATCCGTATTAATAGCTGGGGTGGGTGGGCGTGTTTTGGGGCTTTTTTTTCCTTCCTTTTTTTTTTTTTTTTTTTTTTTTCTCCCCTTCTTTCTTTTCTTTTGTTGTTTGGTTTTCTTTTTTGGAGGGGGCCGAGCTGGGACCCGATCTCCGCTCCAGAGTCCACCCCTGGTCGGTGCCTGAGAAAATTGCATCTGGATGCATCGTTATTATTATTATTGTGTTTGATCCAGGGAGATAAAGGAGGAGGGGGAGAGAGGAGAGCGTGCTGGCGGGGAGGGGAAGGCTGCACCCTTCCCTGCACACACACACACACACAGAGGCAGAGAAAGAGAGCTCCAGACATCCAGAGAGAGGGATTTTTATTTTTTTTTAAGACACATACACACCCCCCCCCGCCCGGAACTTCTTTTAGTTGGGGAGGAAAGGAAGAAAGAAAATAAATTTTGTGCAAGGAAATACTCTCGGCTCCCTCCTTCCAGCGGGTCTCTCTCCTTCTTTCTTTATATTTTTTCCCCCCCTTCTCCTCTGCTTTTTCTCCTCTCTTTCGGAGATCCTCGCCCTCCCAGCCCCTTGATCAAAGCATTCCGCTATTCTGATTTATTGCCTGCTTGGTGAGGCTTTTTTTTTTTTTTTTTTTTCCTCCTCCTTTCTTTCTCTCGCCTTTTTTTTTTTTTTTTTTTTTTTTTTTTTTTTTTTTTTTTTTTTACAAAGGCGACCTGAGATCAGCCATTACTTTCCTTGGCTCGCTTATAGGAATCTCTTACATTTGGGGCTTGCTGCTGGTGGTGGTGGAACCGCACTCGGATTCTTTCATCCCCCCCCACCCCCTTGCTGTCCTCTCCTCCCTCCCTTTCTCCTTCCCTCTCTCCCTCCCTCCCTCCCCCGTTATTCCGCCGGGGGAGCCGGATTTGTGGCTGCGGTGGGGCGGGGGGGGACGAGAGCGAGAGGGAGAGCCGGCGAGAGACATGGATGGCCCGGCGCGATGCAACGGGCTTCGGAAGAAGCGGCGATCGCGGTCCCAGCGCGACCGGGAGCGGCGAGCCAAAGGCGGGCGGCGCGGCTCTGCCGCCGGTGGGGCCGCCGGCCCCGGGGCCGCCGCCGCGCTCTCCTCCTCGGGCTCGGAGAAGGAAGACAATGGGCCCCCGCCGCCGTCCCGGCCGCGACCCCCCCGGAGGAAGCGGCGGGAGTCCTCCTCGGCCGAAGAGGACATTATCGACGGTTTCGCGATGTCCAGCTTCGTCACTTTCGAGGCGCTGGAGGTAAGAGCGGCGGCGCTTTGTGTGAGCCTCATTGTGTGGGGGCAGCGGCGGGGGAGCCCCCGCAACGCCGACCGGGGCACCCCCCTCCGCTCCCTCTCGGCCTCTTACCCCCACCCCGGGCCCGCGCCGCCGGGGGTGCCCGCGGGGGTCGTCCCGTCGCCCCTTGCCCGCGTCCCTGGGGTGCCCCGCTCCCCTCCCTTCTCCCTTCCTGCCGCCGACACCTGCAGCCTGGCGCGCCGCTCCCGGCGGGCGGCGGCGGGGACCGGGACGACCCCCCTCCGCCACGCCGGGCAGGGGAGCGGGGAGTTGTGTGAGCTCCCCCCGCGGGGCTCCCGGCGGCTCTTCCCCTCCCTTCCCACGGAGCAAACTTTTCTCGCGCCGCCGTGTCCCGGCAGGGCCGCCCACCCGTGTCCGCGGGGCAGCGTGGGCCCCGTTGGAGGGGTCTTGGTGATGGTGTCTGTATGTTTCTTTCCTCGGTCTCGCCGATCGCTGCTGGCTGGCTGGGTGGGGGGTGCTCATCGTCCACGCTCCCTGCTGGTCTGTCACTAGTGGGCCCCGCAGCCTCGCACTCCACGGGGGCACCATTCCTTTCCCCCACCCCCCCCACCCCCCCCCATACGCTGGAGGAAGGGGCCCGGCCTCGGTCTCTTGTGCATCTTCCACCTACCCACTCGCGAGCATGGAACTGCTGTCAGCCCAGAGAGGGTGGTGAGGGGGATGCAGGAGCCCCAGCCTGTGTGTTCAAAATGCTTTGTTGTTTGTAACTTCTTCTCCTGAGAAGTTTGCTGTGGTGAAAAGCAGATTTATTTGGGTTTATGTGCACTGGAGTCACAACTGGAATGATTATGAAGTGTCAAAATAAATGCAGAGATGAAACTGATTGTTTAACAACAACAGCAGCAAAACTCCGAACTATGTAGCTCTTAAGCTGGTTAAATGTTTAGCCAGGAATACTTAGTGACATTTTTAGGGGAGGGGTTTAGAGGATTTGTTTGCTTCTCTCACATTTTTTTTTTCTTTAATTTGGAAACAAATTTTCCTCTTGCCTACACCTGTGTCCATCCAGACTAATCCCTGCAAGAAAACTTTGGTATAATGGGAGGATCTGTTCCCTCCACCAAACCTCCCCAGCTGGTTGGTGTTAGCCTGGTCCAAGCAGTAATGAGCAAACCCTGAGGATACTCAATTTTACTACCATTTCTCACCTGGTGAGCCCATCCACAAGTGTCCTGCTCAAAGCAGAGAAAGGAGGAGTGTGAACACGTTTATTAGTGAGAGTGCTATTTGCAATGCTTCTCATTCAGACAAAATTCTTGTTCTTCCTCAGACAATGCCCCAGATCGTGCTGTTAAGGGTTTTAAGGGAATGAGGACTGGAGAATTTGGACATAGTCCTTTTTGGAGGAGAAGTGAAGAGCAAGTTTTATGGTCAGAGCTTGGTAGGGTGTTTTAGAAGATGTCATCATTCCATCCCACTTGTTTGTTTATTTTCCTCTTGAAATGGAAGCAATCACTGTGCCTTTTTTTTTTTCCCCCTTCTCTCTTTGCAAATCCCAAGAATGGCTACTACTTGCATCTTGTTGTAATCCTATATTGCTGAGGAGGAGCACAGAAACATTACCCAGTTCTGCCAGCTAATATCACATTCAGATAAAACAATAGCTCGCACACTGAGACTTGACATACTTTTAATGTTCATGTGATAGGTGGCACATTTTGACCTAACGATTTCATGCTGCGTTGTGGAATAGTGTCACAAAATCGTTGTTAGGTGCCTTTTTTTTTTCTCCCTGCAGCTTGGTATGTATGTTGAGAAAGTTGTTTCTGATGATCAGAGGGAAGATGAAGGTGTCTAAGGCACAAGCCCAATGTGGCAGGAACTACTGTGTATGTTGTGTGTGGCAGCCTGAAGTTTTTATGGTGTCTCTGCTGTTGGCGAGGAGATTGTGAGTGGCTGGTGGAGTGAGATATCTCAGCCTTGGTGAGATGTTTAGGTGTTAACAGGCTTTAGTTGAGACAAGAAGCCTTGGGTGCCATGGAGAGGTGACCTGGTATTTATGCATCTCGTGTTCTGGATGTGTCCCTGGCTTCTTGGAGGCCATGGAAGCTTCTCCCCAGGTGCCAGAAGACACTTGTGCCCAGCAGGTGACAAGACTGTCCCAGCCCAGGTTTTGTGCTTGAACTTCAACCCTTTCTCAGGCTTAGTGCAGCTGAAAATGTGCAGAGGCACAAAGTGTTTTGTTTGCCTGATGTGAAAAACAGTGAGAACTAAAGTGTGGAACATATGCACTGCTTGAAGATCTAATCTCATGGTCTAGAAGAGGGAAAGCAGGCAGGTGATAGCCCACACAAGAGGGGATAGTCACTGAGGAGGGATGAGGTTGAGTTTTCTGCTTATGAGGACATCTTTGCAGCAGTAGGTGTGTGAGTTGAGTGGCTGTGAAGTGTCCTCTCAGGATCTTCTTGTGATTGCTAGATATAAAGTTGCAAATGGGTAGAATTTCCATGCAGCTTCATTTTACATGTCCTTTTTGTTGGGGTGATTGAAAAAGCCCAAACTGTACAAAATTGCAGGTTGTGTAAAACTCCTAGATGGCAAGGGGACACAGGTGCTGCACAGGAACACACATCCCATGGCTGCTGTTGCTTCAGTAGGAGTCATGTGTGTCTGTTATGGTTGTGCTGATAAAAGTTCCCATCCCTTGAAGCAAAACTATATTTTTTAATCAGTTCCCACTGTCAGAGCTGCTTTTCTGTCCAGATATCAGTAGCCTTCTCATGCCTCTCAAGTGTAAATTGTTTGGTGTAAAAGTAGAGGCCATCTGCTTCTACTTATCTGTCTCTGAGTTTATGGCAGCCTGTACCTTGATCTCTGTAATGTTTGTGTGGGGAGTAGAGGAGAAGAGGGAGTTACACAAAGTAGGTTCTCATTGTTGACTTTTCTTGATTTCTACTTTTTTCCCCCCCTTGGGGTCGAGTAAATCCAGTGGCATTGCAGATGTGGCCAGACTGATCCTTGCCTGGCCTTGCTAGACTCTAGAGTAGTAACGTGTGGTGAAGGCCTCTTCTCTACGCTGGGGAGCATCTTGGAGCTTTGACCTTCGGCACTTGGCCTGTAGTTAAGCAACTGGGATGCAGTACTACAATTTGATCTGATTCACCAGATCCTCCCATGAGTAGCCTTGCTGGGACTACCAGCAGCAAGCTCTGTGGTTTATTCCAGGTCAGTTACTCACACATCATTTCCCTGACCTCCCAAAATCTCCAAGCCTCCAAAAAGAGAAAGGTGCAGATGCTTGGTGCTGGTGTTTGTGTGACTGGTGTCTTGTCAAGCTGACTGCTTTCTCCAGCCTGGTGTAGCCTATGCTGTGCTGCTGGTGTGTTTGCTCCCAACAATAATAGCATGCGTTTCTCCAAACCCAGGTGGGCATTTTAGACACCAGTTTGACAGGGAAAGGGCATTTCTCAAGATGTGATAAATCAAACTGCCAGAATTACTTTCTCTGTGATGTGCTTTGGCAATGCTGGTGAGGAGGTTGCTGTGGAGCTCTCTGGTGAGGTGAGATTTTGCTAAGATGTTTGTCTCTTTCTTACCCCCTGGTGTGTGGGACTCCAGGCAGGAAGCTGACTTGACATGGCTGTTGACGTGCAGTGCTGAAGCTGGTTTGCTGTGATGAGAAATGAAATCTGACCTGAATGTTAAGATAGCTTAAAGCCTGGGAAGTACTTGATGTTTCCTGAGTCAGCTCTGACCATCCCTATGGAGTAAGCAGTGGGTTTTGGGTTTTCTGAGCACTAAGGTAATGAGGATTTCTTTTTTTCCTGCGGATGTTTGTTTAGCTTCCACTCAGGCAGTTCATCTGACAAGCCTGAAATGGGACACAGATATTTATAAAGCATGGATAGAAGTGATGTGGGGCGGGAAGGAGGGGACTTGCATTTAAATAGGGATTCTTGTTCCATGAAACTGGCACAATTTCTCACTGTGCATTTGCTGAGCTAATTTCTGCTCAGCACGCAGGCATTAGGCTGTTTCTAGACCATGTGAAATTATCGCCAGGTAAAGCCCAATATAATTAATTACAAATGAGAAATGCTGACAAATATTTGTCAAGGAGCTGTTTAATGAGCTTCAAATTCTGCATCAGGTGATTCCATCCACCTAGTGTAAATACTTTTTTAAGCAATTGTTCCACTGTATGATTTAGGTAGATGTTAGCTGCAGCACTTGGACGTCTTGGACAGCTATGGTGAGAGTAAAGCTTAACAGCTGAGGGGGGGGCTTTAAAAGAGAGACACTACCATAACAGGAACAAAATGTGGAAGTAGCAGGAAGGTTTTTGAAGATATTGTGGTCTCAGCTGTGTGTCTGTGTGCTCTGACAGTGTAGCTGTGTGTGCATCTGAATGCAGGAATTTGCTTTAATAACTTGTGTGATACCCATCGCTAGGCGCAACCCACTGAAAATAGAAATAGCTTGGCTGTGTGACAGCAGAAGCTTTGAGCTGGACACCATAGTGATTGGCTTGCAGTGTGATTTTCTTCCCCAAATCATTCTCTCCTCTCACCGGCCTTTCAGCTGACCCGATTAGCCTGTTTACTTAAAGTCTCTGTGATTTCAAGCAAGTTGGTTCTGCCTTGTCTCTATCTCTTCATATTTCAAGAGGAATTTGATCTTCATGCCTTACTGCAGCAGCATCATAACATCAAGTGTTTGTTCAGTGCTGTCAGCAAATCTTGGTGGCCCTTCTTGTGTTTATTGACTGCTTAGATGCTTAGGTGTTTGTCCTAGTCTCTGTTTGCACATGCAAGTCTGCAGATTTAAGACCAGCAGAGACAAGAAGGGAGTAAGTAAATGAAGATATCTGTGGGTGAGGAGTGGCATTAGGTTTTGTGTGGCACTGGGATATCATACAAAGTGATGTGCTTACTATTTTCACTGTGCATTTAGAGGAAACAGTAAATTGACCTGAGATCAAGTTTTGAGATAACCTTGAGAGGGCAACTGAATCTCTCCATGAAAATCCTCAGCCCTGAATAAAACAACCACCCAAACTGAAAGAAGGACTGAAAACAGCAGTATGTGTATTCCAGGAAGGGAACCTCTTGGGTCATTTTTGGAGCCCATGTTACTATCATGTGGTATAATTAATAGCAAGATACTTTAGAGTTACTGTTAAAAGCCTGATACCTTTCTGGGCGGCAGGGCATCTGCCACTCCCACTGACTTCAATAGCTGTTTGGGGGCCGAAACTGACTGAAGAATGTGATTGTTGTGTAAACGTTCTCCTGAAGGTAACAGTGTAACGAAGATGTGGATTTTTGCTATTCCCATAGGTGGTTGTAAGAAGGCACAATGGCCTTGAGTTGAAGGAGGATGAGTTTAAGGACAAGCTCTTTAGATAACTGTGATTCAAGTAGTCTCCACTGGTCCCACTCTTTAAGATTAACATGAATGGGACTTATGCCACATATCAATAGGACATAAGAGACCCTTATCCTTCTTTATCTTGGCATCTTTATTTGTTTTATTTTTTCCCTGCTCTTTGGGTGAGAAGGAAGACCTTTCTCATTGAATATCTGGGGGCTTTACTGGGATGAGGGAGTGTAAAGAAATAGATTTATAAAATAAGGGTAAAGGATCAGGAACTTGGAAGGAAAATAATCACTAGGGAAAGGGAAAAAAAAAATCAGCAGAAAGACATCAAGGGGCTGAGTAATTGAAAGATTGAGTTACAACACTGAGATCAATAGAGAAATATCAGGGACTGGATGGGAACATAGAACTGGGGGGTGGAGGTGGGGGGGGGATGTTATTGAGAGTGGAAGTTTCAGGAAAGATTCACAGCTGTGTATCTGAACACTCCTCGGTGAGAGCCCTGCCGTCAGTACCGGGAAGGGATACCCAACAAAACCTGTGCCTACTTAAACAGTCATTACACTTGGTAACTTTTCAGCTGGGATAAAGGCAGAGTGATTCTTCACTCAATGAGGTGGGCCCCTGTTTTGCCTCTTCCCTGCTACCATATTTTTTTAAAGGACTGTTTCTATCAGCTTGACTGGAAGACCCTACCGCATTACACTGGGGGGCTGACCTGCAGCCTTGTAATTATCTGCAGCTAAATTAGAAGTTTAATCTTTGTTCTGAGCAACAATAAGTTGAGTCCAATAGGTTTTAAAAATAGCCCAAGCTCAAGTTTGGTGAAGTCTCAAATGCAATTAATAAAAAGGTTATGGAGTTAGGAAGTTGTGGGCTGAAATGTGGAAATGTTTAACCCTCAGTTTGCCTTGACTTGAGCTGTGGTGCTTTGAGGCAGCGTCGTGTCGGTGCTGCGAGGTGAAATTGCTTCCAGTGTTTCCCTGTGTCTTCTTGTGCATCACCCTGATGATTTATCAGTTCAGTATCTGTGTCTTCCTTGGGGTTTGGCTCAGTATGGGCCACAAATTACCAGCTGTATGTATTTTTTTTGTATAGTGAGTTTGTTGTCATGTTGACTTGATGCCAAGCCATGGTGAGGACCACTTCAGAACATCGTAGTCCTCTAAACCCCTTTGTTGTAAAACGGATATGAAAATCCCCTTTGTAAGTAATGAGGAATGGCTAATGCAGGTAGGGATTTGTTTTGCTGGAACAGCAGAATGTGCAGTGGCAATTTGTCAGCTCCCCAGCTCAGCTCTGCTGTACTCTTTGCCTTTAAGTAGTGTGTTACCTTAATATCTTGAGATTTTTCCCCTTGTATCTTGGCAACACTACAGCTAAGTTCACACACTCGTGCAGTGGATAGAGGAGGTTTTAACCAAAAGGGTAAATCTTTAATCTGGCAAACATTATAGGAAGGAGTTTGGATTCTGTCCTCCTCTGTGCAGGATTGATGGAATAAAAGTCAGCTAAAGAAGTGGATTATTCCTTGGCACTGCACATATTTTTCTGTTTGTGAGATTTTGCCTGTCTGTTTCAATTTGGTCACGTTGCTTTACATATGCTCCCTGTGGAGTTACTTGGTGTTTGGTGTGCATCTTGGGCTTGCTGGTTTTGAAAGCTCCTGAGACAAAGACTCGGGAGATGTGCAGAGGTGTATTGATAACTGATGTGCCAAAGTTCCTGACTGGCTGAACTTCAGATTGTGTAATGCTGGCTGATGCACACGTTACTGATATGATTAATATCCCAAGTCCAAATGGGAGCAGTTTCTCCACAGCCTCACTGGAGATCAGTTTGGTTCTTTCCAGAAATGGTTGCACTTTAATCTGTCTCACATGTGTTTGCCAGCTTCCCATAGTGGAAGTTGTTTCTCCTCTAGAATCAGTGCTCTTATGAATTACCATATTTTCCTACTTCTGTTTGGTAGCAAAGGAGGGTGACTGGTTTGGGTATAAAACTGTGCCCAACTTTGTCTTCTCCATCCACAAACCTACGCCTCTCCTTTGTTGGCTGAGCTCATGAAAAGCAAATGTCTTCAGCCTTTGAGATATGCCCTGTGCTGAGCATCATTTGGATGAAACCATCTGGGGCAGGTTTATGGATGCTGCAGCCTGACAATGCATGCTTCATTTGGAGAGGTAGAAAGAAGTAGGCACCAGGAGGTTCTGTGTTAGATCAGCTGTTAGGTGGCCAAAGCTCTGGTGAGATACTTCTTGTATTGCAGAGTAACAGAGTTGTATCAAACTTTAAAACATTTTGTGCTCCCATGCAATGAACAGTGACAAATTCCTGAAGGCTTGCTCCATGCTAGGCTGATGATGAGAGGGACAATATTTTAAAGGGGAGTATGTAACAGTGATAGTATCTGGTGTAGATACCTCTTTACTTGCAGTGAAATCTGCAAGCCACTCTCACCTCTTTCCCTTCATGCAGGTACAGGTTACCATGTACCAGGTCACCCATCCTCAGAGCTTGGGGTCAGCGAATGTACAGATTGCTCTGGAGTGTCCTACAGCTGCTGTTAACTCACTGTCCTGGTGCCGTGAAAGGATTATAATTTCCTTACTTGTGAAGTGGAACCAATGAGATAAAAGTGCTTGCCACTGACTTCTGCTGGACCACACACAGGTGGCTCTCAGGCATGGGAGAGTGGTGGCCCTCAGTATGAAACGTGTACCTTCTCCCTTCTGGCAAGTTTTGATAGCTCATGTTTGCTGTTTGCACACTGTTTCCTATTGCTGAGGCTTAGATGAGTTACAGACATGGTGGTATTTGCTCAAGGCATTGATTTTTATTTGTTTTCACTCTGGAAGTCCTGAGTGACCTGAGAATTTTTAGTCTGAGCATCTGCATCAGGGTTTTTTTGAGACCTCCTGGATGGTGGGAATGATGGAGCTCATTGCTATGAAATAAGGATGTCCAATGGGAGGGCCATAGGCTCTGTTGCTCACCTGGCTCCTGACTGCTTTTGCCACCTTTGTCTTGGTTTCTGCACATCCAAGTGCTTAACACCATATTTCTCTGGAGTGTCCTTCAAGGGTCCTTCAGAAACTGGCATCTTGTCCCCAGCTTCCAGAAGGCCCAGGGGAAGGAACTGGGAGGTGCCACTGTTGCAAGAGCTGGGTAACAGACGCTATCCAGCTTGCTCCAGAGCTGACCAGATCAGTTGAATGGTGGAGCATGATGTGACATCCATTGGAGCAGGCACTGATGGAGGGCTGAGGCAGCAAAAGCACTTTTGACCTCTGAGGAGTTTGTGTGGTAGGCAGGCAAGCAAAGAAGCGCTGCTGCTGGGGACGATTTATGTTGCAACCCTGTTAGTGTTGTGGGTTTTAATGCACGTCAAGGGCATTTTGACCTTTGAATGGAATCTCTTGGTGTGAAATTGTGTCTATTCTCTTCCCTTTTCTTCCCTCAACGAAAACTCAAGCTAAATACTGAATATCAAAACCGTCTGTTTTGAGGGGACCAAATTGCCTCTCTTTATTTTATGTGATTTGGATATTGCTGAACGATTGGAAAGCCCTAATAATTTTTTACTGGCTGGCTATTGTGCTTGTAGGCAGTGACTCTTGCAGCATTAGTCACTTTAACTCTGGAAAAAAATAATAAAAATGCAATTAATGTGGCTCAACAGCTGAGTCTGCTGGACTTAAAAAAAAAAAAAAAGAAAGAAAAAGAAAAGGGGAGGGGGAAAGAAAGAAAAATTTTAATGAGTTCTGGGATCAGAAAGATACATCTGGTGGATTGATTTGCCAAGTTTTCAACCTCAGAATGTGTGTTGAAAAACTTAGTGAATTATGTAGCTGCAAAAGTGGATCTTTGCATGTTTATAAGACCTCAGTTCAATCTCCTTATATTTGCCTAATGGCAAACAGACCTTCTGACAGAGGCACAGCCCAGAAGGACACACGTGTGCTGCAACAGCTCTGTAAGCTGATAGTGTTTGTATCAGAGTGCTGCTACTCGTGGAGGAATTTTAGAGGATCCATTAAATATAGGGAAAAAATATAGATCTTGGTATGGGATGAAAGAAAAGAGAAGGGAGAGGGGGAGGAGAGAGAGAGAGAGGAGAGGGAGCATTGAAACTTTAAATGTCCATGATGTGTGTGGGCTAAGATATTGTGCCTCTGCTGCTGAACCAGAAAATTCCTGACAACTGTTTGTCATGTGTATGTATTTATAGCCATTCACATAATGAAGAAGTTGCAGGAGGTTGTAATAACGTATCAAGATGGATGTAATTAAAAAGGAAGCAAATTGACACCTCGAGATTAAAGGCAAACTCTAGACTAATACACCTGTATGCTGTCACTTATGTATTACTTGTCCGGGGCAGGCTGCCAGATATGCAAATGAAGAGACATTGGCAAATTTCCTTGGATGTGTGGTTATGAAAACCTCAACTGTTGAATCTTGTACCTAGCTCTGTTCGGGTTTGTAGCAATGGCACGTTGTACTAATTGGGTGTCACCGACGCCTCATGATGGGGAGGGGCTAGATGATAAGGAGGGGTGGGAAAGGAGCAAGGAGACATGCAGAGCAGGTGCCTGCTGGGGAAAAATACTCTTCATGGTGGGGCTTTTCCCTCGGAAAGAAGGTGTCAGCCAGATGGTTTCACATCTATTCTAACTGTAGAAACTCTAGGGGACCATAGAGTCCTTGACATTGGCTTCCCATAGCATCTGAGCTCGGTCAAATGCTTTTGAAAACCACACTGTGGACACCGCGCAGAATAAGCAGTTTGGGTTGGAAGGGACCTTTACAATCATCTCGTTACAACCCCCTGCCATGGACAGCGACACCTTGCACTAGCCCAGGTTGCTCAAGGCTTCATCCAACCTGGCCTTGAACACCTGCAGGGATGGGGCATCCATGACAGCAGCCTGTTCCACCACCCTCACTGTGAAGAATTCTTTTTAATGTCTAGACGCTTTGGGACATGATTTAACGGCCGTGGTGGTCTTAGGTTGATGGTTGGACCTGATGACCTTAGAGGTCTGTTCTAGCTGGAACACTTCTCTGGTTCTGTGATAACAGATTTTGTTGCTACCATGCTGCAGGTGGCTGGGGTTGCCAGTGAGAGAACTGCTCCTAAAATTTTTATATTTGGGCTATACTGGCACAATTCAAATCTGATGTAAATCATTACTGAGGCTGTGAAATGGCTGTAAAGTATCTTAGCAATTTTATGTAATAGTATTTTTCAACTTGTTTCAATTTGCAGAAGCCTGACATTTTTCCAGTGGGGTTGTGGGCACTTGTATGGTGAATTTAAGCCCTCAGTCAATAGGCTTGCTCTCTGAATAAATGCTCTTGGGGTTCTTGGAAATAGCCTGCAAACTATTAGTGTGAAACATGCTGTTGGTATGGAGCAGGAAGGGAGTTACTTGCCTAGTTAGTTTCAGGTCCATGAATGGAAGCACCAGCCTTGCTTTTGAGTAGCTTGCACCCCAGATAACCTTCATTCCTATATAAGCCCCAGGGATGGAAATAGGTTCTCACGTGGCTTGTGGATAACCCCCATGGCTGGTGATTAAGGTATTCAGTTAAACAGCTGATGCTGGTACCTCCAGCTTCTCCTCCCTGAGGATGAAAAAAAGCTCACTTTCTTTGGATTTGGTGGCACTTCCTGCAGGAGTGGCTGTCCTAGAGATGCCACATCCATCTGCCACTTCAGCAACCTTCCCAGATGGCTGCAGACACTTGGGTTACTAACTTTAATTTATAAGTAGATTGATACAGCTGCAGGCCTGGAGAGCTCAGTGAAGCCCCAAATGCTTGATTTCAGTTTTGAATTCAGGCTTGAAATCCTTTGCCCCAGTTGGGGATGAAACTGAAGGAAATCCAGCTTGAGAGGTGTTGCAGTCTGAGCCCACTTCTGCTGTGGGTGCTGGGGTCTGGTACTTCTGCAGAGAGATGGCCACCAGACAGCTATTCCTGGGGAGCTGTCTGCATGTAAGGCCCCATGGGCATGTTTTGTTCCACTTTTTCTGAATTAAAAAGGCTCCTCCTTCTTTTTTTTTAAATACCTCTGGACAGTAAACATGTATTGTAGGAGGTATGTGGCTTCAAAGTGCTTTCAAATGGTGGGATTTTTGTCTTCACTGCTCTTCTTCCTTTCTTCCACCTTTAATCTTTCATGAGCGGAAGCTTCAAAAGATAATTAGTAAAACATGCTTTTATCTGCATTTATCTCAAAACATGATTAATTTTTTAACTGCAATTACAGCAATCATTTCAAGTTTCCTCTATATTAATGAGTAAAGGGGCTTTTATAGATATATTTTAGTTTGTTTTTCTTTTTTGAGAAAGGGAACCTAACGCTGTTCCTGATCCAGGCCAGGATGCCAATGGCCCTCTTGGCTGCCTGGGCACACTGCAGGCTCATATTCAGTGTGCCCAGGTGGCCAAGAGGGCCAATGGTATCCTGGCCTGGATCAGGAACAGTGTGGCCAGCAGGAGCAGGGAGGTCATTCTGCCCCTGTACAGTGCACTGGTTAGGCCACACCTTGAGTCCTGTGTCCAGTTCTGGGCCCCTTAGTTTAGGAAGGAGGTTGACTTGCTGGAACGTGTCCAGAGAAGGGTAACGAAGTTGGTGAGGGGTTTGGAACACAAGCCCTATCAAGAGAGGTTGAGGGAGCTGGGGTTGTTTAGCCTGGAGAAGAGGAGGCTCAGGGGAGACCTTCTTGCTCTCTACAACTACCTGAAGGGAGGTTGTAGACAGGCAGGGGCTGGTCTCCCAGGCAACCAGCACCAGAACAAGAGCACTCAGTCTCAAGCTGCACCAAGGGAGGTTTAGGCTGGATGTTAGGAAGGTTGGCTGGTTGGTTTGTTGTCCTCTGTGGCTCACCCCAGCACTCCTAGAAAATGGTGCCACCAGTACAGAGATATTCTAAAATAGGTATCTAGCCCAGAGCCTCCAAAAGCAATGGACCACTGTGGGGAATTACTGAAAAGAGAGAGAATTAGCCTCACTTTTCACTGGAGTGCAGCTTTTGTGTAATTTTGTCCCATCAGGGCTGCTTGTCAACCCTGGCTGCTGCTTCTCCGTGAATAACAGGGAGAGATTTTGGGCTGGAGCTGCAGTTTTGCTGCTTTGTGCCTTCAAAGAGACTAAGCAGAGAGCAGCCCTGAGGCTGCTGGGAGGGATGCCGGTGTGATGGTGTGGCCTCGGTTCCTGCAGCAGAACCCAAGCAGTGAGGTAAATAGAGCAAGCATTTGGAACCGGAGCTGTGAGAAGTGCAAGGACCTGATTCTTTTGTTTTGGTGTTTTGATTGTTGGGGATTTTTTGGTTTGTGGGTGTTTGTGTTTTTTTTTGTTCCCTTCAGTTAGGCTTCAGTCTGGGAGCTCAGAGATGATTCGTAGTAAGCCTGCATGGCCTTGGTTCAGATCTGATTAGAGTGCCCAAATTGGGATTGCAGTTACCCTGCCCTGCAGCCTCTGTGGAGATGGATATGGTGATGACTGCAGCAGTGGCCTGGGCAGCTGCATGGGAAGGCATGGGAGTGTGTAATCAGATTTCTGATAAAGCCAGGTCTCCAAGTCCCTTGAATGGGTAGCTTTGCTGTGAATAGCCTCGTAAGGGCTGCTGTGGCTGCTCTCTTTGTTTGGTACTCTGACAAAACATTGCCCTGCTATCCTTGTTGGCATATTTTTACATCTGTTACCCGTATTTTGGATTTGTTCTGGCTGCAGTCTTATTTTGTTTTGCAGAATCTACCTGGGATTGGGAAGGAGATAGATGTTTGCTGAGGCAGATTTGGAAATTGCATTGTTGAAATACAGCCCATATGGGCCATTGTAAAATGGTTACTGCAGCATATAATTGCCTTCACAATGATGTGCTTTGTCATTTTACTTCCATCTTCAAAGAGGCTCTCCTGTAGTCTGTTGACAGCAGTGGTGGTATTAGAAAACATATGGATTTGTAAAGGCATTAAACTGTCTTTAGTTCAAGGATTAGATTACGATGTTAGAGTATGGGTCACCACATTTTCAGCTGGATAGGCTGCACTTGGCTGTGTTGGTTTATGTCGTAGGTTAGGGAAGGGTTTGTTTATTTATTGAGATCTGACATGAGATCCTTTGAAATACACAGGGAAGGAGGCATCTCTCACAGTGCTGAACACAGTATGAGCTACACTTCTGTCCCAGGGCCACGGTCTCACCAAACCCTGCTTTGCTCGCAGGGCTTGGTCAGGGCTTGCTGGCTGCACTGACAAGGCTTTCAAGCAGTCTGGGAAGGAAGTGCCAGTTCCAACATGAAAAAATACAGAATGCAAACACCAGAAATCTGGCTTTCAAATTATAAGGGTTTTGTTTTGTTTTTCAGTTCTCCATGCTGGGCTGCTACTGTGGATATTTTGGGTGTTTGTTTTATGTTCACATACAAAGGATGAGTTTACACTGCACAGCTCCACGCAGTCAGAGTATAGGACATTCTGTTCCACTTTTACTGGCTTTGTTTTGGTTCTCTTGCTTGATTTTTCTATTATTTTTTTTTCCCCCTATCCTCACAGTTTCAAAGTGTGGATGTTCTGGGGCAGATCTGAGGTCTGCAGAGCCTTTCTCTGCAAAGGCCAGTGCAGCATTTGTATCATGGGAAGCACGTGTCATAAAGGATGTGTCACACAGCCTCTATCCAGACTGGAGTGATGCTTGTGCTCTTTACACTATCAAAAAGGGAAAGCTAGAGAGTGAGAGGGTTAATCTAAGTAAAGAAGAATCCTTCTTTTGCAGTTTTGTTGTTATTTTTGCAGCTGCTTGCTTTATCACCCTGTCCAGCTGGGACACTGAAGCAAGCTGGGGGAGTCTTGCCTGGGTCATGGCCACCTTCCCCTTCTGCCACATAAGCCTGCTGTTGTGTTTGGGTTTGTGCAGGTCCCTCCCTAAACAGCTCTTCTGCTATCACTTGTCCTTCAAACATTCCTTAATTAAGATGCTGAGCTGGTCCTTGGGAGATGTGGGTTTGTTCTTTGTGTAAGCACAGTCCTCTTTGGTAACCTTGAAGCAGTACCCTCCCAGTTCAGCATGGCCTTGCAGGCACCTGCTTTGTACTTGTGCTGAATAAGGAAGGATTTGGGCATGGGTCTGTGTGTATACCCATGGGAGATGCTGCATCTGAGCTTGGAGATTTGGGTTTCTTGACTGAGAAAAGCAGGCCTGTGGGGACAGTGCTGATGTGTGAGATGCTGCTTAGTGTGAAGTTAAATATGTGCCTAGGTGTCACCTTGAACTGGAGAGTTAGTTTTGCTGTAGTGAGTTTTCCTGTCTGCAAAATAGGTTTAATAACACTTTCCTAATTTAGAGGTTGTCTGGCTACTTAATTAGCATCTGCAGGATGCTCCACTAGTAAGTGGCTAACATAAAATACCTGCATAATTTAACTCTAAGACATCAAAACACTAATGCTTAGACACATTCAGCAGGGACTTGGCTTAGAACACATTTAAATAACTGGAGGCACTTGTGTTATTGTCAACCACCTTTAAAAATAAAGCTATAATTTGGCCTCAAAATTGTTGACACTAATCACTTTTGTTAAAGAAATCTGATGTGCAGGATAACTCAGTGAAATTCTAATCAGTGCTTTATCTTTCCTGATACTGTTTTGATTATTAATGATGTAAAAGTTAGCGTGGCTTAGTTATGGCTTGCTTCAGTTTTAAATCACTTGGAACATTCTCTGTCTCGGCTCTGATGGATATCAAGGCAAAGCTTGTGGCAGTCTCCTTCCTTAAATGCATTGCAGAAAGGGAAGAAACTGTCCTTCTACCCATGAGAAATGTTAAAAGGATCCATTACTAACCCCAGCAGCTGCAAAAGTGATAAACAAATTGGGTCTGTCACTAATGCCAGGGTCTGCAGGTGTAATGTGTCATAGAACTGGTATATCTGTTATTAACTGGCCTATAAAAGATAAATAAATGCAGGAGGTTTTAATCCTTTTGTAATGAATTTAAGAGCAAAGCTGTTTTGTGATAAGGTTTGTGTAAGATGAACGTGAGGTTTGTGTCCATGGCACGTTTTTGCGGCAAGCAGTGCAGAAACGAGGAAGATGGAAACAGTCCTATGAGGAGCTCCCACTGATATCCCCAGGTTTTGCAGCTAAGAACACCTTGTCAGGGCTTTGTTTAAGGGCAGCATTTATGCAGAGGTTCACATCAAGCCCTCTTGAAGAATGTGTTGCTTGAAAAAACATTGCACAGTGCGTTTAGGCTGAGGGAGTTGGGATTGTTTAGCCTGGAGAAGAGGAGGCTCAGGGGTGACCTCATTGCCCTCTACAACTACCTAAAGGGTGGTCGTAGCCAGGAAGGGCTTGGTCTCTTCTCCCAGGCAACCAGCACCAGAACAAGGGGACACAGTCTCAAGCTGTGCCAGGGGAGGTTTAGACTCGAGGTGAGGAGAAAGTTCTTCACCGAGCGAGTTGTTCGTCATTGGAATGTGCTGCCCAGGGAGGTGGTGGAGTCCCCATCCCTGGAGGTGTTCAAGAGGAGATTGGATGTGGCACTTGGTGCCATGGTCCAGTCATGAGGTCTGTGTTGATAGGTTGGACTCGATGATCCTCGAGGTTTCTTCCAACCTTAGTTATACTGTGATACTGTTTAAAATGGGTTTATGCTTAGGTGCAGTCAAGAGCAGGATGTCATTAGGTGTATACAGAAATATAGCCTTAATGTGAGGCTTCATAACAGTGACTTTAAAAATCAGGGAAGGCTTGGGAGCATGGCTTGGGGTTGCTTTTTTGGTTTGGGACCTTCAGGCAGTTGAGTCTGGTGGGTGGACTGCTCCTGGAGTAGCAGTGTCAGGGTGTGGTCTGAGCTCTGCCTCCTGATGCATCTCAGCATCCTGAGAGACGTGGGGCATGGCAGCTTGCTGGGGCACAGATTAATGTGCTGGGGCAGCTTGGCTGGGTGATCACAGGTAATGGCAAGGTGATGATGGAGGAGCAGGCAGCCCAGCCATGCTGCAAGCTGGCATGTGTTCATTGAGTGCTTTTTGTTTAATGTGTCCCTTGCCTGATGCCTGGATGCAAGCATGCATCTGCCCAGTGAGTTTGGGTGAGTTTGGATTCAAGCACAACTCTGGGTGTAAACCTGACAAGCTGAATTGTCTGCTGAATGGGATTGAAGATTTTTTCCTTCTTCTGGAGAGAAATGAACTTTACAGCTTTGCTTGCAGTTAAGTCCTGGTAATGGCAAGTCATCAAGATTTCCCTGGCAAGCAACATTACTTTGGGTAATTACTTTGGGAGGCTGCTAGGGGGGGGTCTTCTTCTTCCCCCTCCCTGGTGCAGACACCTTCCCATCCAGCTCCATATTGTTGCTTTCTTCAGTACCAGCTAAACAGGTGGCAGGATTCAAATCACCACTCTCTGAATGGAGCTCACTCTCCACGATAGCTCACCAGAGGCCTGTTTTGTTACAGAACATTGATTAAATAAATATTCCTATGCATACAAAAGAGGAGAAATCTGTTACAGCACTCTGCAGTTATTTTTCCATTAATGGCAAGGAGATCTCTCTAATTTTCCTGCCCCTTTCAATCTGTTTCCCTGTCTCCCTCCCTTCCCATCACTACTAATGCCTTCAAGTGAATGAGTAACATGCAAACCACTTGCATTCCTTCCAGTTCAGATCTGCCAGTGCCTTAGCTCTGGCTCAGTGTGCTTCAGGAAATCCCATTAGCTGGTGCAGGGTGTAATTGACTGCTTCATGTATGTGTTTCTGATTAACTTGATGTTTCATCATGATCAATAGGAGTATTTCTGGTGTTAACTGACTTTCATTTCATTAATTTATGTGGCAGCAGTTAAAAATACAATGCTGCAATACCAGCACCGTGTGTAACACTGACAACTGGGGCAGAATATTTGTCTTCTGAAGAGTATCTTTTATCTTGTTTTTCCCTTGTGTTTTTCTGTGACCCCTGATCTTTTAAAACCTTGGAGGCAAAAGCTACTGCTCTGTGATCGGTGCTGATGGAGGTGTGAATATGGAAGAGAAGCACCTCTTGATCAAAGATCCTGGCAACCAAAGGCAGCTCCACTGCAAGCGGCAGATCTGATTTGATGTAGTGTTGTGGTAACTGGAAACAAATACATGGCAAAGGATTCTTTCTGTGGAAAAAGATAGCTTTACTAGTTTTAAGCTTTGTAGATGCTTGTCTTGAGAAAGAACTTTTGGTTGAATAAATGTCTGGCTGCAGTACATGTAGAGCATGAGGAAAAGCCATGGCATCGTTTTGGCTCTATGCTAATGTGACTGAGATCAAAATCCACTTCAAAGAAAGTAACTTGAGTTTGCCTTTTTCTTTTGCCCAGGCAATATCATCTCTACTTTGGGAAAAGAAAAACAGATGTCAGCATTCCTATATCTTTTTCCTTAAACAGATTTAGAGCTGTTAAATCACAGAGCTGTAACTCTAGGGAAGTAAATTGTCTAATGTCATTTCTAATGCTTAAAGATCATAAATGAAGCCTCCTTCCATTACATGAGTTTGCTTTAAAATGCTTGTCATTGTTGGCTAGATTTAGGGTAGGGTTGGAGAAGTATCTGTATGGAGAAGCTGATCGTTTGGACCCTCGTGGAAGGAAAGCCCTTGTCCTCTTTCCTAAGCTGTAGTGTGATTGCCATGGTTGAAATGAAGCTGTGCAAGAAGGGTCTGCTTTGTGTTGGGTAAGAAAGGACTGATTGTGGAAGGCTATAGCAGAAGCCCAGTGTCTGTCTCCTTTTGCTTATTGAGGGCAGGTAGTTGAAAGTGACACTAACCTGAGTTTAGTCCTAGCTTTACATTGCAACAGCATGCTAGCTGTTCCCTGTGTTCTGTGATACTGCAATCTAATCATGTTTTTGGTTATCTTTCAAGCTGTAACTTTATGTTAGGGTGCTTTTCCACTAACCCTTTGCCTCAGCAAATGTATAGCTAACTCACTTTTCCTGTTAATGTGAAGAAGCAAGGGAGAGAATCTCAAATCTTTGGGCCAAGTGACTGTATTAAAGACAGCTGAGGAGAGATGTGCAGAGAGGAAAGGCCCTGTCTCAGAGACTGTCTAAAAGCCACTGGGACATGTGTAGTGATTAATGGTATCATTGCTTTTTAGCTTCATCAAAAGGTTTCAGTGCAAGAGTTTCTAAGGAATGCTGATAGTCACAGGAACCTATCAAAGGGTACAGAAAATATCAAATGAGCAAGCAGGACTGGGAGTTAATTACTGAACAGTGATTACTCTGATATAACCAATTATTGGATCATTAAATGTTTATTACCTTTTTTATGCTCCTTTCCCCTGTAAGTGCAGTTTTTGTCCTCATAGTATTACCAAAAAGGGGGGAGGGGGCTGCCTTTCCATTTGCTCTTTTCTTTCTCTTTCTGGTATTTCTGTTCAGCAAGTCCAAATACTGCATTTATTCTGTAAATGCCCAGAACTGGTGCTCCCTCAGGACTGTCCTGTGTGGAGATTCTGTATGTACCAAAGAAGTGTCCTTGCTCTGCCCATCTACAGCCCAGGAGTGCTTGAACTCATGGCCCAACATCTACATGTAAGTGGGACAGAGCAGGGTTGGAGGCACTTAACCCAACAGGGCTGGCATCCATCCTGCACCACTCTTGAGCCTTGACCAACCTGGGTTAGGTAGGACATTAGAGTTGAAGCCCACTGATGCACAGAGGTATCATAATGATTTGTTACTCAAGATCCACAGTGAGCACACTCAAGGGACATCCAAAAGCTTGGAGACTATAGGCACTGACAAGGTGTCTGCTTCAAGCTTCAATCCCCAGGACTGTAATGCTGATTATAATACTGATAATCCTCAGCTAAAGTGTCAGAATAAGATTCAGCTTTTGATATTCTCAAGAGAGGGTTACAAAAGTGATGAGTGGACTATGTGAATGAGTTTATCTTGGAGAAAAATGAGTTTGTCTTGGAGCAAAATGAGTTTATCTGAAAGAAAAGCCTTTTGTAGGCGATTTATGACAGTTACACAGGTAGAGAAGGGAAGGGGAAAGCACAGGAGAAAAGGATAGGAAAAAGAGAAGCACAAGCATCTTCTACAAATGCCCATGACCTGGAATGACATCATCTTAGCTGCTGAAGACCACTGCAGCTTTCAAGAAAATCATTCATGATGACTAGCACCGGCTCTAGTCATAGACAGCACAGTTGCTTTTCATACAAGCTTCTCCTTCCCTCCACATCTTCACCTTGTAAAACCTGCTCCTCCTTCTGGGCCCCTTCTGAGCAAAGGTCTCCTATGAAAGGGAACAGGACGATTCCACTGTGACCCAGACCATTGCTGACTGGTGACTCAGTCCACAGCACTGCCTGGTTTTGACTTGTGAAATTGCTCTATCTGAACTCAGGGCTCTAGAAGCACAAGTCTCTTACAGATCTTAACCTATGAATACTTCAGCCTGTACAAAGCTCCTGTAACCATCCTCCCTGGCAAGCAAAAAGACAGCTTCTGAAATAATGACTGTCCTTGTATAAAGTTTATCTTCCAGCCACATTCTTCTCAGATGTGCTCTCTCCACAATCCCCACAATTCCATCCACTCTTGCACTCTGACCTCCCCCATTCAGGTGGGTTTTTTTTTTTCAGTAGACCTTAGTTCTTGATGGAAATAGAAAAATGTTACAGGGCATAAAATAGGCAAGAACAATCTGGATGGATTTTATTACAGTGCTTTATCATTTAACACACAATGGAGGCATGTATTGTGAAACCCCACACCTCCTGAAGGTGCAGTACTCTTATTTCAGCACAACTCAACAGCTGCCACAGGAGAACAATTTGTTTAATCTCAGCTCTAGTAATTTCCAAAAAATGAAATGATAAATGCCAGTCCCTATACAAAATGTGCTGTTGGAGCGCTGGACAAATTTGATGCCTGGTGAGATTGCAGGGAACTAACTGCAGCAAGCGCTCACATGGCTTAAGTACCCGAACTTCAGTCTCCAAAGCAAAAGGCAGGGGTTGGTAAACACACAGCTGGTTTTGTTCCTCTCCTATACCCCTCCCAGAGCTTGGAGGGGGGAGTTCTCACAGCTTGAAGATTAGTGTGAAAATGGCTCTAAGGCCAAGGGGGAGGTTTAGCTAATCAAGGCTAGTCAAGCTCACCAGTATATGAAAATAAGTATGTGGAATGCATCCATCAACAAACTGCACTCACTGCTGCATATCCCAGTATGTGTATGGGTGGGTTTGGATGCTAAGAGAGCGCTGGTACCCGCATCTGGCTCAGGCTGGACCTAAAGCAGATGCTGGGAAATGAGCATTTAGGTTCCACTCCAGGGAAACACCCAGCTGAGAGTCACCTGGAGCTACCAGCCCCCAGCTCTGCACACCTATAGGGATGTTAAAACTTGCCATCTACAGATAGTCTACCAAAGAAGTGTGGAATTATACATCTATTTCTATAAATAGCCATTAGTTAACAAACACTGTCAAAAGAAGAGGGACTTTCTGCCTTCTGTTCTGAGCAGCCGTTTGTGTTGGGCACGTCTTGTACTTGTTAGGACACAATCACAAGTTTGCTACAAATCAGTTAACTCCATAACATAGTGGGGGAAAAACCCCACCCCTAAACCACATGTCGGTAATGTTTGGTCTCATTCCACTCCCCGCTTCCTCCTTCTCCCAAAATATTTACTCTCTTGTTTCCTTTCTGCTCTTTCATGCTAGAACACAGTGAATAGTCACCTTTGCTGCTTGCAGTGGACAAGTCAGACAGCCTAGAGCCTTCAGCAGCAAGTTTCTGTGTGTCCTCATAGCCCAGCAATCGATTCTTGCACAGGAGACTTTGCTGAGGCAAGCCCAGGACTGAACAACTCAGGAGGAAGCACTGGAGCATTTGCACCTGCGTGTAACGGGAAACACAGCTCTCCATTTCTCCTCACCACAGGTGTCTATCTCCTCTTCTCCTCAACCCCCAGTTGCTCATTCATGGTACTTCCATTTACTCCAACAGAATAGAATAGACCAGGTTGGAAGAGACACTTTGGATTCTATCTCAAATAGTTTACTTCCACGTGCTTCTACATCTCATATGCTACTAAGATACCTGCTTTGCAGACAAGTGTCTTTTCCAGGAAGGCAAAGTGGGGAACAGGTACACCCCTGAGGGCACCTGCCAGTCAAGCAAGCATCTCACCCCCTCAGAACCATGCTCCATGAGAACAGGGGTTGCTAGAAAAGCCAGTGGGCACATCCAAGGGGCAGATATCTGCCTGGGTCAATGCCACAGGAGATCTCGTTTCGTGGCAAAACAATTGCTCATAAAAATTCCATTTAAGTTACTATAACTTAACGTTGTCCAAATGAAAGCCCAGGGGCTACAACTGAACTCTGGGTGACTCTCTTGAATGGAAGGCCCTTTCTGTAATTTTCTTTTTTGTCTTGCCTTTTGTTTTAAATATTCATTGATCTGAGAGAACATAATAATCACCATCTGTTGTGAACCCAGTTGGAATGGGGGAAAAAGGGGGGAAAAAAAACCCCAAACCAAAACAAATGAGGAGGATCACACACAAGGCTGGTGCAAACCAGCAGAGTCTCTCTGCCCCCAGCAGATCTATTAGCACTCAGGTAAAGTGTCTCCTGCCCTTTCTGCCTGAAATTGCTCATCACATTAAATGCACACCTTCAGCCAGAGGGGGGTTGCTTTGGTTTCTTTTTGTGTGGCAGGGCTACTTTCAATTTCCTTTTGTTCTAATGCTCTTGTACACTGAGTGGAGAAGGATCTCAGATCTTGACATCCCACTTCACTAGAAAGATGTCACAGGCAGCAACATTCGTGCCTCTGCCTGCCGAGCCAGACAGTCAAGCACCTCCTCAGCTCCTCCATTACCAAACTGAGAAGCTGAATAAATTCCCTCAGCTCCTGCAGAAGGTAAAACAACAAAACACAAGCAGGGATGTTTAATGACTCAGTGCAGGAGAAAATAAATGGCTTCAAAACACAAGTGCTTTTCAGAAAAGCAAGCTCTCCACTGCTGGAGAAGGAGCTGAAACTGACAGGCCCTTGTCACCAGGTAACAGGGCTGTCTTCTACCCACTTCCACCCCTACCCCAAGTCTTTGCTTCTACCAGACAGACCTGGCAGGAGGCAGTGCCCCAAGTGCTTGAGGTCCTGTGCAGTTCCTTGAACTAGTTCATCTTTGCAGGTGCACTGGGGACAGGCAGCTATAGACAAGGTGGCCTTAGGGACAGAGGGTGACTGGGCACAGGCAGCTATAGACAAGGTGGCCTTAGGGACAGAGGGTGACTGGGCACAGGCAGCTATAGACAAAGTGGCCTTATGGACAGGGGGTGACTGGGCACAGGCAGCTATAGACAAGGTGGCCTTAGGGACAGAAGGTGACTGGGCACAGGCAGCTATAGACAAGGTGGCCTTATGGACAGAGGGTGAGCAGAACACATCCATGGTCACTATTGGCAAGGTAAAAATGGCACCACTGGAACCACTAGAAAGAGACACAGGTTTATCCCAAATCCAAACAGTCGTGGCTCATGGGCACAGTGTTACTGGGGATGTGGACCACTCATATCCAGATCACTCAAAGACAAATCAGAGAAGTAGGCTTTGAAGGAGAGTAGGTTTGGACTGGATCTTAGGAAGAAATTCTTCAGGATGAGGGTGGTGAGATGCTGAGATGGGTTGCCCAGGGAGGTTGTGGCTGCCTCCTCCCTGGGGGTGTTCAAGTCCAGGTTGGATGAGGCCTTGAGCAGCCAAGTCTAGTTGAGAGGTGCCCCTGCCTGTGGCAGGGAGGTTGGAGTAGATGATCTCTAAGGTCCCTTCCAGCCTAAGCCACTCTGTGATTCTGTGTCTTTATGATCCTGTGTGTTCTTTAGCTGTTTGGCATCTTGCAAATCACTTAGAAAACTCAAGCCCGGCTCACTTAGCAGTGAGCTTGGAGAGAGACAAGAGGGAGTGTCAGGATCAGCTCTGGCAGTGTGAACATGGCACTGAACAAGGTCATGAACAGAAGCTATGGTAACTCCATGCTGAGCTGCAAGCATATTTATGTGGCTTGGGTATCACATGTCAAGACACCCAACACAATGCTAAGCACCAGCAGTATCTGGATATATCTGATAACAAACATAGGGAATAAACAGGAAAAATACAAGTGTATTTTCCAGCCTTCTCATGTAATGACAACAGATTGCTAAGATCTGGACATTAAGCAGTCACCAGTGCTTGTTATTAAGAACCCCCTACAACTCCCCTGTCCCCTCAATTGCTCTGTCACTTTCATTCCCATGTATAAGAGAAATACAGAACACATCAGGTTGGAAGGGACCCTCAGAGGTCACCTTGTCTACCTCCCCTGCAGTGACCAGGGGCATCTCCAGCTAGATCAGGTTGCTCAGGGCACCACCAAATTTGACCTTCAATGTCTCCAGGGATGGGGCCTCAACCTGTTCCAGTATTTCACCACTCTCATTGTAAAGAACTTCTGCAGCCAGAATACTAACAGCACTAGAGAATGGTACAGACTAAAGAGAGTCCAGGATGAGACTTTTCAAGTGGTTAGAGGAACTGATTTTGAGCAACAGGGGGATTTGGGATTTTTGATGGATTTGGAGAAATTTGGCAGGTTCTGATGAAAGCCAGCACTGAAATGATGCTGGACTTCAAGTGGAGTGGGATGTTTCATTGTAGGAAAGCTCAGATGTGATGTAAGGATGAACAGCAATTGGTTTTGATCTCTGGTGACTTGTAAGTTTATTATTACACTCCAAAAGCATATCACACCGATCTCAAACCTCCATGTTGTCAGGGGTTTCCTGGACAAGCAGGATTATTTTGGTATTAATCTTTTGCTGGATTCACCAGTGTCTCAGACGCTGAAATTCTGTGTGGGAGCCAATCTCACTCATTTCTCCACCTGACTTTTCCTGGCTTCCTCCACGAGTACTGGCAGATATATTTATAAGACTCTGGCATCATTCAGCCTAGGGTAATTAGCATTATTTTGTTAAATAATGGGACTTTTAAGTGCCTGCAACCCTACTGTAGCCCTGTTGAGACTGCACTCATCAGGCTAGCATAGAGGGATTGCATTACCTGCTGCTTTATAATACACCTATTCTACACATTTTTCCTGGATAAGCCCGAGTCTTTTGCAGTCCTTGGGGAGCCTTCTCACTGATGAGGTGGATCTGGCTGTAAAAGGCAATGTGACCTGAAATCTGAAGCTCAAAGTGTTGCATAACCTTTGAGATAAAAATAAATAAATAAGTTGCAAATTTCCAAATAAACCAGAACCTCCAGGGAAGAGGCTCAGCCACTTGTTTCCAGCTAACATGCAGTGTGGCTGGAAGGTTAAATCCCGCCCCCATCTCAAGCAAGGATATGGCCTTTAGGTTTCCTATCCCAAGGGATTAAGAATGGAGTAGTGGGTTGCTTGCATTTACACTTGAAAAATGTGGATTGCCAGATGCTGGAAGAGGAGAATAAGTTATTACTAATGCCCTCCCTCAATTTTAGCCCACAGAAATCTAGAGAGTGGGTAAGCAAAGCGAGTCTCCAGGTAAATCATTCAATGCTCTTACTTGCCAGCCTCATTCTGTTACTTTACAATGCAAGATTCTGGGTAGACCTCTCTACCATCAGGGCCAGATTTAAAACAAACAAACAAACAAAATCCAAACCCTAACTCTAACCAGCCTTAGATTTCATGGCTTGATGTTTTCACATCAAGGGCTTAACAGCAGGTACAACAAAGCTTCCTCTAACTCAACCTCGTTTCACATTTGGTGGGCCAGATTACTTTATGGCAACCAGTGTCAGGGTCGCAGCTGGGGTTTCCCCTACCCATCCAAAAATCAACAGAACTCCAAACACCACCACATCAGTAGAGCATTGCAGTCTAGCGTGGGGTTGTTTTGGGGCAGGGGAAGATTTTGCTTATTTGCACTCTTCCCTGCAGAGGCAGGCCAGAGGAATCAGCAATGGTTTTTTTCTTCTTTGTGAACCATGAAAATTTAAATCCCTAGCGTGTTTGAAACACTAGTATGCTTATGCCTCTGCATGGTAACAAAGCATAAGCTTTATCCTGTACAAAAGATGATCACAAAGGCAAAATTCAGTTCAAGCTCTCTGTTTTCACAGGGATCCAGAGAATAAAAGGCGCAAACAACCCAGAAGGAAACAGGGCTGACCTGTCCCTCGCTCTCTCTTCAAACACTAACTTCATCCCTGGCTTTCAGCACAACAGACTGTTTTATCAGCAGCAGGTCTGCCTTATCCAGGGCACCACCTAAATATTATGTCTAATTTCAGAGGCAGAGAAAATAGAGGCTCTTGAAAATACCTGTCTCTTCTGCATCCATGGGCTGAGCAAGGCAGCAAGCTCAAGCCCCAGGCAGGCGCCGGATGGTTTCCGTCGGCTCAAGGCACACAGTGCAACTGCATAAAAGCCAAAAATGAGACTTTATGTGCACGTGCAGACACACAGGGAAAATTGCTATCAATTATGCTAGTTAATTATACATTATAATAGAATTAGAGTAAACCCTCCTCATTATCTCCTGGTTCAGACCCTGCTCCGCAGCAAGCTGACCACATGCTGTACTAATGCCAACAGCCCTTTCGCATTAACCTTTATCTGCGCCTCACAGCTTCGCTGTTTGCTGTGCGTATCGGGCTTGTTTTGACCTTGTTCCTGGCTGACCTTTCCTTGAAATCTAACATTTGTAGCAATCCTGGAGACTGGCTCATCTCCCACGGCCTTGCAATCACCATACATTTTTCTGGAGGATCTGAAACACAGGACATCTTGTTTTCGCCTTGTTACTGGCGTCCTTGCCTGCTGTCGGAGCTCCTCCGCCCTTCGTGCTTCTCAGAGAGGCTGTGACATTACCCAGACAGTTTACAACTGCTGCTGTATGTTCAGTTATTAAGAGGAAATCCTGAGGGACATTTCATTATTATTATTACTACTATTTTGCACAGAGGCTGTCAAAAAGGGATAATCTCATACGTGCCTATGAGCAGCAGCATTAAGTAGCCAGCCAGGCTGTGCCTCTTGCTCTCATGGCCATAGCAGCCAGGACACAGTCCCCAGACCAGCCTGTGTCCCCCGAAACTGTCATTGTGGCAGCATAAAGGAGCCTTTTACAGCTGTGATTCACTGCTGGAGGATGCAGTTTACTGCTGGATATTCAGAGTGATGGTGTTTAGCACAGATGCCTGTGTGGGAACCCAGGCTCCTGCAAGTGACACATCTTAAGCATCTCTGACAACTCCTGACTCCACAGTCTTGCACTGTGAGGACAGAATCATCTTCGTGCACAGGAGGAAGCTGTGACCTGCATAATATTTGCTCTGCAAAGTAAACATGCTCTATATTTATTTTTTCTTTCTTTCCTAAGGAGGGAAAAAAAAAGGAAAATAGAAAAAGGAATCCAGACTAAAACTCCCCTTTGAAGGATTACAGAGGAAAAACCCATCAGGAGGAGGAAGAGTCCTTCCAAAGAGGGCAAAGTCCCAACTGCCACACAACTGGTTTGACACAATAGTGCAGTAAAGGCAGTAATTTAAATTCCCAGGAGTGCAGGGATCTCAGTTTAACAGAGTTTTCTCTTTTTCCACTAGAGTAATAGCACAAAGCTGCAAACAGCATACTGGTTTCAGTCTCTGCCGTGTGCTCCCTATAACCATTGACTTTCATGGGGGTTTAGGTGTCAGAGATGAAACCCAAAACAAACAGGTTTGTGAGGAAAGGTCCAGAAGGAGCTTGTTGGCTGGTTGGGTTATGTCAGAAAAAAGGAAGGGGCGGGGGGGGAGGGAAAGATGAACAGAAAAAGACAGAGAGAAAGTTTAGCTCAAGAAAGGATGAAACTTCCCACTCAGCAAAGGGAGGTAATTAATAAAAGAATAATATTATTCCTTCAGAAAATAATTTAGATAAATTCAATAAATAAGAGCATGGAAAAATTTGCTTCATGAGAACTTCCTTTACCATAGAAATGTGCTGTATTTGAGATGAAACCACCGTGGTTACTGAGAGGTAGTGATGTTGGTAGCTGAGGATGAGCCAACACCTCAGAAACAGACAAATTTGCATTATTAAGCAGATCTGGCAGTGGTCTCACACACACCATCAGGCAGAGCGCACTGGCTGCCTCCTTGAGCTCACTCTGTCCACATCACAGATACAAACCCACTGCCAGGGGCTTGTGATACATCAGAACTGACATGAACCCCAGCATCAGTCCACCTGTTCCCAAACACCCACCGAAGGCACAAGGTAGATGCAGCCCACTCCTGGCTCCCCTGCATATACAGACCAGCACATGCTGCCCCTGGGAAACCACTGTGAGGAGTGTTCATCATATCACCATGAATTGCTGTGTCTTAAATGTGTCTCTAATCTCTAAAGAGTATATTAAAATTGGAAGAGCTGCAGAGACAGGCTGTGAAGGTGGTGATCAGAGAGAGAGGGAAAGATATCTTCATTGTATGGAATGGGTGAACAGAGTAGAGCTCTTCCCTGGGGAGAAGGGATGATTAAACAGGTATGTGATAAACACTGATACAGCCATGAGTAAGGTAGATGGTGAGTGACTGTTCAAGCTCTTCTTCATACCAGACCTAAAGGTGTCAGATGAAGTGTGGAGGCTCAAAGCAGGCAGAAGATGATATTTCTTCCTGTGAGCGGGCAGCGAGCTGTGGAAATCATCACCTCTGGGTGGGTGTGAGAAGCTGATGTGGGTTTGGAAATCTGCTGGAAGCGTTTGTGAAAGAGACACGAATCAAGGCTGCTAAAGAGTATGACTCAGGAGATCCCTAGTCACAACTTGTGCAGGTGGCTGATTATTCTAGGTAGACTTATTATGCACTGAGCTTGTTTTGTTCTTCCTGAGACCTTCAGTGCAGGCTGTTGGCAGAGCACCCAGCGAGGTGGATGCTCGGACTGGGTCAGTGTGCCGCCTTACGTTTTGCTGGGGAAAAGGCAGAGAGGTAGCTGGAAGCATCTGGCAGGCTGTTCTGAGCCCTCACGCTCTTCCTGAACCGCACTGCCTGAAAGGACAGAGCTGCTTTCAAAGGGCTCCTGGTTTGGAGAGAAGGAAACCGTTCAGAAACTTGACTCAGACTGAGTTCTTTATTTTTATTTTTCTGTTGACTGGTTGGAAATTTCTGTAGGATGTTTGGAATTTCTACAGAGCTCTTGCTCCTTGTTCTCTGCAAGTAAATAATAGTTTTCTTTGCCCTTTTCCCCCCAATTAGTTTTTAAGTTACTGAAATGAGAGGCTGGTGCTGCCGAAAACAGAGGGATCACTCTCACAATCTTTCATCTTTTCAGGTTCTTTCTTGTTCTTTCAACTCATTTCAATGATACTTCTTTTCTGCACTGTGAATGCCTCTCTGCAGCCTGATTCCCTTCTTGCACTGGTTAAAATTGTGAGGAACCTGATTGAAAATCAAAGTATTTAAATGAGGTGAGGTTCAGGGAGAAGCGAGAGGCTTCTCTGGAAGAAGCACACACTGTTGTTTCATTGCTCTGGGGCTCTGGATGAGCATGGCTCATCTAGTGGTGGGCTCAATAAAGATGCAAATTTTATACCTTCATCTGCTGTTAACATGAGGAGGGGGGGGAAGGCAATACAGTGTCTGTAGGAGGACAGAGACTGTTCCAGCCTGAGCTTGGTTGTCTTTGTTCCTGCCGTTCCACTCCTCACAGGCGCAACTTCGAGTGACCCCTTCTTTGTCTGTCTGATAGCAGAGGATGTCTGTGGTTTTTCCCCTGCTCCTTCCAGGAAAGGAGGTGGCTTTGGCACAAGTCATCTGCACAACGATCACAAATTGCCTACCATGGGCTTTTATTTATTTATTTCTGTTAAACTCCCATCAAAAGACAGCAGCCATTTCCCCTCTTTCTTCAATAAAAAAAAGGCTGAAACAGCTACAAACCCCAGACATGAGCCCATGTGTTACAAACTGCCTCCTACCTGCAGTCCCCCAATTAGCTAATTATAACCCAGATTTGCACACACACACACACACAGACACACAGAGGCTTTAGTTTTTAAAGCAGACTGTTGCTGCTCCCTTTCTGTACAAGGTTTTTAGTCGCTGTACATCTCGTGTCTTTAAATAATGTATTAGGAACATTTTCGAGTCTGTAAGTGCTTTTTTAATGAGTGTGAAGATTTTAATGGGACTAGATTGCTTTCCATGACATTTCAGAGTGACTTAATTGTAACAATGTTGAGAGGCTGTATTTTAAAGTTTGCTAAGTATGTCTGGTGCGGATTGTAGTCAAACGCTTTAAAGACAGCATGGCTGATGAGATCAGATATAGCTTCCCTTCTTTTTTTAAGGTCAGCTTTGTTAAAGAGCAGAGTTTGCAAAGCTGATGTGGAAGCAGGGGTTCAGAAGAAAATAAAAGGTTTTTAAGGTCTAAACTTTCAGTGGGTCATTCTGTGGGTTCTGTTTAAGCCTATCCTCACTGACTTTCAAAGATGGTTTCCTTTAGTGCTGAGCTTGTGCTTGGTGCTTCTGTAAGTCAGTGATGGGGATGTCTAGGGTTTGTAGGATTTGGGTTTTTTAAAGCAGCTGCTGGATTTCATAGAATCATGGGATCAATAAGGTTGGGAAAGACTTCAAAGATCATCAAGTCCAATCTGTCACCCAACATGGCACCAAGTGCCACGTCCAATCCCCTCTTGAACACCTCCAGTGATGGTGACTCCACCACCTCCCTGGGCAGCCCATTCCAATGCCTAAGAACTCTCTCAGTGAAGAACTTTCTCCACACCTCAAGTCTAAACTTCCCCTGGCACAGCTTGAGACTGTGTCCTCTTGTTCTGGTGCTGCTTGCCTGGGAGAAGAGACCAACCCCCACCTGCCTACAGCCTCCCTTCAGGTAGCTGTAGAGAGCAATAAGGTCTCCCCTGAGCCTTCTCTTCTCCATGCTAAACAATCCCAGCTCCCTCAGCCTCTCCTCATTGACACATTAGATACATTCATCTTTTGGTTAATTTAGGCAACATTGCATAGGTGTTATGGACTGGTTTGGGATGGCTTTCAATTTGTGTCTAGATGGTTAAGGGGTTTGCATTAGTTTCTATCAACATGTGGACTCTGTCCTGAGCTTCTCCCCCTTCCTGGTCCCTCTTGTCCCAGCCCAGAGCAGCTCTCTGGAAGAGGGTAAAGTTAAGAAGATGAGAGCCCGAAGGAATCAAGGCATAACCTATGGCAGCTTGTGCTTCTTTCATCATACAAACACCCTTTGCACAGGCAGGGACAATGGCAAAAAGAGCATTGCGAAAATGCTGAGGCAAAAAAAGAGTGCTAGACTGCAGCAGTGTGAGTGTGAAACTGTCTGCATTTCTTCAGTCTTTTCTTCCAAGAGACTTAACTGTATTCACTGAGCATAAATGGAAGAGCTGTGAGAGCTCTCCTGTGGGATAGGGCAGCCCAAGGACTATTAAGTGACATGCTCAAGGTGCTGCAGCATCTGTGACAGAGCCAGACCTGCATTTTGACTCCATGGATTTAATTAGGCAATGGGGCCTCTCATTTCTGGCAGGGCTTCTAGAAGTGACAAAACTTGTTGAAGAAAAACGAAGCTATGATTTGAGTTAGCACTGACCTATGTCCAAAGTCATGTCCTGAATGCAGATTTAATTCTCAGTTAAAAACAAATGCAGTACTTAACTGTTTTGAGACAATTTCAGAGCTAAACTTGGTTTTTTTTCCCATGAATGCAAGAAGGAAAAGGGTTAGAATGAATTGATCAATGTGCATGTGAAGTTACTGGTTTGTGCCAGTGATAGATTTCACTTGACTTCCTCAGTGGTTGTTAACCATCTCCTGTGCTCTGCCATGGGACTGGGGAACATTTGGTATTTGGCAGCATGCACCAGGCCAGAAATTGGTGATGGTTGCACCTGAATACGAAGCCATGGAAATCAGTGAAGCTCCTCTGCATTACAGAGGTGAGCATCTGTCTTCTTGCATTCATCTTGACTTTGCTTTGGTGCCTGCTGAAATGCTGGTTCTGTGACCTTCACAAGCTGTTCTCAACCACCAATCGCTGCATATCTGAGAGCCTCTAGGACAAAAACACAGCACATGCTGTGCCCCTGGTGTATTTCCATTTTGCACAAGCCCAGTGGGACGAGTGATACTATTTCTTCTGCAGCACAGGGATGCCAAGAGGGCCAGGATGCTGACAGTGGGATTTTTGTAGGGGCAGGCTTGAAGGCTTTTGGAGGAACATCATGTTCCTGAGTTATCAGTAATGTACATTAGGCCTTTTAGCCGTGATTGAAACAAAACAAAACTAAACAATTGTTTCCTTTGGGAGAAAATGCTCATTTAAGAAAAAAAGCTAGTTGCATGAGAAGATGCTCAGGGAATGAGGACTCCTTTCCTCACAGCACAGTGAGTCAGGATCAGCTGAAATGGTTCACAGTTCCTGGTGTGCCCATACCTCTCAAATTTGGATCTGTCGGGGAGGGCTGAATTACAGGGCTGAACAAATCCTGCCCAGAGGCTGCTGCAGGCTTTCATCTTCATGCCTCTCCTCTGATGAATATCACTGAGGAAGAGGGGCCAAAACTAGGCCTTGAAAACAGACATAATGGAGGGCTGAATAGGTCTGCAACATTGCTAAGCCAGCCCAATTCAGGTGAAAGTCAGTTGGTGCCAGAGCTGCTCCTTGTTTTCATGGGTGGACATCTAACAGCCAAAGTCAATCATCTCAAGGGGTGGGTTTGAGATTTCTTCAGTTCAGTCTCTTGATTCCTAATGAGCTCTGTTTGCCCTGGACTTGTGAGGACAGAGGAGGCAAATCAGCCGATAACCTGCAAAAGCCACACCTGGATGTTCCAGACATTGCTCTAGCCCCTCTGAATTGCAGCAGGAGGTTTCTTTGTTTGGTGGAAGCCCTGTGTGTGCAGTTGACAGGCAGTTGATGCATATAGGGTTTGGAGAAGTGTTAAACACCTTCTCTGCTTCTCTGTCAGCCAAGGATGCTCACCTCCAGGTGAGCTTTCATCTCCAGGCTGGGATTTAAAGGGTGTGTATTGAGGATCTCTGTTCAACCCCTGGAGAAGGGAAATGTTTTTGTCAGTGGCTAAAAGCCCCTGAGTAGATGGTAACTCCTGTGCTTGCTTCTCCTTCGTAGGGGTTTGCTCACTTCCAGAGGGTAAGTGCTCATCAGTGCGATTTATAGCATCGTCTTTGCTTATCAAATGAGCTGTCTGGAGAGAGAGCCCCCCTCCATCTCCCTTCCCAGCCATGCTCTCCCATTATGGGCTGGCCTGTGGCTGCCTCAGGTTATGTGTGTTTGCACAGCAAGAGTTCTGGGATAAGGATGCTTTTATTTCCTTTTGATCCTTAGCACTGCTGATCTGCACAGCACCTGGCACCCAGGGGCACCGAGGGTTCCTCCGAAGAAGGAATGACAAATAACAACAGGGTGTAATGGTTTTATAAGGTAAAATAAAGCAAAGTGGAGGCATTGAACATCTCTGCAGCAGCAGCATTTAGGGAAATGCTCCATACCATCCAGGATTAGACTATAACCAGCTGTAAACCCAGGCTTTAATAATTAGTGGCTCTTGTAATTGAAGATTAGCCTCAAATGTGTTTGCCTGTTTGTACATGATGGAACTTGAGTGAAAGTTCTCTATTGAGATGTAATATGAAAATGACAGAAACATCCACTGACAAAATACACCTAGGCAGACTTGATTAGATTAAATCAAATGGTTACAGCATCTGGAGCCTTTAGCATGTATGGGGCATCCTAATGGCCCTGAAAGCTCCCCCAAATCCTATTAGATAGGTTAATCTCATTGGAGAATACATTCCAGGTCTACATAAACTGCATTGCTGTAATACTTTCTGTGGTTGCCTAATCCTTCACAGTGAACTGTCAGAGACAAGCTCTGTGGAGTGCATCATAATGCAGTGCCCCAGAAAGCTTTAGTAAAACAATGCCATTAAGGAAAAGGAAAAAAACAGGGAAGGAACAAAATAATCCCTCAGAGGCCTCAGTTCTAAACTTCCCCCCTCCCAGGGGAAATAGTCCTGGTTTTGGTAAAACTGAGCATTCAAATCCTGCAATACATAGGATGCCCCTTGAGATACTGCAGCCTTTAAACTATCACAGCTTGGAGTGTTGAAGTGCATCTTAAATGCCTGAAGGCTGAAGCTGCTGGCCCCTTCATGCTGTAGCCTTTGGCCATGTCAAGAAGTGAGATGTGGCATCCAGTGTCTCTGAACAGGCACAAGGATAAGCTGTGACTTAAGGAGCTTCAGCGCAACAATCAGGATGAGTGCTGCCAGTGGGACTGTCCATGTGTCTGTCTGGGCTGGTGGAGCAGGGGGCTGCTGATCTGCCCCGACTCTGCCTCTTTTGGGTTTAGGGTTTGGTTGGTTGGTTGGTTGGTTTTTTTGGTGTTATGTTTTCGGTTTGGTTTGGTTTGGTTTTTCTTTATGTGGTTGACCCAGGCTGTTGAAAATAACTCTGAAGTTGGCAGGGTAAAGTGGAGCTGCAAATCAGAGATTATAGCTGCATTGCAAATTTATCATGCTGTGTTCTCTTTGTGCCACTTGGAAAGTATTGCTTCATTCATGCCCACAGATCCTCCATGCACCCTTTCTAGTTTGCTCCTTATGCCTCTGGAGTAGTGGTCAAATAGACCTGAGATCCTCCTGCTTGTGACCAGGGGATGTTCTGGGAAACTGGGGCTGGGGGAAAGGCTGAGGTTAACTCCATGATGGAGAATTAGGTTAGGCTTGCAGGTCTGAAACCACCGTGCTCAGGGATCAACATATATAGCCTGTCCCTGAACAAGGTCACCCAGCACTGGCTTTTTCCAGGGTACAGAGATGGAGCAGAGCAGCTTTGAACCAGCTGGTTGGCCACTAGCAGCATCCCATCCTTGTCTGTTTGAAAGCACTTCTGAGAGCAGAGCCCCATAATTTGCCTCTTGGTGCTCTGCTCTGCAGGAGCAATGGCATAAATTATTTCACTGGGTGCTGCCCTGGAAACGGGCCCAGCATTTGGAGTGAAGCTGCTGGCCTTTGATTTGCTTCATCTTCTCCTCCCTGTTCTTGTCCCTGCTTTTTAACACAGCAGCCTGCTCTGTTGTGACAGGCGAGGTGGCAGCTGTCCCAGCCTCCACACCATCCCTGCTGTGCACGTGGGGGTCTGTTATCATCTGAAGTCATACACTGCTCCTCATACTACTCCTCTGGGGGCTTTTAAGAGAATGAGGTGGCCCCATGGCAGTCTAATTTCAAGAGATGTACTGCAGTCACCTCTACAGCATCACCAGCTCTTGCACCCCCTCCAGCCCGTGGAAATGAAGAGCCAGTTCCGGTACCCTGCAGTAGGAAGGGAGCTGTATTCTGGCATTGTAAGAGATCAAAGCCTCCACTGTGGCCAAGTATTCTGTTGCATGGATGTCTCCTGTGGCTTTTAAAGAAACACAGAGTATTCCAGGGAGACCTTACTTTGATCCTTCAGTACTTAAAGGGGCCTGTAAGAATGATGGGGACAGACTGCGTAGCAGGGCTCGTTGTGACAGGACAAGGGGTGCTGGTTCTAAACTAACAAAGGGAGATTTAAGCTTGGTAGAAGGAAGAAATTTTTTACACTGAAGGTGGGGAGGCACTGGCATAGATTACCCAGAGTGGTGGTAGAAGCCCTATCCCAAGAGCTGGTTCAGTTCAGGTTGTATGGGGCTCTGAGCAACCTGCTCTATTTGCAGATGTCCTTGCTGACTACAAGGGAGTTGGACTAGATGACCTGTAAAGGTTCCTTCCAACCCAACCCATTCAATGGTTCAGCCTCCTGCTACTTGATTCCTGCAGTAAGGAGCCAAAGCCAGAACAAAGGAGGGCTCTTTGCAGCAGTCTTGATGTGCCTTATGGCAGAGTTTGTCCAACCATGTGGCTGGGAGCCGTGGTGCTGTCTCCCCTTTCGTACACCTGACTCCACACGCAACCAGCAGCCTCCTAAATGTACATGTGTGTATTGTCAGTGCCTCTGCAGCCTGCCTGGCTGCAGTTAAATAACAATTAGATTTGCTTGTTGACCATTTGGCACTTAGCAGTCTCATAATTAGTAACTGTAAACCAGGAGAGACAATGAGGCAAATCCCTAATTTTTATAATACTGCCCTGCTTTATGACTGTCTGCAAAATCACAACCTCCTGCTTGTACAACAAAGCAAACACTTAAGTATTTTGACAGATGTTTTATATAAGAAAGAGCCAAGCATGTGCATTAATTTGCTCTGCCTTGCATTGTCTTCTCTTTGTATTTATTTATTTATTTATTTATTTAATTGACTACATCCATGGCTGGTGTTACTTGCTTTGGATTAATTTGCTGCTACATTTGCTTGCCTTTTTTCCATCCAGTGGTGTGAGGTGCAGAAGCAGGTTGCCCTGTGGTGGAGTAGGGCCCCAGGGAGCTGGAGCGTTGCCTCCACAGCAGCAAGGCTCCTCCAGGAGCATTTCCTCAGGGCTGCTGTGAGGATGGGCAATGGCCTCCTGCTGTATCATATCTCCTACTGGTCTGGGAAGAAGTTCTGTAGCCACAGCAGGTGCTTGCCAGCTACTGGGGTTTGAGAGTGAGTGTCATCATAGAATCATTTCAGAGGGAAAAGATCTTTAAGATTGTGAAGTCCTGCTGTCAACCCAACACCATGATGACCGTTAATCCACGTCCCAAAGTGCCATGTCCAGACGTTTTTTGAGCACCTCTGGGGATGGTGACTCTACCACCACCCTGGGCAGTCTGTTTCAATGCCAGACCAATTTCCACCTCTGAAAGTTCAAGGCACTTATATACACAGCCTTCCCTTCACTCCAGTGCCACTCTCAGATGTTTTGCCTGTAACTTAGAGGAAAACAGATGTGATAATGAAATGAAGGCAATTCATCTTCCATTGATCTCTGCCAAAGTTATCTGCAAATTACTGATGAGTAGCATCACTGTTTTTCAGCCTTTACTGTGCACATGGAACACCCTGCTGAGATGCCATGACTAGGTATTTGGAGAGTCCAGATAAAGCAGAAAGACACATCCTTTACAAGGTGTCCTGAAAGCAAGTTTCAGGACACTCAGGTGATTGATACCAAGCCAAAGGCAATCATGACAGTTGCTTTGGAATGAGACAGAAGATTGCTTTAAGGGAGTTTGGTTTGGATCAGTATCTCCAGGAACTAGAGAGAAAACCCAGCCCTGATCTTGTGAAAATGAAACAAATTACAGTATGAGCTACCTGGGGACTGTGCATGGAGTATTCACAGAATGGTAGGGGTTGGGAGGGACCTCTGGAGATCATCTAGTCCAACCCCAAACTGTCATCTCCCCAGATCAAACAAGGAGGTGCATGATTTGGCTGGGAGCATCCCTGTGTTTGTGCTATGCTGGGAGCAGGGCTGCTCTCCTTTCTTGTTCTTCTGGGATCCTTCAGCATTTCCTAGAGTGCTCAATCCAGCATGAAGACAGGAGGGTTTGCACAAGGCTCAGTCCCAGCAGGAGGTGTTCACAACACCCTGTGATCAGCTTCTTCCTGACTCTCAAGGAACTAGACATGAAGAACACAAGGAGATGCTCCACATTTAGTTAGTGTTACTCTGAGTTAATTTGCTTGCTTGCCGAAGCACTTTGCTTTCTTGATCACTGTTCATTTTGGATGGGTTTTAAACCCCCCTTGGGAGCAGTAGCTTGGGTATACTCATTGATTTTAAGCATGAAGTCTTACTTGCTGCTTTATAGTAGCTGGGACTTTAGCTGCTCCCAGAGATGGGGTTCCTCTTTTGCACTTGGGTGTGCAAAGCATGGGAGCATGAATCTGAGCTGGCCACCCAAGGTTTCCCTTGGAGCTGGGGGTAAGAAATAGGCACCTCTGGAGGGGTTTGGCTGAGTTTCTCTCCACTGAGTCTGGAGCCTCTGGTAATTCCAGCTCCTTGTGAACGAAGCCAAATGCAAACAGAAAAGCAGATCTTGACTTTAATTAATATCAGAGCAGGTTTTCTCACACACAATTTGTCATTTCTTCCCTCACCACTCCCTTGAAATAATTTATTCTCCTCTGCTTAAAACATGTCTATATTGTTATTGCTCTCACAGTGGTGTGCACTGTACTTGCTAAATCAAATTTATAATGCTGGAATTAATTTAGTAGGTTTCTTCCATTTTCTCTCCACGTACACTTAAAAAAGAGAACTTCTTTAAATTAGCCTAATGTAACTGGATTTGTTTTCACTTCATTAGCTTTGGAGGGGGTTCTCTTGGGGACCTCAGTGTCATTATATTATCTGAGGAGCAGATCTGCTTCGGTCTGATGGGAATTTTTAACGAGAGCAATGTTTTCCCATTTCAGAGTGAGTAAATACTTCACTGAAATCCAGAGGGCTGCTGCTCTGCCGCATTGCCAGTAAACATGAAACAAGAAACAGCTGGCAGAGCGGAAAGGGGACAGAAAATACAAATCACTGTTGTTACCACAGCTCTGCAGAAGGGCCTGCACTCGGATGGGCTTTTGTGACTGATTGTGTCTGCCCAGAATATAATAGCTCTTGGCCAACTCTGAAGCAGTCTTGGTTTCGGTACTTGATTTAAGCTCTGTGTGTCTGACTTTCAGCCTGTGCCACTTACTAGTGGTGCAGGAGCTCTGGTGACTTCAGTAGTGGAATGTATGATGCTCAAGGATAGGTGCTCCCTGGTCTTTGAAGCTTTTGGCTGCAGCTCTGGCACCCACAGCAAGCTCTACAGAGCTGGGGCCAGGCAGGAACTTTGTGGAAGGTGGCAGGAACTTTGTGGAAGGTGGCAGGAGCTTTGTAGAAGGTGGCAGGAGCAGGCTGACAGATGCCCCACCAGGATCATTGAACTTGACCTGCAGCAGGTGACATGAACAAATGGTGGAGTGTCCTTCTCTTTAGAGATGGGCTGTGCTTATCACTTGTGCTGTGTAAGGGAAACATCCAAACACAAGCCTTGCCACAAAACTAATTTTCAACTATTTGATTATCCTGAACCTTTTTGGTGCAGATAAATATTTCTGACCCTGGTTGGCACATTATTGCTTTGACCTTTCACCCCTGGCAAACCTCCATCTGCATCCTCCCAGGCTAGATGGTTTGAAAACTATTATCAGTGACAAGTAAAAGACTGCAGAGAAATAAACAACAAAGACCTATGAGCTTGCCCTTGTAAACTACAGTCAGGCATCACCCGAAAAGCACCCAGAACGCAGACAGATCAATGCTCTGCACAGTCCTCTGCAGACACACTTGCTCACAAAGGGCTTTCACAAGCTATAATGCATGTTTTGATAATGTCTTAGCAGTGCATTTTTTCAAATGTACTTCCCCTGTTTCTTAAGGTGCCTTTCAAGCAGTGTCAGTGCTGGCTTTCCATAAAGATTCTCCAGCGCTCCCCTCATATACACTGAAAGCGGTGTGTGCAGGAGTGGTTCTTGTCAATAGTATATTTTTATGTATTATTCAGCTGCTGTTGGTTGTTCAGCCAAGGAAGTTTGCATGCAGTCTGCCAGATGAGTTTCTTAAAAGCTTGGATGCTGAGTTTCAGTTTTCATCTACCTCTTCCCCCTGGTTAGGAACAAGCTGTCAGGAGCGGTGGCGTTTTTGTGTCCAGTGCTGTGTAAGTCCTGGGTCTCCAAATTGGACTGTGACAGGCAGAAGAAAGCAAGAATGTCTGTTCCTTTTTCTTTCTTTTTTTCTTCCTTTCTTCCCCCCCACCCCCCACCCTTTTTTTCTTTAGAAAGAATTTCTAACTGCTTGAAGTAGTTTTTTTTGTCTGGCAGTGTTGCTGTCGGAGCGAAGTACTCTGCGGTTCTGCACTGGGATAGCTGAAATTTGAATAAGCTCCTGGAATTTATCAGTCATCACTTATGGCTTTCGTTTGGGATCTTCTGTTTCACTGAATTAGTGCCACTGAAGGTAGTGGCACTGGGGCGAGAGGATTAGGGCTTGAATGAGCACCCAGAACTAATCTACTTCCATGATTTGCTGGCTGCAGTTGGGAAGAAAGCTAATCCAAAGGGAAGCATTTTGCTTTCTCTTAAACCCTTTCCCCCCATGTGTACTGGAGATCATGTTGTCCTGGATGACCCCACTTTGCTCTTACACTGCTGGGATACAAACTGCTGCTGCAAGAAATGTCCCTGTGGTGACACCACATTGCTTTTAGGGTGTTCCTAATCCTATTGGCATGAAGGTCCTGGTGAAACTTCACACTCGCTTTGCCTCTTTCCTGCTGCTGCATAATGAAATCCCAAGGGAAGAGTAAAATGAAATTTTAAGTTTACAGAATTAATATTTAAAAGGCAGTTTTGCTGTTGTAGGTGGCACACTTCATTTCTAGTCATTGAGGTTAAAAGCCCTAGCAGTACATTTGCTGATATTCTGACCACGGCATCCCTTTTTTGCCCCCACCACTTGTAAAATATCAGGGATTGCTGTAATGATTTTCTGGTGAAGGGGGATGTGTAACAGGCAGGAATACTTGGGGGATTTGGGTTCAGTTTCTCCTCTGGTTCAGTTTCTCTTCTGGCAGGGGACTTGGTCCTGTGCAGTCATGCAAAGAACAGCTGAATCTGGGCTGTTCTCTCTCCTGAGGTTCCTCGTGGCAAAGCACCTCTGAAGAGGTCCAGCCAAAATGCAATGAAGACAGCAAGTGGTGTTGAGAGGGGAGTGTGAAATCTGATCCCTTGCTTCTTCTGCACTGCCCTGTAACAGGAATAGTCCTTCCCTCCTTCACTTGTAGGTGGTGAGGAAAGATGCATTTCAGATTTAGGTGGTGAGAGGTTTTGATAATAGGTAAAATACCCAGAATCAGAAATGCGCTCTGAGGTCTTAATGTTGACCTGTTCAAGTGTAACTGATAGATTCTGGAGCCCAGAATGAGCATTTTGCTCTTGGTTTTAGTCAGTCTCTGCTTTAGCTCCTGAACAGTTAATAGAGATATTTGTGCATGTGGACTTGGCCAGAGTCCAGATGGAGCCCAATGCAAGGGTTAGTCCAGCGATGATGTTTCTTTCCCTGGTTTGTCCCTGGTTTGGGGCATCAGTCTGAAGCCAGGCTGAGCAAGCCTATGTTTTCTTCTCTACATTTCTCTTTCCCTCTGGTTGACTCAAGTTACGTGCTTTGCTTTGAATATTCCTGGTGTGCTTTCCAAGAGCTGCCATTAGCCATGTTCCTAAGAGTCACAGGGCTGTTTCACTCCTGGCCCTCATACACGACATAGCCACAGGTTTTCTGTTTGTTTTGTTGCTGCTGCAGATTTTAAATAGGTTTTCCCCCCCCGTGTGCTTTTCCAAACTAAAAGCACCAGGCTATTCATTATTTTCAGTAAATAAGCAGGTATTTTGCTAATCCATCTTAAAAAGTATGGTCAGCCACAGGTGGAGTGCTTTTTTATTGCTGTGATTTGATTCCTCCTCAGATCGTTTCTGCAGAGCTACATCTCTCGGTACAGCTGTACAGCTGCTGCAGGGATGCAGGAGGTTGGCTGCTCATGGAGTGCTCTTAGCATGGGCAGAGGTGATCATCAGAGGTTTTCGGGGGGTTCTCTCAGGGACAGATTTCCATGTTGGTCTCCTCCAAAATGGGCACATTTCTCTCTGCCTTTCTCTACCTCCCCTGGTGGCAGAATCCTGCTTCTTGCCTAACCCAGCAGGTTGCTCCATCAGCAGCCAGATCCCTGAGTCCAGGGAGTTTCTTAAACATGTTGTGGCAGCAGTTGCACAAGACAGGGAGGAAACAATAACATGGAGGCTCTGCTTAAACACTTGCCTAGGCCAGCCTAGGGCAGGTACTGCTGACCTGGTGTTGGACTCAAGAAGACTTGATTCTGTGCCATTGATCTTAATGTTGTCAAGACAAATCTGTCATTTAGGCTGGAACAGATTAGCAGTATTTCTGCTTCCACTTTTGGAATTACATTAGGTGTAAGTGAGATGAAGAGCGAGGCTTTTTGCTGTGAGTTCTTCTAAATGGGGAAGCAGAGATAACTTTTTAGAGGTGCTTGTTCCTAGTTGCAGCTTTCACTGGGGGAATTTATGCCCTTAATTCCAAAGAAGAGCAAAATAAAACCGCTGAGCTGAAAATCCTGTCTGTGCCTTTAAAAAAGGATAGGTATGGATGTGTGTTAAAAGCACTAAACCAGTAAAAATCAGTGATTTACGCTGCAGGTAACACTCCTTTGGCAGGGTCTGGATTTTGTTTGCCTCACATTGTAAAAAGCCTCTGGCCATGAAGTCTTCCGCTCAGCGTGAGCGCCTCTGCAAGCCTGCTTCTGTTGGGCTGCTCAGGAAAGGGTTTGGCTATGGGCAGCATTAAGAGAGACAGTATCAGTATCACAGTATCACCAAGGTTGGAAGAGACCTCAAAGATCATCAAGTCCAACACCTAACACCTCCCCACTGCCCCCCAGTAACAAATGCAATTGCCCAGTAACCCAACTTTTCCTGCAACCTGATCTATAAAAATCAAGTGGCCTCCCTTCCCTCTTCCCTGCACTACTCTGGGTTTCCTGATACTCTTGGACTCCTAACAGGATTTTCATCACCCAGTCTAGAGGAGGATGTGAAACATTCTTGAAGCTACTGACTGGGAGGTTTTGAGAGCTGAACAGGAAAGTTAAAGGCAATATTTGAACCAAACAAGAATAAGGTAGAGCCAGATAGGGGCACACAGGTAAATGAGATCCAAACCGGTGTCATGAACTGGTGGAGGGAGCTGTGTTCTGGGGCAGGACAAGCTTATGGAGGGGCTCTCAGGAAGTGTGAGCTGATATCCAGACTGCCAGTATTCTTCTTTGCATCCTGCAGAGGCAAAGGAGGAATGCATTGATGTGTTTATTTTTAAACTGGTTTGCCTTTTTAAAGTGTGGGAGCCCTGAGCCTGTGCTTTCGCTGGGAGGTGGCATTATCAAGTGCATGTGCGCTGAGCATCTGTGAGAGCAGAATTGAATTGCTTGGAGAGAAGTTTGTGAGCTCTAGGTACCAGCAAAGAGATGAGAAAAGACAGACGTTTTGGGGCTGTTTCAGTTAATTTTATGTGAAAAATAAAATGCATTGAGATAAGCTGGGAGGGAGGACGTGGTGTATGAGGCACTGAGGTGGTGCCTCTTTGCATGGTAAAGAGCAGTCTATAAAAACAAGAGCAGAAATGGGAACAGATGGTAGGGTTTTGGTTGGGGGGGGAGGGAGTTACTGGGTCTTTAAGTTTGTTTTTAAGAGGGAACTAAGGAAGTGAAGGCCGCTAGCAGAGGCAACACTAACAAACAGCAACGCTGCCAACAAAACATTGTGGTCATTGGAAGAGTCTGATTGTTTTTCATCAGCAACAAACCTGAAAGGTCAGATTGCAAGATGTGATTCCCTTCTCCTCCCCAACCCCTTGCACCATTCCTGCCCTTTTAAAGCACATCTGTTTTCAGAGGTGAAGCTTCTCCTTCTGTCACTGGGGATACAGCTGGCTGCCCACACTACTGTGTGCCTGATCCAAGACAATGTGTGCAGGAGGTATCATAGTATCATAGTAAATTCAGGGTTGGAAGGGACCACAAGGATCAGACAGTTCCAACCCCCCTGCCATGGGCAGGGACACCCCACACTAGATCAGCCTGGCCAGAGCCTCAGCCAGCCTGGGCTTAAACACCTCCAGGGACGGGGCCTCGACCACCTCCCTGGACAACCCATTCCAGGGTTTCACCACTCTCATGGGGAAGAACCTCCTCCTCACATCTAGCCTGAATCTCCCCACCTCCAGCTTCATTCCATTCCCCCTAGTCCTGTCACTCCCTGAGATCCTGAGAAGTCCTTCCCCAGCTTTCCTGTAGGCCCCCTTCAGATACTGGAAGGCCACAATTAGGTCACCTCGGAGCCTTCTCTTCTGCAGACTGAACAGCCCCAACTCCTTCAGTCTGTCCTCATAGGAGAGGTGCTCCAGCCCTCTGATCATCCTTGTGGCCCTTCTCTGCACACCTTCCGGCACCTCCACATCCCTCTTGTAATAGGGGCTCCAGAACTGGACACAGTACTCCAGGTATGATAGGAAGGTGTTGTCGCTGGCTGATGTTGCCTGTGCTCACCTGCAGTTCATAGAATCATAGAATTCCCTGTTGGAAGGGAACTCAAGATCATCTGGTCCAGCCTGTCTAGATAATAGTAAATAAACAGTTGGTTTGTTTTCCCGTGGAGGTCAGTGATCCCTGTGGCTGACTGCTTCCCATCATCTGTTTGGGGACCCTCCAACAGAGGGAGACAGCTGCAGGCATTGAGTATTGCACATGGAGCAGTATTGCAAGTGGAGAGCAGCCAGGGTGGTGCAAACACCTGCAAGTGTATTTCAGTATTCCTAAGGTTGGAAGAGACCTCAAAGATCATCAAGTCCAACCTGTCACCACAGACCTCATGACTAGAGTAGCGAGGACAATACTGCCCACTGCAGGCTTGAACTCATGACCTTCCCATTAAGGGTCTGATGCGCTACCAACTGAGCCACTTCTGGTGGTTTGGTTTCAACCCCTACCTGCTTACCTGTTCAGGTGGGGACATTTGCACACCTCCCCAGTGCCATTATGGAGGTGTGTTTCTCTCACAGGCTACTTGCTAGTGTGGGTGGGATGCTGGTACCGCTGAACAAGAGTGACCTGGTGTTTGGGTAGCCTCTGTGGTTGGTTTGCACTTTGCAGCTTTGGAATGCAGGTTCTCTGCAGTCACGAAGTCATGCAAGCTCATGAAGTCTCATACTCTGAAGCAGCAGCAAATTGAGGCTGTTGCCATTATTGCTGCCTAAATCCCAGCAAGATGAAGCACTCATGTAGGTGTCAGCAGGGAGGATTTGCTGGGGAGCATCATGACTTTCCCATTTACTTTCTCAGGCTAGTAACACTCTCCTGCATTTGTCACTGCTCTCCCTATAGCTCTGATCTTTTCATCTGTGCTTAAAGATCTTTCTATTCTCTGTTTAACAACAGGAGGCTTTAGGTTGAAGTGGCACACCAGTGTATGTAATTTATATATACAAATAAAGATAAATTGCTGCTTCTCCATGCACAAACTGCAAGTATTGCTCTGTGGGCTGAATTAACTTTTGTGCTATGTCAGGCATGGAAGGTATTGCTGGAGATACGATTTTAGCAGAGAGCAGTGCTAAATATTTTATCTTGTTGGCAAGTGGTGTTGTTGCAGAAGGTTTAAACTTCAAAGGGAGCTTTGCTAAAATGCCTTTAAAATAAATAATGAAGAAAACAAAGGTGGGGAGGGAGATGTAAGAGTGACTCGATTCCTGCTGGAATGATTTCACAGAAGGATTGTTATCCGCTGAGACACAAGGCTTCTATTTGGCCTCCTGCTGTCTTCCCTAAACAGTGTTTGCAGGATGTTTAAACACTTTAAAAAAGAGAGAGAGAGAGAGAGAGAGAGAGAGGGGGAAAAAAAAAACCCAAACAAAAACTGTTCTGCCAGATTGTCTCAGCAGAGAAGAGCCACATCTGTATTTTTCCAAGTGACACACAGAGAAGGTATTTAGCACTTCCAAAGGGCTTGTTGGCGAGCTCTCAGTTCCAGGGATGTAGAGTCAAACTGGGCTCCCTGTTGAATTTCACTTTTGCTGCTGGATCTCACTTTCTGCTCAGACTGTGCACAGGACCAGCGCAGCAGCAGCAGCAATGGCATCCCCCTCCCTGTGCGTGCAGCAAGCACACAGTGGCTGCTGCAGCGCTGCTGCTGCGTGACAGCTTCACCTCCTGCGGGTTTCTTTTGTACCTCTTTGGGCATTGCCTCAAGCAGGAGTCCCAGCTCCACCACCTGCTGCAGTGTGAGCATGGGCTCTAGCAGGGTGCATGTGATTTGTAAGCTATTTTGCATTAAAAAGCAGTATCGTCGTTGAGGAGACTGCTGTGGGATAGCCTGTGACTAAGATCTGAGATGGCAAACAGTGTGGAGGTCTCTGAAGGATGGGGATCTGCAGTGGAGTGTAGGCTCAGCCACTCCTCATTGTGCTGCTCCAGGTGGTTTGGAGGGGTTTAACCAGGCTGACAAATGCATGGGCTCTGAGCCCTGCTTAAGAGGCAGCTTTGTTTTGTCTTCCTCCAAGTACTGCAGGTACCTGTTAGAGGACTTCATTTCAAGCAGAAGTCTCCAAATATAGCTCAGTAACAGTGAGCAGGTTCATTTTAAGGCAGCTACTTGTATGCTTGAAGCTGTTCCCATTTGTTTCATCCCCTCCTTGTCTTGTTCTCACACTCCCTATGCTCCTGCTTCCTCCTGCTTTGCCTTGGTGACCTGGCATTTTTAATGAGCTGCTGGAAATCCAACACAGGCTGAGATTGCATCTTGTACCATGGAGGTGTCCAGGTCTTGTTGCCTTCGAGCCATCTGTGACTAAGTGTTGTGGGACCAGGAGGGTTGGGTGCAAGACAAGCATGGAGCCCAGGCTACCACCCATTTGCGTGCACCCAAATTTCCTTGCTGTGGTGGGCAGAGCACCTTTCCTGTAGCAAGGGGCAGAAGAAATCTCATCAGGGCAGGAGGAACATGACTCGAAGTTGTAGATCAAGGTGAGCTCAAGGGTGGCTCATAAACCGATTACTGGTTAAGCAGATAACACCAATGGCTGGTGCCCAGATTTATCCTCACTTTTGCAGTTCTGAAGGGCTGAAAGTTTTTCCCTTTGTTGCCCCACGAGGGTACAATGAGGGTCATGGTGATCAGTGGGTGGTTGATGGTGCTCTCCTGCTCTCCTCTGTTTTGCACCCCCTTTTCAGGTCACACACACACATGATTTTCTTCCTCCTGCTTCTTCTGATGTTGATTGAATTTGGGACACCAGTCCCCTGGGAACAGAGCTTGTTTCAAGCTCTCACAGGCTCTCTGTTGTCACCATCTAGGACATCTCAGCAGCGGAAATGGGCAATGACCTTAGTCAGGGAAGAAAGAAACCGCAGTTTAATCCAGTGTAGCTGCACCTCCTTCTGTGTCATGTTGGGTTTGGAAGAGGCCATGTCTAGAGTTGATCCAGACCCCAATGGTATTAATAGAAGTACTCTGATGGGCTGTGAAGGGACAGCTGGGACTTTCAGGAAGGACTGCAGAGAGGACACCAGAAGGTGGTGATGTGTTGTGAACTAGAGCCTCCAGAGACCACTTTGCATGGTGATAGATCACATCATGTATGATCTCATTGTGATGTGAGTTGTGTTGTGTGGATTTTACCCAGAGAAGAGCCTGGTTTTCATTTTTGGCATGTCCTTGGGAGAAAGTAGGCTCTTCTTTGGGCAGCCTGACCTGCGAGGAAATGAACTGATCAGTGACAAGGCTTTGCAAGTAGCTTTTATGTGCCAAGGTGGAGTGGTTGCACCTGGCAGTGACCGTCCTGAGCACTGCTTGAAGTAACATGGCTATGAAACGAAAAAGTAAGTGCTAAAAAAGGTAACAATTTTTGGTATACATTAAACATTCCACAAAGAGCTTGAGCTGTGCTTGCTTTGGCAAACAAACACATCCCCAAATGGATCAAACAAGTTGTAATGCAGAACAAATTGAAGCAGTAGAGGATTTGTCTCAGGCGCTTAAAATCATATTTTATCCTCTGCCTTTCTATTACCTTCTACTCAAGGAAAAGAAACATCTTTTGAAATACTGATGGGAGGGGGAAAGAAGGCTGAGCCAGTGGTGTTCCTTCCTCTGGAGCTGCTTAATGCAGCCTGGTGTTTCTGTCCCATGCCCTTTTTCCACCCTGTCTGTTGTACCCTACCGAGTTGCTGTTTGTTTTCTTTTCCTTTCTCCCAAAGGTTTGCAAAAATGATTTTAAGCAGGGTACAAACTTCTTCTGATTTCTGGCATGGAGAATTCATTTTCAATTTCCCCATCAAGGCAAAAATGACAAATACAAAATGCAAGTGAAACCAGATGGACTAACTATATTAGGAGCACTGCATGCATATTTTGTGTCACTTATTAGCATTCATTAAGTCAAACAGGGGGAGAAATAAGCTTTGCCTCCATGTATTAAACCAATAAGGCTGGCGAGGATCCAAGCCTGCTCTCATGGATTAATTGTTTTATAACTGCTTTAATTAAAATTGTTCAGTATATGATTAACCTAAAAGTTTTAATTTCCACAAAATTGTTGAACAAATGAGACATTAATATTTTACATTAAGCGTGGAGAGTGTGCTTCGCTTCTCTGAATAGCTTGGCCATGGGAAACCTGAAGCAGGTGGCATCATGGAAGGGGTTGGGGGTGTGTGGTGTGTGTGTGTGTGTCCCCCAGGTACCCATGGGGTGCATGTGTCACTCCAATTTGATGCAAGGTGAGCACAAAAGGCAGTCCTTGGCCTTGGGCCAGCGTGGTGGATTGTCCCAGAGGAGGTTGGCAGTGCAGCAGTGGGGCAGGAGTGATGGGTTTGTGCTGGCGGCTCAGCTTGTGCTGAGTGTTAGGCTGTGCTGGAGGAGCAGGTGGAGCTTCACAAGGTCAGGATCTGCAGCACTTTGAGGGCTGCCCCTGTGTGGGAGATGGGCAGAGTGATGAAGTGATGGCTGTAGAGCAGCAGCTGTGAACAGGTACCAGGAGTGTGGGTCCTTCACTGTGATGGTCACCCTGCTGTCTGTGTCACCCCTCTGCCCCCTTTAGTAGAATAAACCTTTATTAGAATAAACCAAACCAGGTTGGAAGAGACCTTCAAGATCATCGTGTCCAACCCATCAACCAATTCAACCCACCCAAACAGCTAACCCATGGCACCAAGCACCCCAGCAAGTCTCCTTCTGAACACCTTCAATGACGGCGACTCCACCACCTCCCCGGGCAGCCCATTCCAATGGGCAATCACTCTCTCTGTATAGAACTTCTTCCTAACATCCAACCTGAACCTCCCCTGGCGCAGCCTGAGACTGTGTCCTCTTGTTCTGGTACTGGGTGCCTGGGAGAAGAGACCATCATCAGCCTGTCTACAACCTCCCTTCAGGTAGTTGTAGAGAGTGATAAGGTCACCCCTGAGTCTCCTCTTCTCCAGGCTGAGCAACCCCAGCTCCCTCAGCCTCTCCTCATAGGGCTTGTGTTCCAAACCCCTCACCAACTTTGTTGCTCTTAACCCGTCTCTAATCAGAGGTGCTGTCTGGTTACTGTTAGGAGCTTTTGCCCCAGTTTAATTACCCAGTTTGTCCTGAAGGCGGACTGGGGCTTTGAGAGGTGTTCCTGCAAAACTAGCAGCAAGTGCCAGAAAAGAAACTGAGGTTGGGGGCCAGCTACTGTTGGCACCTCCTAAAACTGTGCCAGGCACATGAGATCTCCTCCTGGTGTTTGCTTCATGGTGACTCTTCTGCAAAGCTAGTAGCTGTTAAGTCTCTGAAGTGCCAAACTCCTGTGAGGATGGAGCACTTGGAGCTGTTTGGTTTAGGCAAAATTAAGGTGATTACCTGTGCTGGAAGCTGATGGAGGTCAGGTCACCTCCACCAAGGAGACCTGCTGTGGGGTTTTTGGAAATGTATGAAGTAAAAAATGGTGGTTTGCTGTCTTACCAGGAAATCTGTCTTCTGTCTTACCAGGAAATCTGAACTTCCAATGTCATGCAATGCCTTTCTGGAGCATTGGGTTAGCAGAGAAGGGAGGGCAAGTCCTGCAAGGAGCCATCACACTTGTGATGTGCCTGGGGCTTCTGCAGCTCACTCTGAGCTTGAACTGATCTTTGAGATCTGGCAGGATCACAGTATGAGGTGGTATGGCTTCAGGGTGCAGATGTGCTCCCATGCTGATGGTCTGCTTGTTTTACTGGAAATGTTTTGACCCATGATATTGCAGGCAGAAGTATCTGTTCATTGAAGTGACTGCAGAGCTGGGCTGCACCTTGGTGTCCAAGTCATAGCCTAAGCTCCTGGCCCCATTTGAACTGATGACAAAACTGCCACTGACTTAAGTGAAACTGAGATTTCATCTGTAAACTTAATTCCTTAGGAGCCCGCTTTTGAAGTGGCTGATGGGCTTACAGCACAGGCAACGTGTGTGTCGGGGCTCCAGTCCCTGGGGCTCCTGTGGGGGAAGAGGATTCTTGCCTGGCATGGCAGAGCTCTACAGGTTCTTAGTGGCAGCTCATGCCTTCCGCTGGTGCTCCTTTATGACCTCACTGGGGAAAAGAAAGTATGTTGATGGCTTCTGTGGTCCCACAGTATGCCAAAAACTGGACTGAAGTAAAGTGCTGGCTGTGCAGAGTCCAAAACCTCAGTTTATTTTGCTGGAAATGTTTTGCACAGCCATGAAGTCTCCTTTGAGAAGTACTTTTGTTCAAATGCAGTTGCCTCCAGTTCAACAATATTTTCTGGGCTCTGAATGTCCCCTCAAGTATTTTGCTTTCTGATTCTCATTAAGCCTCTTTGTGCTTTCCAGAGTGGAGCATGTGGGGTGTCTGCCATCGCTTTGGAACACAGGAATTTCTCCTGGTGGGAGGGTGGTTGTGTAGGGCTGGCTCTGTTAGCCTTCAGCATGTGCTCCTGGCATGACTATCAAACTTCATCTGCCTTAGAGTTACCAAGATCTGGGGCAAACTGAGCAGCTGACCATGGTTTGGTGGGTCAGAGAGAGCAGGGAGATGGATTCATAAATGCTCTGTATGCCTAGATGAGGTGGATTTGGGGCAGAATTGTTGGTGTTGATTTGTATTTCAATTTTAGGATGTTTTGATAAGCTTGTGACATGGAGGAAATGAAAAATGGAGAGATTTTCAAGAAGATCTGAGAGGGCTACCCAGCTTGAACAGAGAGGGATTTCAATCCCTTCTAGGCTTCCTAGGAAGCCATACGGAGGGTGTGTGCACACAGAGGCACACACACAAACATATGTGGTACGTGGTGCTCTCTGTAAACACAGCAGCTTTCCTTTCTCATTTGAGGAAAGATTTTGTGTGCAGTAGAGAACTGTAAAAAGAGAAGTAGCAGAGTTTTCCACCTCAGTGCCCGGAGGTGTCTGTTGTTTTCCTGCTGTTGTACGTGCTGGGCAGGGCTGGGCTCAGACGTGCCTGAGAATTGGACCAGGCTGGACACTGGGCATGGCTCTTACTCACTGTGGCCTGAGACTTCTGTCTTTTGGGCTTTAGATCAATCTGTAAAAGTTGATTTCAGAAACTAGCTTGGAGGTATTTGTGTCTGAAAATGTTGCAGAAATTAACCTTTCCAGGTGCACATGGAGGGTATGTTGACACTTGCCAGTCCAGCTCTGCTTCCATGCCCTCTGCGTGGGGGAGATGAGGATGCAAGACATCCTAGTGTGGTATCCTAGCTCTCAAACCCTGATGTAGGGCTGCTGTGGAGCACTGATCTCTGCAGCTCCTCCTTTCTGAGGCTCTGAGAAATGCTCAGCAGCAGCCTCAGGCTGCTCAGTGCTTTTCCAGTGGTGCTGACCTTGGGAACCACACAGGGCTTTTCTGCATTTTAAGGGTGGCAATCACTTTCCTGTAGCCCTCCCTTGTCACACAAAGAGCCAAAGCAAAACTGTGTAGGTACTGGATTCTGGCAAGGTGAGCACTGACACACTGCTACATCTGTAAAAGCACGCATGGGAGATCCTGGTCAGACAGATCACTGGGAAGTGCTGCATTAACTGAGAGGCAGGTGGCCTTGAGGTATTGTCGAGGGCTCTCCTTTTGAGGAGCAACAAGTGTTGGGGTCATGCAGTGTTAGCTGTGAGTGCAAATAAGCGTAGCTTGACTGTCCAGAGAGGAGGGAAAGAGTGCTAATTCCTTCTGCCAGAGCTGATTTCTCTGGGGACCTCCATTGGGAATCCTTCAGTTACTAATTTGGATGCTAGTTAGGGTTGAAGGGATTTACTCTGCTCTCAAGGCTAAAAGGCATTGAGGAATTTCTGCTGCCAAATGCTGCCCAGCTCGCAGAGCTGCCCCGAGGCGACTCCGCTTATCTACAGGGTGCTGGGGCAGCTTTCAAGTTGTAGCATGGTAAATGCAAACGTTTTTATGCCTTTGCTCTGAATAATGGAGTTTTGTGTTTTCATGCTCCTCCAATGTTCTGCCTGCTGATGGGAAAAGAGTGAGGCAGGGCTGATGAAAGCTGCAGTTGTGATTCCTGGAGGTGCGCTTTGGAAAGTGGTCGCAGAGGCCATCCCTGCCTGTGGCCACCCCCTGGAAGGCAGCCGCGTTCCCTCTCTCCGCAGCTGCCAACCTTCCTGTGCAAAGTCTGTCCAACAGCTAGCAGTGCAGCTGAGGATTTGCTGAATCCTTGAGATGATGAAAAGCAAATAACAGGAGTATCTGAGCATTGTCTTTTATACAGCTAGAGATGTTTAAGTGCCTCTGTGGAGATTCTCAACCTTTTCATGTGTGATGAAAAGGCCTGTGCTATTTTGCTGTTAACTCTCTTTCCCTTCTGCTGATGTACAGCAGAAGTAATTGCAGTGTGTCCTGAGGAAGATGCAAAACCAGTGCATCTCAGATAGTTACTGGGTTGTTCTGTTTCAAAAAGCATCTTTTCAGGTTTGAGACCACCACTTCTCATTAATGCACAACTTAACCTCTGCTGATCCCGTCTGAAAGCAAAGTATGTCTGTGATGAAAGAGCTGCAGAGGACTCCAGGCTGTTGTAATCCAGGCTGTGCTTCGTGGTGCCCTGTGAGAGTTTAGCACAGCACAGACTTCCTGGCTGCCTATGAGTAACACTGTTGAGGGGAGTGAAACCAGCAGCTCTGGGGAGCTGTGTTGGGTAGGAAATGCCTCATGGTGTCTCACAACACTGCCATGGGCATGTCCCATGTCTGTCCTTTGCATCAGGGTACTGGAAAGTGAAGCAAGGGCAGAGTCCTGGGTGAGTTTGATATTGAATACTGCAGGTATTTCTGCCTTCTGTGATTTATGATCTCCCTGGGCAGCAGTGTCCAGCAGACCACGCTCACCAGGAGGAAAAGATGATCTTGCCAGCTGCACAGGTCTTGCTGCACTGAGGTTTCCTTTGGGAAATGCATCTGAGCACTTAACTCCTGTTAGTTCACCAAACCTTTCTGTAGAAGCAGGGGAAGAGGCAGCACTGTTCTTCTTGGTCCTAATTGAAGTACTAATTACTTGGACCGACTTAAATGACTGCACTGATGAACCATCTAAGCAAGCAAAGCGTCATGAGGTGAAGACCTCCCACTTTTCTTCTCTCCTGAGCATGAGTTTAGCTTTCCATCTTTACACAGTGTCTCCTTCCCTCCTGGATTTAATCAGGAGTCCAGGCTGGGTGACAGGCCACCTCCTTTCTGGTGGCCATGGTCTATGTTTTGGTTTGTGTGTTATGTTTTGTATTCATGGGTAGCCATCGCTTCGAGAGCGTTGAGATTATCCTCTGACAAAATATAATGTGTGGTAAATGCTGTTTCCTGCAATCAATATGGTAATAGTAATTAAGTATCTGAATTATGAAATACTTATGTTGTTTATTTTTCAAAATCACATAAACTTCCTGCAATTAGAAACATAAAGCTAAATTATTTAATACCAGATCTTGAGTCTAAGTCATCTGCAGACTAGAAAGCCTTGTTTCTCTCAAGATAGCAGCACTTGGGTTTGCAATAGTTGTGTTTTGTTTGAGTTCTCATGAACAGTTAAGTTCTCCAGCAGTTTTTTTTAGGTACTCTTGCAACTTTAAGAATTTAGATATGCCATGGGCCAGCTCTTCCAGGTGTGGAGTTAGGATCCAGGCCACTTCATGCCCATTGGTCTTTTGCTCAGTGGGCAACCCAAAAAGTTTCCTACCTCTGTATCCCAAAGGCTGTATCTTCTTTTGTGAGCCATGAGGCTTCTCTTCCAGCAGCCTCCTGCTTGGCTGCTGCAGCCACAGACACTCAGGCACCTGGTGGGCTCAGCAGAGGGATGAGGCCATAAATTCAACACGTGGCAACCAGACCTCACTCGGGCACATACCTCCATGTGACCAGGTGATTGCAGCTCTTGAACTTCTGCTCTGCAGAGACAAGCAGCAGAAGTCTGCAGAGTCCTGAGCACCAAACTGCCCTGCATCTGCCCAAGGAGCCACAGGGATTCCTGTTCCCCATGTGTGCTTATGCTACAGAAGATGCTCCAGTGTTATGTATCTTGTGAACAACACATTTGCTGACCTCCCTTGGCATTTGGTTCCCTGCCTGGGGATTAGCAGAGGAAAGCAGTGGTTGGGGACTCCAGCTTGTCTTGTACCCAAATGGATTGTATGTCCAAGCAAAGCCCTCTTTCCAGGGAAGCAGAGTATGCTGCAATTTCCACCCTGGTAGCATTTTTGGTTCTTTAGTTCTCTTTATTCAGGCCAAGCTCTGTTATTCAGTTCATTTTGTTCCTGACAGGTTTTCATTTCCTTTATAAATATATAGCATTTTTGTTGGCCTCTTGGCTGTGAAAGCCAAGGATTTAATACATTGTTTTCTCCACACTTGCCTTTTTTTTTTCCCCTTCCTTGCTCTCAAAGGCTATTCTTTCTTTTTCTTGTCCCTTGAATAATCACTGGAGACAGTAAGGGAGTCTTTCTACATAGCTGCATGCTTGCAATACCTGGAAATAAATATTAAGCTGCTTAGGAATTGTAGAAACTTATGTTTTTATTTAAGATTTAGCAATTGGAGATGGCTTTTGACTTGTAAGCAAGACACTATGCACTGAATTTTCCAAAGGTCTGCCTCCTGAATGTGCATCTGTTTGTACGTGGAGCATTTAGGCACGCAGCTCCTTGCTTTGCAATGCAAATGGGATGATCTGCAAGTACAATGCAGGCACTTCTGTGCTCAGGAAGAGCGAGGCAGGATCTGAGCACAGGCTCTGAATTCCACTCCCCGTTCTTGCACTTACTGCTGTGACCAGAGGCAAAAGTGGCTTAGCACACTCCATACCTCTGCATAATGCTCTGTAAAATGGGGGTGACAATACCATTAGCATCACCCAGTGCTGCACAGAGACAAGAAAGAAGAGGGTAAAGCTCCTTCTGACACTCTGAACTGTACCATTCCTTATGGAGTATCTGAAGGGGGCCTACAGGAAGGCTGGGGAAGGACTTTTCAGGATCTCAGGTAGTGATAGGACTAGGGGGAATGGAATGAAGCTAGAGGTGGGGAGATTCAGGCTAGATGTGAGGATGAGGTTCTTCACCATGAGAGTGGTGAAACCCTGGAATGGGTTGTCCAGGGAGGTGGTCGAGGCCCCGTCCCTGGGGGTGTTTAAGCCCAGGCTGGCTGAGGCTCTGGCCAGCCTGATCTAGTGTAGGATGTCCCTGCCCATGGCAGGGGGGTTGGAACTGTCTGATCCTTGTGGTCCCTTCCAACCCTGAATGAAACTATGAAACTATGAAATGTGGTGCCATTCCTCATGAGTGAGGTATCCCATAGGTCAGTGTGGGAAGGAGAGCTGCAGGTGTTTGCTCTGAACCAGTTCATTTCCAAAAGGATGCCCCCTTGGATTCGGACTGGATTGGTTGCCTTGTGGTAATAAACAAGGCAGAAGGGGATAACAGGAGGAACTGCCATCACTTGTGACAACTGGAGTGGAAACACTCATCACTGAACACAAAACTCACCCTGTGCGGTGCTTGCAGCTGAGCGCTGCAGCTCAGGGAGCCCCAGGAACCTCCAGGCACAGGACAGCTGCAAAGACTGCCCGGGAAACTTGACTATCCAAGTCAAGGGAACTGCAGAAAAGAAAATAAGAAGGGAGACAAGTAATGGGGAATGACCTTTAAGTGTTCCTTGGTTTTGATGCTTTGAGGTAAACTCAGGAGAAAGGGAAAGGATTTCTGTTTGCATGCACTGTGATTTATGTTTTAAGGTGAACTTCATCTCTCTCATACTAGAAGACAAATGTGCTCTATCTTCAGCTGGTGTTATCTATTACTTTTCCCTCTCTAGCTCATATAGAAGAGACATCTGTGTCCCCAAGCTGGGAGCTGTCTCTCCCAAGGGATTTGTGGCATAACCCCATGTGTCCCTGAAGTCCCACAGTCATTACTGCCTTTCCAGCTTCCTGCAACATTCAGCAATTTTTTCCTCATGTCACCTTCCTTGGACTATTCCTCTTACCATTTGCCTGGTTTAAACAGTCCACAGCATCTGTTCTTAATTTTATAAATGTATTAAATTCCATTCCTGGATCTGTTTGAAGCACAGGGATCAAATACACCCCCCCACACCCCCTGTGGAACAAAGCATCTTTTTGCCATTAAAATATATTATGCCTAAATATATACTTGGGGAGGGGGGGGGGATCAGGATCACATTTATACTGTGAACTGGGGAGTAGGTAGGTGTGCATAGAGTCACAGAATTGTTTCTGTAGAGAGAGCTCTAAGATATTAAGTCCACAGTCAGCCCAACACCACCATGCCCATTAAAACGTGTCCTGAAGTGCTGTGTCTACATGTTTCTTGAACACTTCTTGGGCTGGTGACTCCCCCACCTCCCTGGGCAGCCTGTTCCAATGTCTCACCACTCTTTCTGTAAAGAAATTTTTCCTACTATCCAACCCAAACCTTGCCTGGCACAACTTAAGGCCATTTGCTCTCATCCTATCACTTGAAACTAGGAAGAAGAGACCAACACCCGCCTCACTTCAACCTCCTTTCAGGTATTTGTAGAGAGCAAAAAGATCTCCCCTCAGCCTTCTCTTCTCTGGGCTAAACAATCCCAGTTCCTTCAACTATTCCTCACAAGACTTGTTCTCTAGATCCTTCACCAGCTTCATTGTCCTTCTGTGGACACACTCCAGCAGCTCAGTTTCCCAGTCACTAGGAGGGTTTGTCTAGATTTAACTGGGTTTGTGCAGATTTAATTGGGTGCTGTGTCCCATCAGGTGGGGAAGCAGTGTTGGGCTGCGGTGCTGGGAGCAGGCAGCCCGAGTGCATGGGGTTGAGATGATGCCTCAGAGACAGGGGTGTGGAGTGCCCTGTGCTGGCAAGCACCAAGCTGCCCTTCCATAGCATCTTCAGATAGTTGGCTGTTTCTCTCAGTTTCTCACAACTGGAGAGCAGAAACCAGTGCAGCAGGTTTTGAGTTCCTTTGAGATGCCAGGTTGGTACTTTGCTCACATGCTGACTTTGGTTGGCTTCAGAGCATCCCCTCTCCAAATGTGAGGAGGGGTGCATGTGGAAGGAGCACGAGTTGCAGCCTTATTGGAGTGTGGCCTGCATGAATTGCCTTTCCCTCTCTGCTTCTGCTCAGACAGGACTTCTGACACCAGGACCACCTGTGAAACACAGGAGAGTAGGTGCACTAGTCTGAGAGGTGATCTGCTGCCTCAGCTGCCTTGGCACTTGTGTGGTTTTAAAAGGAGCAACTCAGTCCATGTTGGGCTTGGCTGAGAAGATAGAATGTAGGTGTCTATGATGAAAGCATTGAGCTTTGCTCCTGCCATTGTATTTCAGACCCAGCATCCAGCTGAGGTTGGGACTCTGGAGCAGGAGAAATGTAATTCTGATGCACAGATGAGTCTCAGTCCTTTCCCTTTGAAGTTTGCCTGAGGTTCCCGTGTAGCATCCCATCTCTGTACTGTCTGAGCATCAGCAGATGTTTTACCTTTTACCTTTTATATACATGATGAGGTTTTCATCTGGTGATCTCAATTAATTAAGCCTTGTAGTACAGCTTTGAGTTGCATGAAAGCTGGCTGGATACCCTTGCTACTCTTGCTCCCATCTGATGTTCAGCTTGCTGAAGCAGTAGGCAACAGACTCAAACCAGATTAAAGCTTTAGTATTCACACAGATGATAATTACGAGCAGGGATACTTTACACGCTGCAAAACTCCATGTGTCTTGCTGGGCTTTGAAGGAAGAGCTAGGCTAAAAATAAAGGAGATGAGTTATTACTCTGTCCTCCTTCATGGAGTGGGTTAGCTCTATTTTTGAAGAACTGGGATGAGCACTGGAGATGTTCAGAGAAAAGTCATCTTGATTTTCAACACTGTCCCTCTGCATTACCTGGATGGGGCTACCTCTTGTGTGAATGCAGATCTTGGGCCAGCAGATCTTGCTGCATTGGCTAGGAGAAGTGGTTGCTTCAGAAAATGAGCAAATTGGGCATTGTTAGCCTAGTCTGTGGTGTGCTTTGTGCTCTGGATTTGCCTAGGTAGCACCTGATTGTGTCTTGAAGCACATGAGTAGTACGATGGGTTACTTTAGGATCACTGCTTGGGCAGAAGACATTCTTGGAGCATGCATCATCTTCAAAATGGAAGCCTTCCAAACAGATTTGCTATAATAGGATGCATTGGAGAGAACATAAACAAGAGAAAATAATGGCAGGAAATGCCTTGGATCAACACTCTTTTACTCTCACTTAGAAAAAATACTTGAAGACACGACATTCATGTCAGAGCTTTCCTCTGAGAGCTCTGCCTAGTAATACAGCTTCTAACAGTGCCCCAAACCAGGGGCTGAATACCACTTCCTTCTGGATTCTTCTCTACCTCCTCAGATGTATTGAGTGATAGGTGGTGCAGTAGATACTTTACAGGTACACCAATGGAAGTACTGGAGAGAAAAGGCTGACCACCAGAAAAAGCTGGATCTGGGCCATATTTCTTATCATTACTTTCTGTTAATAAGGATTTCCTCCCTCATTTAGTGCTTATGAGGCTGCTCTAGGACTTCTGTGCTGAGGTGTGTGCAGTTAGATTGAACTCCTAGTTTGACTTACCTGGCAACAGATAGAAATGCTGGAGTGATTTTCTCCTGTATGGCAAACCTGAAGCTCCAGTATACCTGATGCTGGGCTGTAGGAAGGTGGTTTTATCTGTTTTTCACAGCTGCATACATATTTGCTTCTTGGAGGCAAAGTGTATTTGAATTTGTATTTCTTGCAGCTCCTCCATCAGTAACTTGCAGGCAGCTTCCTGCATGGCTGGTTCTTGTGCTGTGTGGATTTTGGCCCTTGCACAAGTGCCATGGAGCAACCTGGGTGTCCCTGCCACTGTTCCATTTTCCCTTCAGCTTCCTCTTTGCCAAGTTTGTACCATGAAGTAAAACCCTATCTTGGGAGATTGCTTGTGATGGCAGAGTCAGAATTTCCTGTTCTGTCTCCTCAGGAAATGCTTTCCTGTCTCTGAGTGGCTTATGTGGGGCTTCATTCCTGTGACACCTTCCTGTCCAACAGTCTTCCACACATTGTAATATCCTCTGTATGAGATATCTGAAACATGAAGGAGACAGTGACCTGCTCAAAACTTTGCAGTGTGGCAAATTTTTGGCTCAATGCCTCCCAAGTGCTGGCCATGATGCTGCTTGGTGGGTTGGTGATCATCCCTCCTACCCACTGCTGTTGTGTCTGGCACGTCCAGCAAGTTGGTGCAGATTTCTCCAAGATTTGGACATGAAGTTTTGAGAACCCACCTTCATCTGAACCTGGATAACACCATTCAGGACAGATCCTCTAAGCCTCCAGGAGATTGACTGTAGGCTCCTTCTAACATGACTGTAGGCTCCTTCTAACATCCCAAAAGCTCCCCTCATTGACATTACCTCTGTCCTCAAGATGCTTCCTCTTTCTTCATGGGACAGATTTCTGTTTTACAGAAGGATGCTGGAGTATGGTAGTGTTTAATATGTGTGGTACCCTGCTCCCCACGAGAATTCCCCTGGCTTTGAGCTAGTTTTGCTTTGCCACCCTGTGCAACATGTGGATGCAGCATGGGCAGAACTTTGGTCAAAGCCAGTCCTGCAAGTGTCCTGCTTGTCTTGGATGTCCCTTGTTGTTTTGTTGTAGATTTTGAGTTTAATTAATTGCTAGAAGGAGGAGAATGTCCCTTTCACAGAGCAGCAGGGACAGATCTCACAATCTCAGTGGTCAAGGATGAAGTAGACTGCCAACAATAGACTGACTCTTTGAAATCTGATTATATGTTTCAAGCCTAGCCCTGTGAAATATAATAAAACTCAGCAGGAGGCTATATCAAGGCTGAAATATCATGCTGCCAGCTGCTTTTACTAGTTCATACTGCCTTTTAAAGAGTTGTTGGCTTGGTAAGAGATTGGCCAGCAGCCTGAAACGGTAAGGCCAAAGTAAGGAGAGCTCTGGGGTCCTGGAAATAGTTAGACCTTTCAAACAGCAGTCCATGGAGTACAGCAAACATCTAACCTGGATTAATAGTGATGAGAACAGAGAATCAGTGTGAGAGGTTGAAAATCATGTGCATTTGCATTTTGCTTCTAGTTCCCGTGTGTGTGTTCCCATGTTGTCTTCTGCAAGCCATTTGGCAAGCAAGCAAGCACCGCAGAGGGCTGCAGGTTCAAACTCTGAACACCTGGAGAGGTGATATCCAGATGTATTATATAGTCAGAGTATTTGCTTGTGGTTCCACATTTGCTTAATTCAAGCTAAGGCAAAAGAGTAGTCAGGATGATGGTACTAGCAGTCGTGTTTCAGTGACACAGGAAAAGACCTGAGAGCACCAACCTCCCCTGGATCCAGGTGACCCCAGGCTGCAGTGGGAGGTAGTGGATTCATTGCAGCCAAGTCACTACTACAGAGAGCCAAGGAAGCTAGGAAGTTCTTTAGCAAGTCCCTTCTCATTGTTCTGCTGTCCTCTTTCCTTCAGGGTGTCACTTCTAGCCTTGGTGCATTGTGGTTTAGAAGGTCTCCCTCTGAGCTTGCCCTCCTTTCCTCATCCTGTGAGCCCTACCTACCTGTTCAACACCATCATCATGCTTGGCTCCCGATGTGTTTCACTGATCTGTTGCAGCTCCAGTTGACACAGAGGTTTGGCTTGACAGAAACATCTATCATCCATTTCCTTATGGTGGCTCTAGAGCAGGGGAAGTATTTCCCCATCTCCCTTCCCAGCAGTCCCTTGAGTTCCAGCGTGTGAGGCTCTGCCTGTGCGAGCGGCGGCAGGGTGAGACGGTGATGGATTGACTCTGCCTTCTGTTTACCCCAACACTGCCTTTCATGCCCTGTTGCTATTCTTGGGGTGGTTTGGAGGGTTTGGGTTTTGTTGTTGTTTTTTGTTTTGTGGGGTTTGTAGGTTTGGTTTGGTTTATTTTGATGAATGATGAATTAGAAAAAGAATCATTTGTAAATTGTGAGTGAACCAGACATTTGGCCTTGCCTGTAGGGAAATTGAGTCTCCGAGCTCTGCTGCAGTGTGCAGCCTGCTCACAAATGCAGCAGTATTCCCAGGCTACTGATGAATTTACATGAAGTTCCCTTTCAGCATTTTAATGACTGCTACAGCTGAGTAACTAATGAAGGATATTAACAAACAGAAGTAGTAAATATTTGATTTTTCTACAGCATTTTTTCAGCTGGGGGCAGCCAGTAGTTTTTAAAGGGATGTAGAGGAGAATTTTTGCCCCAGCCTCTTTTCTGTCCTGAGTGTGAGGCTGGCTGTGTGTGCTGGACATGATGGACACCTCTGCAGAGATATTTTCCTGTGAAATGTGCTGGTCCTCTGCCCTGTCATGACGGGCTGCAGTCAGGATTTGATGGCAGTGAGTTAGCCCAGTTGAAAAGGTAGCTCCCTGCACCAGGGACTGTTGCAGCCTATGGTCCCCTGAAGATGAGACAGCCACAACAAGGTCATTCGGTAAACTACAGTGATTAGTGACTCTATCAAGAAAAACTGCTGAACACAGCAGGGAGCAGTCATTTGAAATGTCTTAACTCTGGTAATTTACCTTCTTCTACCCTTTAGTATTTCTCCTCTATCCTTTGTCTGAAGAAGACTGCTGGGTAAGAATTTCTGCGAGGTCTTGGTATCTCCCAGTGGATTCTCTTGCCTGGTTCTCCTTTGTATTCCACTGTGGGTCACCAGGATGTGGTGATCTGGTGTTACTGGGATTTGGGGTCAAGCTGAAGAACACTCTCCAGCCCAAAATGTGGGCCACTGTCCTGCCCACATTGCATTCCTATGTGTAGGGGAGACCTGGAGGCAGAAGTTGCCTAGAGGGAAGGTTTGCTGCGAGCAACAGTGGGTGGCACTTGTCAGAAGCCTTTGGGGTGTTTATTTGTAAGCAGGTGTGGAGCTGGCTGTGTTCTGTATTTTATTTTGGTCCCCACAAGCTGTGCTCACAGGATGGGAAACAGTTCGACAGCTGTGCCCCATCTTCGGTGCACAGGGCCATGGTGTGTCCATCCCCACCTTGCTTCCAGGCTCCTGCCTTCTTTGCCATCCAGGCTTGTAGCAGCAGACTCAGTGAGAAGTTGCATCCTGCTCTTCAATTGGCCTTGGTGCAGTTGTAAAGAGCTGGGGGAGTTTTTTGCAGGCACAATGCATGACCGACTGAACCAGCTAAGATCTTTGTCTCTTAGGCATTACGTGCTTTGGAGGGGGAGGGAATAAATCTTTACTCTAAGCCTGCAGGAACTTCATCAAGCACTTATTCAGGGAATTTGGCCAACATCATATACCCACTATGTCATTGTGGTTCTCTGAGCAGGGCCCCACATGATGTAAATCTCCCAAGGCTCTCTCTGGCTTTGTCCTTGTTTTTGACGGAGCCTGTCCAGGCTCTGCACGACTGGGATCCAACTGCCTTGGCTCTTCCCTGCTCTCACTTAGTCTTCCCAGCCTGCCATCTTTTACAGCCAAGAAAAACTTATGCTAAGTAATCAAAAGCATTCATCTGGATGGATATGGATATATATATATATATATATATATAGCAAGAGTGTGTGGTTTGGGGTTTTTTTCTTCCAAAGAGCTCATCAGAGTAGATCATAAAGGCAGAGTGAAATACAGTGAAATTTCCCATTAGAGACACTGTTTCTTAAATTGTTTCCCATGGGAGCCCCTTTCTACCTGTACCTGGACTTAATTGCCTCTTCTGCTGCTGTCTGGGAGCTCTGAAACATACGAGGAAGTGTGAGAACAGGGCCTTCCAGGGGCAGAAGACAGGATAGGGAATAGCAGAATTGCCAGGGGAGATTTAGGGTGGAAATTAGGAAAAATTGCCTTCCTGCAAGAGTGGTCAGGCATTGGAACAGGCTGCCCAGGGAGGGGAAGGTGTTGAAGAAATCTGTGGCCATGGCACTTAAGGATGTGGTTTAATGGCCATGGTGGTCTTAGGTTGATGGTTGGACTCAATGATCTTGGGGAACTTTTCCAAGCAAAATGATTTTATTGCTCTATGATTCTGAGAGAGGTGAGGGAGAAATGGAGGCTTGCATGCCTCTAAATGTAGTATTTTGTGTCTGCATGTGCCAATATGCATGGACACCCCTGCTCACCAGGGGATCTGCTTTCTCCCCTCTCCAGCTTCCCCATGCAAACACCCATCTTGGCATCCATCTCGCTTTCCATTTTGAGTGCTGGTGCAGACCTTCCCTACACACCTCCTCCTAAAGTCTGTGGCACCTCCTTGATGTTAATAACATATGAGCTAAGATGATTTTCCCCCTTTCTTCTCTACTCTCCCTCCTCCGCCTCCTCTTTGCATGTCCTGTTGGTTGTTCCTCTACCTTTCTTGTGTTAATCTACCTCTCCTTTGCTGGTCTCTGTCCTTCCTGAGCTGGAGCTGATGGTCCCTGTTTGCTGTGGAGCATGCATGGGTTCCTGCTCCCTCCAGTGAGTGCCAGGCTGATGCTCAACTTGTACTCAACTCAGTCTGGTAGGGAGAAGGGGAGGGTTTTGTAGAACTGCATGGTCAGAATCAACTGTCTGTTGTGGCTGTTACGAATGTGAGGTGGCTCAGTTAGGTGTGCCTTGCCAGCTCCTTTTATGAAGTGCAGGTCCAAGGGTGGCAAAGCCCTCAGTTATCGGGTTTGAAAGGTGCAGAGCCTCAGATAAAAGCACAGGCTGGTTTTACTGGTTGTGCTATCAAGTTAATGCTGGCACTGAGGAATTCTGTGTAGGGTTGTACATCACCTGGTGCTGAGCAGGACTGTCCTGTGTGATGTTGGACCAGCTCATTTGGGGGCTAGGCTTTGTGCTTAACCAAAGCAAGTTACCTGTAGAGTTTAACTGACCTCAGTCTTGCTGATTCCCGACCCACCCCACCCCCCCACCCCCCCGTTAAAAACTTCACAGAATCAGTAAGGTTGGAAAAGACCTGAAAGATCAAGTCCAACCTGTCACCCAACACCTCATGACTACTAAACCATGGCACCAAGTGCCACATCCAGTCCCCTCTTGAACACCTCCAGGGATGGGGACTCCACCACCTCCCTGGGCAGCATATTCCAATGGCTAACAACTCTCTCTGGGAAGAACTTTCTCCTCACCTCCAGCCTAAACCTCCCCTGGTGCAGTTTGAGCCTGTCCTCTTGTTCTGGTGCTGGGTGCCTGGGAGAAGAGACCAACCCCCACCTGGCTACAACCTCACTTCTGGTGGTTGTGGAGAGCAATAAGGTCTCCCCTGAGCCTCCTCTTCTCCAGGCTAAGCAACCGCAGCTCCCTCAGTCTCTCCTCATAGGGCTTGTGCTCGAGGACTCTCCCCAGCCTTGTTGCCCTTCTCTGGATACGTTTTAGAGTCTCAACCTCACACCTTTGTTGTCACCCTGGCTGGGTAGGTTTTGTATAAATCAGAAAAAAACCCAAAAACCCTTTCCTTCTTGCAGCTTCCCCTTCCTAAACAGCCTTAGGAAGATTGTTTCTTCCTTTCTGAAATACTGAAGGGGATTAAATTGTGTAAGAGAGTATTTCACTGTGGAGTGATTTACAGCAAAGATGCAGCTGAGTTATGGGATCTGTTAAAGTGCCTGTTAAAGTACTAAATGTTTTTTTCAAAACTCATATTATTTGGCTGATAGAATGTAAAGGTCTAATGGAGCTATTACTTGCTCTGTATAAATACACATTTGGGCAAGTGTTATTTATGTACACTCTGACTCTTGTGGGTTGGAGTGACTCAAAGCCACCAAATGGGTTGTACAGCAGCCTGTGCAAGCCAGGCAGTAGTTTTGTTCCTGGGGGATGGTTGGACCAGAAGTTTTCACCCTGTGGAAGTTTGGCCTCCTGTTGGCAGTGTCAGGGTGATTTGGGGAGTGGCACTGAGACATGCTTGTGTCTAGGGGTGATGATTTTCTCCTAAGGATTTCAGTGCCCTGACTCCCTGACTTTGTAGAACATTTTGGCCAAGAAAGCAGTGAGTTTGTTGTCCCAGACAACATGGATGCTCCTTGCCCTAGCACTGCTGTTTCTCATGTCCTGGACTTGAAATGCAGATGGATGTTCACAGAGGCACAGAGGCCTCAATAAACACTTTATAAGTGTTTGTATTACTTCAAAGGGAAAAGTGTAAATTTGTGGTGTAAATTTCCTGCTGGTTTTTCATGTGGAAGATGGTCTTTATATTTAAGACTCAGTTTTGCATCTGCTTTTAAACATGTTTGCCCAGAAGAAACAGTGAGGAGTCAGTCAGTGCACCACAGAAATTTATGACTCTCAGATCTCATTTGTTCCCCAGACCTTTGAACCACAACAGATTCACGGTGACCTCCTGGCTGCCCAGCACTATAACCACTGAAGACAGTAGAGGTCTGTTCTTAAGAAAGACACATGGGTGACTCTGGCCAAGTACATGTGATGTCCTCTAGTGTACAGCATTTCTGGGTCAGCTGTGACCCTATCTGGTCAGGATGCCCTTGTATAATATATCTGAATTCAGATGCTGCTAGATTTGGTGCCCAGCAGCTACAGACCCTGGTGCATCTTCCTTGCCCTGCTGGCCCATGGTTGATACAGAGGAAAAACTTCACATCAGCTTCTCATTCAATGTATGAAAAGTGACTTCTTCTGGCTTTCTGGACTATTAGACACCTACAGAAGCTGCATTGCATTGTTGTGCTGTGCAAACTTGGTGGTGGTGCACAGTAAATGCTATGCTTCAGCAGTTGCAGGTCTGGCATTTCTGTTGGGTTGTGTACCATAGGGAGGGTTTGAACACTCTGGCATGAATTTTCATCTTTAAATATGTGGGTGCACTCCTGAAGAAAATTTGCCACTCAACTTGCAGGTTTGTGTGCACAGTCAGTGATTGTTTCAGGCAGCTGGTGATGCCCCAAAAGGTATGAAATTAATTTTCAGGTACAATAAACAATATTGCAGCCCTAACTGGCTTGACAGAAGCTTCATCTTACCAGCACTAGGTATTGGAATGGGATGCAGGATTGCATTTAAGAAGGGATTTGTTCTGCCTGTCTCTTTAGTGCAAAGGAAGCTTGAAAAGTTGTGCCCAAGCAGTGGTGGTAGAGCAGAGTGCTGCTTCACCTGAATGATGCCTCAAATCCCACGATGCAGCTGGAGCTTTTGAGTCATCATTAACTGTCTTACAAATTCCTCATCATTTAAATCAAATGGAGAGATCTTTTGAATTCCTGTTTGCCTTTGTACAGGCTGGACATGGCTCATTCCAAATGTATTTCTCAGGGGTTTGGGTGGGAGATTGGATGGGGAATTCCTGCACTATTTTTACTTCTGAGTGACTCTGCAGGACCCCTTTCCTGGGAGATGGCTGCAAAAGGAGGCTCAGGAGGGGGGTGTGACTGCCCATCCAGTGTTTTCATTTCAGTGCAAGGGTTGCCAGTGACTGGGAATTGCTCAGCACAAAGTGTCTGTTGTGGGATGTGTGGTCTGTGGTAAGCTGCAATGGGAGTCCAGCAGCAAGACCAGTGAAGACTTGTTGGCAGGAAGTGCTGAATGCTTAGACAGGGTTATCAAGAATATACCAGCAGCAGCTAATCTGGTGTCTGCTCCTCTGTTATTAACCTCTTTGCACACTTGCCCACATATTATATCAGGTTTGCCTTGCCTTGGAAGGGTGTTTGTTAAGTCTAGAAGCATGGTAGATGCAAACCTGCTTGATCCACAGTATGAATCAGTCTTTAGTATTAATTACTTCATGCCATTAGCTCTGTAGGTCCCATTCAGGGTAGGCACTGCATTACAAAGTCGGTGTCAAAGCCACCCGCACCCTTCTTGCTTGGATTCAGAGAGTGGGAAATGACAAGTAATGTGTTACACAAATTTAGCTCTTCTTTTTACTCTCCTGTTTATAATTGTCAAAGGTTTGAACCTTCTGAAATAATAAGGTTAATTGGTCCTCTCTGACCTTAGGTGAGTGGGGGAAAAAAATACAGCAGTGTGAGACTCAGGCCATTACACCTCAAGGGTGAAGACTCAGAGTCGTTTGAAAAGCCTGCTGAATTATCCTGCTAAATGATCCTGCTTAATGCAAGGTGACTTACGGTGCTGAAAAAACATAAACATCCATAACTGTGGCTCTGCTGCAATGCAGGAGGCCATGGGTTTGCCACATGCTTGTGTCTGGGTTGGTTAATAGGAGTGGTTGCAGAGGAGCTCTCATGGGCATCATCCTGCTGGGGATTCTGTGCGCTTGCTCCACTGCTGGACCCAAGCTGGGTGCCACTCTTACCCTGGTTCTGCACAGGTCTCAGGCAGATGACTTGTGGTCACACCTGTGGTTTTTTGGGATGTATTTAATGTGGGAGCTTGGCCAGGCTGCAGCATGCTCATCATCACTCCAGGCAGCAAGGTGCTGTGCCTCAGGGCTCCCCAGCTCCAGGGATGGCAGGAATGGAGCTGTGTGCCTTGAACTTGGTAGTGGCTGCTTCTTTTCTCAACAGTCTAGAGAGGGAAAGGTTTATTTTCATGTGAGGGTTGTCTATTAAATGCCACCTGTCTTACCCAGTTGAGCAAGAGACAGCTAAAATATAACTGATGTGAAGTTTGATTGACTAGCCAACATGTTCTTTTGGTAGAAGGAGAGCAGCCTGTTGCTAATTTAGAACCTGATCCAAAGAAACACAGAAGTGGCACTGAGACATCATCCTTTCAGCTCTGTTAGTGAGTTTTGGCTTGGATAGCCAACTGTATGCTCCAGGTGGAGGCTCAGGGGAAGAAATGGCCTCTTGTTCTTGAGTCTAGAACCTTGGAGAAGTGCAGGCTGTCTCTTTTCACAAGCAGCCTTGGTGGAGCAGCCATCGGTGGCAGTACTGATTTATGCTATCAGGTGAAACTGATTCAGGGTATTTCCAGTGGGATGCCTCTTCTGTACACTCTATGATCCAAATTATCTGCAATTACAGAAATTCCTGCTTGCAGACATATTTGCTAGAACATTTGGGGAAAGAAGGTTCAGAGCCTGACCAAAATAGACTTGTTGGAGCGGTGCTCTGTCGTAACTGCTCCTCCACGCTAGAGAAAAGCTTCTTCAGCAAGCACATGAAATAAATTGGCATCGTTACTCAGAAGCCAGATGGAGCAGAAATCCAGATTAAATAGAACAAAGTCAAATTCAAAGAAATTCAGAATGAAGGCAGAGCATGAGTTAAAGGCAGCTCCACGTTGCCCTTAAACTGAACAATCATTGTTTCCCCACGTTCCCCCCGAGTGCTGATCCACCCCGGTGGGAGTTTCAGTACTGGGTTCGTTACAGTGTGTAAATGAACTCCTCCTACAGAACTGAAGATTCAACTCCCAAAGCCAATCAGCAACAGAGGGATCTAATTTCCCCTCTGCTGTCTAAATAAAATGCTGCTGCAGATGGAAGGCTCCCTAGAAGCTGCTTCTGGACCGCTTCCACCTTTTTGTGAAAGCCCCACTCAGCCGTGGTGCGGTATGCAGTAACATAACCCACGGGCTGCCAGGAGCCCTGGAAAAAATGCAAGGGGCAGAGAAGCTGGGAACAAGATTTGAGATTCAGGGTTGGGAATAATGACAGAAGAGCAAAGTATTAATATTGCAGAGCACAATCTGCTTTGCAGAATACGAGGGGGCTTGGGGAAGGAAGCAGATGGAGGGAGCTGGGTATGTGTTTCCTGAGGAGGTGGCATTGTGTCTGTTGCTTTGTAGTGGCAGTTCTAAATATTGAAACAAAAGCACAGAAAAGAAAGAGGCTGAGATTTCAGTTTGAGGATTTGCACTTGCTTCTCAGTTTGGGATTAAGCTGGAGCTGGTGTCTTTGAGTCCGTGCAGGCATTTTGGTTGTGTGTGTGTGTTCTGTGCACCTCTGCACGTTGGTGCTCCTGCAGCCTCTGCTGGGGTCAGTGCAGATCCAGAACCGTCCTTGGAGCTCATCTCACTCATCTCATTGCAGCTCACCTCACTCATCTCATTGCAGCTCACTTCACTCATCTCATTGCAGCTCACCTCACTCATCTCATTGCAGCTCACATTGTGCCCCAGGATGATACATGCAAGCCGCCAGCCACATCTCTTGAGGAATAGGTTACTCTTTCAGTGTAGACTTGCAGTGTCCAGTCTGCAGGTAATGGTGTGCAGCAGGACTCTGAAGGGCTCTGATCTCCAGTTTCATTATGGCTTGTAGGTTTTCATACATTTTGACCTTAGCAGAGATTCAGCTGGACTTCCAAGTTATATTCTCTGTGTTCTGTGAACACAATTAAGTTGTGCCTTAAGCTGGCTCTTCAACTTGTTGATGCTCTGCTTTGGTCTGTGGGTACCAATGGCTGTCTAGGAAGACCATTTTCTCTTAGCATGAGCTGCTAAGAGTTGTCTCTTAACATGGAGACACTGGGAAATGGATGCAGAGAAGGGCCTGGTTCTAAATTTAAACCAAAGCAGTGGAATAATTCCTGATAGATCTCATGTGTACTGGGTTGAGTCTGAGCTGGAGTGTGCACAAGTTGTAAATGCACATTTAAATCTCCAGATGTGAATTCTCCATTATTAGCAACCAGGTTGTTTGAACTGGAGTCACTCCAGTGTTTAGAAGTGGTCTTAAAAAATGTTAATGAAGCTCCTGCTGTTACAGAGAGACTCAATTTTGCTCTTGGACAAGTGCTCAAGAGGAGGGCTTCAGGGGTTTTGAGATTCTTTTCAACAGCATACAAGTGAAAGAAAAGTTCTGGAGCCACAGCACTGCCCTCAGAGCCTGACCTGGTCACTGTGTGTGCTAACTCCCAACTGGGTGCTCCATGGAGGAAACCTTTCTGGTGTCCAGCTACCAGGCAGTGATGTCAGTGTTCTTGGGGGTGAAAATATAGATAAACATATATACTCTGAAGCTCAGCCCTGGGACTGTTGGCTGTAAACATCACATTGTCCCACAATTTACATTAATGAGAATGATTTACATTCATATAGCTCCTTTCATCCTGAAGGATCTCAGAGTGCCTCACAGACTGAAATACTCAGCTTCATCACAGCAATGTGAACTGGTTATGGTGTGAGCCAGCCAGGCAGGAAAAATGCACCTGAACATTGCCTCAGTATCTTGAGCAAGAGGAATGTTTGGGAAGTTGCTCATATATTTCGTCCTCTGCAGACATGGCTGCGCCTTGGAACTGAGGTCCAGCCTGAAAGATCATACATGGAGAACTTGATGGCCTTGTGGGACTTGGATGACCATATAGTGGTTTCTAAGTGTCTTACAGATGGTCAGGGGACCCAAGAAGGCTTTTCCTAACCAGTGAAGTATTTCCACTGCCCAGAAGTTTGGGTTAATGACTCCTATAGGGCTTGAAGATGCAGCACTGGCCCAGTAGGCCTCCAAACCCATCACAGAGGGAGGCAAGAACTGTTCACAGAGACGAGATCAGGATGTGAATTGTACATCAGGGCAACAGCACATGCAGGAAGAACTCAGGTCTATGGAGTTCCTCCCCCATGAGCATCTCTTTTGGGCTCTCTCTTGAAGACCACATGCTGCTTCTTGCTGTGCTGAGTGCCACTGTGAACAGGGTCTTCTTCCTTCAGGCTGTTTCCAAAAGGGAGTTTGAAATATTAATTTGCTTATTTTGAGGTGCATGTTTTAAATGCTACCAACATTTCCAGGAAACATTTGTAAATGAGGACTCTATTAAGTTATTTTAGTGCATTAATTCATGAAGCAGCTTCAAAAATTCATGAATTAAATAGGACTTTCTGCCAGGAGGGATTGAGGCATCTTTGCTGCACCTCTAGAGTGGAGCAGACATTTTGTTATAAGGCAGGAACTCTTAAATGGAGTCTCCTGATCTCAGCTGCACTGATTAAGATACTAAGACAGGCTGCAGAGGTGCTTTATATGTCTTTAAGATGTCCTCGTTTCACCAGCCTTAACTGTGATCTGACTTCAGTAGGGATTAAGTAAGCTGCAAAAATATACCTGGGTGGCAGAAGCAGCAGCAGCAGCAGCAGTCCCTCCAGCTTGGCTCTCCTGGGCTGTCCATAGGGCTCGTTTTGGCTGGTGGAGCAGGACTAGCATGGCTGCACACCTGCTTGCAGGCACTTGTCCCTCTTACTGGTGTGATCTGGAATGGGGAACAACTGCTGAAACCTGCACAGCAGCTCTGGGCTGATGCTGGAATGACCGAGGGGTGAAGTCAGCTCTGTTGGGGGATTATTTCTATCAGGCTAAAAGCAGCACTGATTTAAATGGAGCAGATTGTGCCAGGAGGGCCAACCGGCACTGGTTGTGTGCTCCAGCGTAGCTAGAGACCAGGCAGTGGGATTGGGGTTGTTTAAGGAGTAACTTCACAGTCACTGAAGCAATGTCAGTATAAAGGCATTTTTGCTCTGCCATGAACAACATCTACACATGGAATTATTTGTAAACATAAATTAATGTGTAGGGAATCTTCCTTCCTTCTTATGCTATAACAGGATCTTCATCTAAATATTAAGCTGCCTGTTTGGATGTGTGAAGTATGGAAGAGAAAAGTGCTCCAGATGAAAGTCCATACCAAACCTCTTTCTGATCGTTAAGGAAGGAGTGATGTGTGTTGGTGCTGGATCCTGCCCCCAGCTTTCTGCTTCACTTTTGATGCCAAAGTTGCTGTGAGCAGGCTGTGTGACATGTGTCAGGCTGGACACACAAGTCCTGTTTGTTGCCTTGTGCACAAAGGTTGCTTTTCTGTGCACTTGATGCAAGTTATGAAAAGAGAGAGAAAGGAAGGAAACTCTCCAGACTCTTTTGGGGTTATTTTTTCCCAGGTAGCTTCTGAGTGTTTTTCTATTGATACCAGTGGGGCTCAAGCTTGGGTAAGATCTAGGGATGCTCCCTCCTCCTTCCTCTAAATCTTTTTGATTGTTGTCCATTAATGAATAATCAGAGATTTCTAAAAGGGAGGATGGCTTTCCTTCTTTCAAAGCCAGTGGGATCTATGTAGTTTTACAGTTTGTAGACAGCTATAAATTATAATGGAAAGCATGTTATGATGCTGTCTCTCCAGCCTGGCTCTAATTGCTGTTGATTTGCTTCTTGATTTCGAGGAAGACGCTGGGGCAGAGCTCCCAGAAGTGTCCTCTAATGAGTACCCAGTCTCCACTAAAGTGCAGCCCCGGCACATGCTGTGTTGTTTGTGTTGTTGCACTGTCAATAAACCTCCCATTAGAAATGGTCCCTTCCCTCCACACTTAGCGATTCTAACAGTCCAAGTGCATGCAGTGAAGGTGATGTGGTTATCTCCCTTGAAGGGGTGAGGTGAAGGATGCAGCTTTCTTAAGACTGTACAACAAGTCTGCGGCTGAGAAATTACTTTTTAACCTCTTAAGTATTTTTTTCTTTATTATTATTATTCCAAGACTATCCTTTCTGTCTCTGTAAAGTCTGAGATTTGGACTTGCTGAGCATCCTTTTGCATGGCATGTGCATAACCTGAGAGATCACAGATTCATAGAATTGCCTGGCTGGAAAAGACCTTAAGATCATCAAGTCCAACCATAACCTAAAATCTCCATGTGCACAACTGCTAGATGATGTCCCTAAGCCCCTCATCCAAATGTCCTTTAAGCACATCCAGGGAAAACTCTATCACTTTCTGGGCAGCCTGTTCTAGTGCCCAGTGACCCTTTTGGTGAAGACATTTTTCCTAATATCCAATTCAAACCTCCCTTGGTACAACTTAAATCCATTTCCTCTCATCCTAACACTTGTCACCTTGGAGAAGTGGGTGGCCCCCATCTGACTCCCACCTCCTTTCAGGGAGTTGTGAAGAGTGATGAGGTCTCCCTGATATCCCTGATAGCTCAAAGTGGCACATCACAGAATCATGAAATGGTAGGGGTTGGAAGGGATGTCTGGAGATTATCTAGTCCTGGGGATCATCTAGGCCAATTCCCCATCTTTGGCTCAAGGGGGTTTATGCTTTTAGGGCTGTAGGTAATGCTACCCAACTGAGACTTATGGTGGCACCGGGTACAATATAAGGCTGTTGGTTACCCAGCTCAGAAGCTGGGCTTTGAAATAAAATTATTTTGGTCAGCAGAGAGGAGTCAGGAACATCTGCATTGCATAGGAAAGTCAGCTGGGGTCTCACCTACAAAATGAATGCATTCGATTCAGAGGCCGTGCATGAGAAATGTGGGAATTGGCTTTCCCGGAGTGTGTTTTCTGGGTTTGTTAAACCCTCTGAAGTTAGAGGAGCAGAAGAGCTACTGAATTATTTGGTCCATTGAGCTGATGTGCTGTGAAGACTCACTTGTATTTATAACATACTGCAAGTTCATCAAAGGTGCACAGCTCAGTGCAGTATTCAAGAGGGAGCGTTGCGCATCTTTGGTTCCATGTCACTGCGAGGGATGCAAGAGAAAGGAGGAAACTGTGTAATACTCTTTGTACAGAAGCAAAGGGATTTTATTCTTTCCTGGAGGGGCCCTGTGGTGCTCTCCAGAGCATGACAGCACCCATATATTGAGCCATTTGTCGTGGGACTGTTGGTGAGAACCCACCAAACTGTTCAGGTCAGGAGGAAGGTCCATGCCATAGGGCACTTTCTGTAGTGATTTAACAGTTCAGATGATTACAGGATGCAGCGAATGGCTCAGATGCTTTGTATGTGTCAGGAGAGCTTTTTCTACAGAAAATATGCTGCAGTACTTTATATCAGGTTTTTCCCTGTTTTGGGGTGTGTGTGTGGGAGCTTTCTCTTTTGCTTCTTTAAAAGGCAGTGCTACCTATAAGAAATACAGAAGTGTAACCAACAGTTTTATTGCCTTCCCAGTGCTGGCCTCTTCTGTCTTTACAAACGCTCTGAAGCCACAAGTCTGCATAAGAAAAATGCATTTGTCACTGAATTTTCATGCTTCATCTTTGCAGAAATGTAAATGTTTTCTTGGGCTTTAGTACTGTGCCTTCAAGCTTGGATTTAATGCTGATCATTATACTTTTAGAGCAGGTTACATAGAAAAATAGAGGCACAGAGCAGATCCAAAAGCCAGCAGTCTTGCTTTCACTCCCATTTTGTTCTGGTAAGGATGCTGAATATTTATTAAGAAAATCCTACAATCCCACTTAAAAAGAGGGGGAAAAAACTGACCTCTGTATTTTAGAGAGGAACAGCTGTAAACTGCAGCTGTTGAGCTTGCTTGTATTGCTTACAGCCCAGTGCTGGGGGAAGAGAGGCTTGTGCATGGCAAGGACAGCGCATGAGCTGCACATCATTAAGGTGGTTTGGTGCTCTTCGGCGGAAGGAGCATCCAACTTCTTTGGAGGAATAAAATCATCACTGGTCATACCTGTTCCTCAGGAATAAGAGGGGATGGGTTGGTGGTGCAGATGGGTTCAGCTGGATGTTGTGTGTCTTGCAGTGATTCTTTTTTGCCACATGAGAAATGTGTTGTTTGTTCTCCCTCTGCTGTATTCAATGGCTTTGGAGAAGGGCATTAGTAATGGGAGCTGCTGTGGACCTTTTAGTTCCTTCTGCGTTCTTCTGCTGCCATAGTGAGGGTCTCCAGATGGCTCCTTTTGCAGTTTCCCAAGTTTTTTTTATTTCTATGTTGGCACAATTATCTTTTGTTCCCCTTCCCCTTCCCCTTTCCCCTTCCCCTTTCCCCTTTCCCCTTTCCCCTTCCCCCTTCCCCCTTCCCCCTTCCCCCTTCCCCTTTCCCCTTTCCCTTTCCCCTTTCCCCTTTCCCCTTTCCCCTTTCCCCTTCCCCTTCCCTTTCCCCTTCCCCTTCCCCTTCCCCTTCCCCTTCCCCTTCCCCTTCCCCTTCCCCTTCCCCTTCCCCTTCCCCTTCCCCTTCCCCTTCCCCTTCCCCTTCCCCTTCCCCTTCCCCTTCCCCTTCCCCTTCCCCTTCCCCTTCCCCTTCCCCTTCCCCTTCCCCTTCCCCTTCCCCTTCCCCTTCCCCTTCCCCTTCCCCTTCCTCTCTTTTCTTTGAAGGAAGTTGCCCTCATTTGGAGATGTATTTCATGGTTTAGGTGTTGACAGTGGCAGAAGAGTTACTTTGTTGTTTTGATCAAGGCAGATTTGACCCTGAAATTGAAGCACTGCTGCTTTGGGCTGAAGTTTCTGAGTTTTCTAGAAACTCCCTCTGAGCACCTTTGTTTGGGAATTGACCTTAACGTGTAAAAAGGACAGTGTCCCTGAAAATACTCACATTTTGACAACTTGCTGGTGATTTCCCACCCACTTGGTGAGATTTCAGCTTGCAAGTCTTCACGATACCGACTGCTCGTTCGCACGGCAACACCGCGTCACATCTGCTGCACCAAGAGTGTTTGGTTTGGAATGCAGATCAAACAATCCCTGCTACCTGCCTTGCCTCTGCCACCATCACATGCTCAGTGAGCCTCACAGCACTGAACTTCAAGACAGAAAGAACAGAGAGGCTGAGTACCATTCTGCTTGTTAGTGGCTCCTGTGGGGTAATTCAGCCTTTGGCAGCTGAGCCAGCTCAAGGCCCCTGTGGCTGGGTCCCATTTTATGTTCACCTTAGCCAGAGTGAGGAAACCATCAAGTGAAGCAGCAAGTAAATCAATGCATTCATTGCATTTTGCTCTCTTCAGTCTCTCCTAAATTCCAGATGCAATGTCTTTTCTTTTTGCCTTGTCTTGCTCCCAGCACCTGCATCTTTTAGAAGCTGATGTTGCTGGCACATTTTTAAGCTACCTTTTGAAATAAACACCTTTCTCAAGAGTTGAGGGTTAGCTGAGGCCCTGCTTGCCTGCAGTGTCCTTAGCCAAGTGGCCCCTGAGACAAAGGTGATGAATATAGACACTTGGAGCTTTGTAGTGAACCTTAATGGCATGATCTTGAAGCAAATGATGTACAACCACCCCGGACTCAGCTGACACCCAGTCACAAAGCTTTGTACATTTAGCTGTGTATTTCTGGGGTTATTTTCACACCCAAATGAGTATAAACTGAGGCTCTGGCAGACTGAGCTGAAGGAGGAGTGACACAGGCACTAAATTATCTCTGTCTCTGGGGAGCCTGGCTCATCCCAGTTGGGTCATTGAGTTCATTGGAAAGATAACATATGAGAAATTCATACTGCATAGGAGGTGTCTGGCTGAAAGGGTTTGAGAGCTTTAATACCCACCTCATAGCAGCTATGGAATAGATGGCATGTCATAGCTTTTGTATTATCACTTCAGAAGGTGGGGGAAGATGGTGTGGCTGAAGCTGCAATGTGAGCACTGCAGGCTCCTGGGGCACAGCCTGCCTGTGCCAGCTTTCCTCAGCTCTCATAGTGAGACAGAGACTTGGACAGGCTTTCTCAGCCATGCACCATCCCATGGGGCTGCTGCCAGTTCCCTCATGTGAGCTGCCCAGATAGCTTTACCCCAATATTTCAGTCCTTTTCCCCCCTCCCATTATTTTTCTCCATTTCTGCTTGACTTACACTCTGTTGGTGCTGGGCAGCTCTGGGACTGACAGACCAGCACTGTGTCCTATGCATGCACTTTATTTTCCAAAATACCCCTCTCTTCCTCTGCTTTCCCTACCAGTAACACTATTGCCAACCAGGTCTTAAGCTGAGTGCTGCAGGAGGGAAATTCTCTGCTATCTCCATAGTTTGTGTGATGCAGCTCTGAATGCGTTCAGTTGCAGTGCTCTGGTTCAGAGGTTTGTAGAATTGCTTGAGTTGAAAGAGACCTTAAAGATCATCTAGTTCCACTCATCCTGCCATGGGCAGGGAAACCTTCTACTAGACCAGGTTGCTCAAAGCCTCATCCAGCCTGATCTTACACAATTCCAGGGATGAGGCAGGGTTTCAGTCCAGGGCTGCTGCCAAGGAGCGGGCAGAAGGTGATGTTACAGAATTATAAAGGCATTCTCTGACATGGATTTGTGTAGCTGTAAGTGAGGAAGGAGACTAGAAAAGCTGAGTGAGAGCCTTCAGGTTAAGAAAACCAACCCCAAACTGTTCAGTGACTTGACTTGGTAGGGTGGGCAACACTTAAAATAGAAAGCACTTATCTTTGTCTCCTTCTAAATGTGTCCTGTATCCTTGGGAGGCTTATCAGCCTTTGGATCAGTTCCCTGTGCATTCAAAGCTCTTACTTTCAGCTAAAGGCTATAATTTGCTGCTTATTTGGGGTGTATTTCATGCTGTGTGATGCAGGATTGTGCTGCTGGTTCAGTCTGCTGCGTTTGGAGCGTCTTCTGTTAACACAAAATGAGCTCCTGAAGTAACCCCTTGGGCCAGCCACACCTCCACTGAGGGGATGGTGGGAGAGGACCATGTCCTTGCAGGAGGGTGGAGGTGCTGGGAGATGGCTGGACTGGAGGAAGAGTCCCCTGCAGCCTGGTGCCATGAATGCAGCAGGAGCCCTGTAAATCCCTGTGGCTGTACATCCCCACGCAGCACATGTGCTCCTTTGAGCCCCAGCCATCGTGGGAGCTCTGCTGTAATTAAGCATGCGATTAGGAATGAGCCCTTCCCGTCAGCTCCCTCTCTGCTGGCATATTCTCCCTTGCTGTCTCTTTTTTCTAGTAGAAAGCTTTTCCTACAAGTGGTACTTGTGTAACTTGGCAAGGATGTTTTGATGGGCTGGCCTCATTGTTCATTGAATTACTGTCTGGCTGGAAAGCCAAGGGCTGCAATCTTCTGTGCATTATTATTCTTGGGATTCAGCCTCTTAGAAATGCAAAGTGGGACAGTTTGCTGCTAGAAACATTTCCCAACAGTTCAGGGCCTGGCAAGAGATGGAGGGATCTCTTGGGCTTCAGTAACCTTCACGTTTTCACATGCTTTGACATGCATTTTGAGCAAGTCCTTTTATTTATCTCCACAGTTCTGTCAAGCAATCCTCCTCCCTTGTATTAGCTATGGCTTCACTGCCCTAAAATAACCCAGCAGGGTTAAGAATATTTGCCACAGGAATCTTGTAAATGGCTTACACATAATTATGTTTTTATTCCAAGGCAATGGAGATATAACTCTTCAAAATGGATAAAAATCTTGAAATGAACAGCTGGACACCCAAATTAAATTGCTCTTAGTGTAAGGACAGTACAGCTCTTTATTATCCCTGGCAGGCTTCAGCACACTTGCAGATTCAACACTAATCCACAGGATCAGAGTCATCTTGTAAACTTAATGTCTCTAAATATTTTCACATATTTTTATTGCAAATCTACCCTTCCAGGACATTAGAGATCAAACTGAGCCCTGTGTAAGGCACACACAACCTCTCTGCATGGCCAGCTTTATATGTTGAGGCAGATAGCGTGGGGGTCTCAAGAGCAAATCAGTCTTCCTACAACCCCCCCTCACCTGCTAATTATAGATTAGTTTATTGATTATTTTTCCTCCCCACCCCCCCCACTTCCTCTCAAGTTCTCATAGAAGTTGAAGATGGTTTATATTTATATTTATTTCTATAATGTTTTTATTGACAAGAGAAGCAATTAAATCAGATTATACAACTCCCCTAATTCCCAACAGTAAGTCCCCAATTTTACTTAGGCACCTTTGCCTGTCTGTGGCTGCTGTTGGAGAGCACACTGAGCCTCCTGCAGCTTGTCATGGTTTAAATCTTAATGAGATTATGGGAGCACATCCTTTTGAAATGCCATACTTGGACTTTCTCTAGGCTATTCCTTTTTCTGTTCTGAAAGGAATTAAAATATCCAATATCATAATTAAGCTTTTTTTGACTCGTTTATGTTAGAGCTTTTTTTGAAGAGGATTTAAAGAAAGCAAAGTCAATGCATTAACATGGAATATGATAGGGCAGCAAATGTCCTTTGTCTTCATATTTGTATTTACTTAGGTGTGACTATATTTGCAAATGGATAAAGTAGAATAGCTCAAGAGCGCTTCCCAGAAGGGTGCTGTGTGGGATGCATGGTACCTGCAGGATCCAGGGCAATGGGCATTGTGCTCTGGTGACACCTCACCAGCGGTCCACCTATGGGACCCCCAAAACAAGAGAGGCATTGACCTGCTGGAACAGGTCCAGAAGAGGGCCACAAAGATGATCAGAGGGCTGGAGCACCTCTCTTACGTAGACAGGCTGAAAAAATTAGGGCTGTTCAGCCTGGACAAGAGAAGACTCTGGAGAAACCATGTAACTATATTTCAATAACTGAAGGGAACCTACAGGAAGGCTGTTTAGAAGGGCTTATGGTGATAGGACAAGGGGCAGTGGTTGGAAACTGGAGCAGGGGAGGTTTAGGTTGGACATTAGGAGGAAGTTCTTCATAATGAGAGTGGTGAAATACTGGAACAGGTTGCCCAGGGATGTGGCTGAGGCCCTGTCTCTGGAGACATTCAAGGTCACGCTTGATGTGGCTCTGGGCAGCCTGATCTGGTTGGAGGTGTCCCTGCTGACTGCAAGGGGGTTGGAGAGGATGACCTTTAAGATTCCTTTCCAACATAATGCAGTTTGTGAACCTGTGCAGCTTTGGTGGTGGGACCAGCAGCATATCCTGGACGTGCTCTTTCCTTGGGCTCCCAGCTGGACATGTACATGCTGACTGCAGTTATTATCCTCCTGTGGGTGTTGGTTCTGTCCATATTGTGAGAAGTCAGACTCCCTGCCTTGCATGGTGCAGTGGCAGTGGTGCCATCACTGAAGCCATGCCAGGTGACATAAACGTTCATCCTTCCTGTGTTTATTTGGACAGTGTGAGACAGTGCAGTTCCTCTGGTTCTCCTAGGCAGGCTGGGTGAGCTTGGGCTGGCTGAACAAATAGTTCTTAATAGAGATGCAGAAAGCTGATGATTTTGGGCACTTTTTATTTAAAGGGGAAAAGACAAGGGCACCAGTAAATACGAAACGTCTCAGCGTAGCAAGCCAGTAACATCAGCGCTTCAGTCAAGTTTCCAGGGAGAGATTTATGACTAGGGAGATGATGCTTGTCTAAAACTTGTTTGGCTGTGATTTTCTAAGCCTGCAGCATGGAGGAATTGCTGGAGGGAATGTGTGTGCTGAATGCTGAGGAACTTGTCAGAAGGTGAGGCTGGAGGGAGAAGGGGTGACTTGGCAATCCCAGAAGCCCTACCAAGTGGTGAATGCCCCACTGCTACATGTGACAAAGATGTGTGTCAGACAAAGGGGATGGGGGTGGTGTCTTATGCCTTGTCCATGTTAAACAGTCTTGTCAAAGCAGAGAATAAACCCCATAGATCCTGTGGGTAGTTATGTTTTATATAAATGGACATGGAAAAGTAAAAGAAGGATTTGTTTCCCCATGCTCTGCTGTTCACTGCGGCTGCTGTCCAGCCTCCATCAGAATAAATGATGGTGATGAAGACAGCATTCCCTAAAAGGTGTGAAAGGAGTGCTTAGCTGAGCACAGGGACTACTCCATCCAGCAACAAATAGTCCCTTGGCCATTGTTGCTGTGCAGTGCATTCTTAGATTAGATCTTTGCCAAAAGCATGTGATGGCTGGTTCCCTTTTTAACCCCAAAGGGACCAGTCTTTATTCCATCCCCTTTGTTAGCTTCCAAGAACTTGGGCACAGTGAAGTGCAAAGCAGCAAAGAGGTATCTTGCTTTAAAATGGGATCTGCTGGTATTTTCAGGCTTGGGTGGAAATATGGCTGTTTTAAATAAAAATTGGGCTTAATCTGCTTTTAAATTGGAGGCAAGTGCACTAGCTCTGCAATTAACTGCGAATATTGAGTTCGAGAAAGGGCAGTGCAAGTACTTCCAAAATAATCAGAAGTGTTTTTAAATGGATGGCTAATGGAGAACAGACACTGCAGTGTGAGCTGCCTGTGTTCCCTAACAAAGCATTCTTTACCCAGGCTCTGCATAAGCTTCTTTTCAGCGTGTACATTAGAGCAGGAGTCTGGCAGGCTGTCTCGTCATGTGTCTTGTCCTGTAGAGCCACTTGATTGGATTTCATCTGCTTACCCTTGTGCGATCATCAGGGCAGCGCTGAAAAGCAGCTCTTGTATGAAAACAAGCACAGCAGATTATGCAGCCTTGGTCTCTTGGTGGAAGAGAGGAGGTGAGGGATGGGGAAGGGAGGCAGCCTCCATTCCTGACCTTTAACTCAGCAGTAAACATAAATCTCCTCTAATGCTCTGCATTGTCTGAAAATAAGTCACGGAGAGGTTATGGTCTCGCAAGGAGAATGTTTGTTGCCGCCAAAGTTGTGTCCAAAATTAAACATAAAGACCTGAAAGTACTACCATCAGTTTGCTTTAAGTAATGTAGCTGCCCATTTGGGAAACTGCCTCCTAGAAGAGGCTCTTTTTAGCCTTGTAGGCAATGTTAAGTTGTTCATTCACTTTCTCTTTTTTTCAGGGTCACTTCTGGTTAAGGGCAAGGAAGCCTATTAGATTTTCCTGCATTGTGCATGCCCTGCACTGCACTTCCTTGCAGAGCCTTTCTTTCCCTAAAGATGGCTTGCTCTGAAGGTTGCCATGTTGGGCTCTATGTTAGAGTGGAGATGTTTTGAACAAGACCAGGCTCTATATGGAGTTCAGGCATCCTTGTTCAGATTCAGAGACCTTACAAGCTTCAGAGAACCATAACATCATTTTAGCTGAAGAGGTGTAGTCTGGTTTGGTTGGTTTTTCCTCCTCCTCCTCCTCTTTTAGATTTATACTTGCTGTCAAAACCTTTCAGTTGCAGTTGAGGACCTCAGCACTTGTGGGAAGACCAGCATGCTCCTCTCTGAGTTTGTTTGGGCCTACTGGCACTTGTGCAGTTTGTGTTGAAGAGGTTAGGTGACTGTTTTTAAGGCTGCCCAGGGAGTAAGCGGTAGAACCAGAAATTAATCTTGCTATCACTTGTGGTTCCATTACAATTCCTGCACTGGTATCTGCTGTTTGCTCCCATGTGAATTGCAACCATGGATGGACTACATGTCTGGTGTAGAGCCAGGGTGAAAGGGTAAGCTTGTGTTTGCAGCCTCCAGTGTGTCCTTCTGCTCTGCTGAAACTTGTAGGGTTTTCCAAAGGTGATGAGATTGCTTGCTCTGGGTTGAGTCAGTCTCGTAGCAGGAAGATTGTGTTGTCAGTGTATCTGATATGGCTCAAATGGGATGGTTTCAATCCTGACATCTCTGGTATGTAAAACTTCAAGGAACATCTTAATTCCCATGGTACCTCCCCTGCCCCAGTATCTAAGGGAAGTTCACAAACTCTAAAATAGAACCTTCTCTGTAGATATTAAAACACTGGTGAGTGTGGCAGCAGTAGAAGGAACCTGGCTTGTGTCAGTGGTGCTGTGTGGTGCATACCTTCAGGATTAAACTAATCATCATTAGGAAACTAATCATCAGTGAGGCAGAAGCTGCAGTGGAGTCTGGAGATGAACAGAGTGAAACACTGGGTCAGGCTGGATGTGATTGATACCAAGCAGCATGACAGTTCTGCTCCTTTGCAAAAGTACTGGAGTTATTGGAGAGGAAAATCACATCCTTTCATAGGGAAGCAGCTATGATGCTGGTTGGATGGAATCCAGTTAAAGGAAACTGCCACATAAATTGATGATCATGAAGGGATAGAGTTGGAAGAGCTAGGAAAGAGTTCAAGCTACAGCTGCAGGAAGCAAGTGAAGTAATTTTGGCATGCACATACAGGCAAGTCGAGTAGAAATACTTGTGTGTTCAACAGGTACCTGAATGGTAATGAGCATAGCTGTTGGCTGGGAAGAAGAGGCTGTAGTCTGATGGTGTAAGGCACATTAAGGATGGAGCAAAGAGGTTTAGGAACTGACCTGCATCCAGAGGGTGCATTGGTACTGTTCATTCAGCATGTACTCACCTCAGGCAGAATCCTGAGGGGAGAAAAGAGTGTAAATTAAAAAGGGAAGTGATGACTGCAGAGAAGAAAATAGGTGATGGATTGAGAAGTTGCTGTAGAAGGAGGAGCTAACCAGATGAGATATGAACGTGAAATGTAAATGAAGCTTGGAGGTGATTAAGTGGACTTCCCTACAGTCATTTTTTATGCTGGGTGTGGAAGGCTGTGCTGGTTGGGGAGGAGAAAAAGCAGCCCAACACACAAGCTAGCAGCCTTTTCCTCTTGATCATGTAGGCAGAAAATGGGGGCAGCCTGTTTGTTGGGGGGCTTAACTGAATTCATGTCTTCAGATGTGAACTTTAGCCACGGGACTGTTGTGTCATGCAAAGGGAATCTGCATTCCCACCAGCCCCCTGCAAAGAAATTAGTAATTCCTTGTGACATGTCATGGCAAAATGATTTTGTAAGATGTAGCGAGGAGGTGGGGAGAGAGGAAATGAGTGAGATGGTTTTAATTCGGGATAATTTGTTTGGAGTGTAGCTGTGAATTAGACACGTAAGGAGTCAAAGTTAATGGATGAGGAGTGTATTAAAAAAGACAGAGCAGTGTTACCAAGGAAGAACAGAATTGTTCTCACCAGGCAACATACTTATGCAGAAGAGAGGGCTGTCATCTGTTTTTATTGCAAAATAGAGGTTAGCCTTTTTTTTTGCCTCTTCATTTCCCTCCCTTATACTATCCCTGTGCTTTGCGAGATAGGTGTTAAGATGATGAGGTGTTTTCACAATAAACACATTTCCCCTGAAAATTACAGTTTTGCAGAGAAGAACAATTCAAATGATAGCCACCTTGCCTCAGAGTCTGTGTGGCTTTTGCATTTCTTGCATGTTTGGGCTCCAAAGAGCAGATCTGCTCCCAGGATGAAGGCTTTGGGTGACATCAATCTTACTTTTATAGACTGCCATAAATTGTCCTTTGACAAGTAAGTCCTTGGAAGTTTGCTCAGAGTCCCAAACAGAAGGTTTTATTTTTTTAAGCCTGTGGCAGGAGTTGATTATAGATATCTTCAGCCTTCCTCTGAAGCCACATTGCTCCTTGTGTGCTGGAAGCAGGATCCTGAGTTCCCCAGAAATTTCTCTCTGGATGACAGGGGTTAGGACTTGGCTTTTGCAGGCTATTGATAGTTCTACTTCTCTGGGGCATAATCCAGATCCCAGAGAAAGCTCCTATTAATCTCTTTTGCATGTGAAGGAAATGCCAAAGAACACATTACAGCTGTGGCCCCACTTCAAATCCTGCTGTATCTACAAGTGATTTCCATGTGGTACCCAATGTGTGTGGAGAAGTCCAGAAGAGGAAAAAAAGAAGTCTGGCATGCAGCAAACTGGTGGAGACCTGGAGCAGTGCTAGGCTGCTTTTTGGGCTGGTTTTTTTTATTATTTCAGGGAAGTGCTTGTTCCAAAGAGCAAAGGCTTTAATCATTTGGCTTGTGAAGGAGATGTCTCTTTAATCTCTTGCACTTTGGTTTTGGCTTCCTTCAAAAAATCTTTGCAGTGCTGGTGTCATTGGTGCCTGTATGCTCAGATCAGCCCTTTCATAGGGAAATGAAAGCATCCTTTCCTCAGGTTTTCTTTTTTGTTTTTTTTTTTCCCTTTTTTTAAAGGAGAAGAAAAAAGGTTTAAAAAAAATAATAATACTGTACCACCAGGCTTGTATCCCTGAGATGAAAAGGGAACTGAATAGTGTTTTCTAAAGGGCTTTTCTGTCCCTGCTGGATGTGGATCTATCAGCCAAACACTGAGAGAGAGGCACAAGTGTACCTACTGCTAGGCTCCAACCAGTTGCATGTTGCACTCAGGCTTCATCCTGCTGCTCCTGAAATCAGTGCTGGTGTTTTGACTGCCACCGTGCTCTTAGACCCACAGGAATCAAACACCGAGGCTCTGCTCTCCAGTTGGAGCAGCCCAGGTGTTTGGGAACCTGGAGAGGAGGAGGCTCAGGGGAGACCTTATTGCTTTCTACAACTACCTGACAGGAGGGTTTAGCCAGGTGGGGGTTGGTCTCCTCTCCCAGGCAACCAGCACCAGAACAAGAGGACTCAGTCTCAAGCTGTGCCAAGGGAGGTTTAGGTTGGATGTTAGAAAGAAGTTCTTCACCGAAAGAGTAATTGGCCATTGGAACACACTGCCCAGGGAAGTGGTGGAGTCACCATCCCTGGAGGTGCTCTAGAGAGGATTGGATGTGGCACTTGAAGCCATGGTTTAGTTGTCAGGAGGTGTTAGGTATTAGGTAATGGATTGGACTTGATGATCTCTGAGGTCTTTTCCAGCCTGGTTGATTCTATGATTCTATGACTGTCTGAGTGACCACTGGAGTGGGGGCCCAGGAAAATGTGCCGTGTGTTGTCCTCCCCAACCTGGTCTGAGATCAGAAGGATTTGGGAGCTCAGTTGTTCACTTGGCTGTTGCTGGATTGTTTGTAGCTGCCTGCTACACCAGTGCATTGCTGCACAGGGCAGTAATTTGTGTCCACGCTGGAAGTGTGAATACAAATTAAAATCCAAGTTAATTTGAAAACCGAAAACCGCCTTCCTTTTTCAGCAAGGCATTTTGTGCGCCACCAAATTCCTTTTCCTCCACTTTGAAAATCCTCATGAAATGTGTCTGGTAGTTAACAAGATGGTGGCAGGCTTAGGGGAGTGAAAAAGAACAAGAGCACCTTAAATCCTTTTAAGGCAGTTTTACAAACCATTTCAAATGTCTTCCCACTTCGGGATTTTTACCTTCTAAAATTGGATGAAAAGCCAAATACTGTTCTGTGATGATACTACGTTGTATAATGTGTAAGGTCAGAAGGTTCAAGGAAACACGCTTCCCTAGAAGAGATAAAGTGTTTATCTAGTCAAGTGAGTCATTTTCCTAGAGAAACAAGTTTTTTAACAGCTGTGGAAAATTAATTTTCAGTGGAGGATAGCGCACCTTTAATCTCAGCTCCCCTGCTCAGCGTTAGGAAAATCTTCACTAGCAAATGACTGGTATCTGCCTGCCTCAAGACGTTAACATTTCAGATGAACACCACCAGGTTTCTGAGTGTTTCTCTGCAGGCTATCGGCATGGAAAATCCCTCACTGGTTTGGATTTAGTGCTGAGCGGTTGGGGCAGTGTCTTGCTTGAAAGCAGCGAGGTCTCCGGTGTTTATGGTTTTGGGGGTTATTTTTGGCACTGTTTGCGTTACCTGTGATGAAGGAGCCTTGAAGGGTGTTAGGAAGGCAAGTTACAGATTCAGTTTTGTTTCTTTCCAGGTTTCAGGGAGGCTGATGTTGATCGCAGAATCACGTAGAATCACAGCATGTTAGGGACTGGAAGGGATGGTGAAAGATCATCCAGTCCAACCCTGCTGCCAGGGCAGAATCACCTAGAGCAGACCACACAGGAACACATCCAGGCAGGTCTTGAATATCTCCAGAGAAGGAGAGTGGAGTGGAGTGGAATGGAGTGGAGTGGAATGGAATGGAATGGAATGGAATGGAATGGAATGGAATGGAATGGAATGGAATGGAATGGAATGGAATGGAAATGGAATGGAATGGAATGGAATAGAATAGAATAGAATAGAATAGAATAGAATAGAATAGAATAGAATAGAATAGATTGGAAAAGACCTTTGAGATATCCAACCTATCATGCAATACCATCTAATCGACTAAACCATGGCACCAAGCACCCTATCCAGTCTCTTCCTAAACACCTCCAGTGATGGCGACTCCACCACCTCCCTGGGCAGCACATTCCAATGGCCAATCTCTCTTTCTGGGAAGAACTTCTTCCTAACATCCAGCCTAAACCTCCCTTGGTGGAGCTTGAGACTCCACCATCTCCCTGGGCCATGAATCAGATAACCTGATTCATTTCTGTATTAAACTACAAGAGAGTCCAGTTACTTCTGGGTTTTTTAGACAAATGTGTTTGTTGTTACCCTTTTTTTGTTTGAAAGCAGCAAGAAACAATTTTTTTTTGTTGGCTTTGTTTAGTTTTGTTTTTTCTGAAAGGAATTAAAACTGGCTGGTAAGAACCAGCTCTTCTAAGACCAGCGTGGGTGATGAGCTTTAGCCATGCTTGCAGTTGCTTGATACTTCTTATTGCTTGTTGGTTTACTTTCCCAAACTCTTCATTTGCAGCAATATCCAAATTTTAGGTGCATAATCATGGTTCACAAGAAAACCCCAAAACAGTGGACTTTATTTAGATAACAACCCCAAAGCCAGCAGATGTTAGCTGGAACCTGTCATTATCCTGGGGTTGCAGATGTGGGGTAGTACAGACTCTGTGGAGCCTCTATGGAGATGGAGTTGAAAAGCCAAAAAATGATGCATTTGTTTGAGGGATCTTCTAGTTTTGAATGTGTTGTGACATGAGTTAGAAGGGCTTGTAGCAACAGGATGAGGGGCAATGGTTTTAAACTAGAGCAGGGTAGGTTTATATTAGACATGAGGAGGAAGTTCTTGACTGGTAAAACACTGAAACAGGTCGCCCAGGGTTGTGGCTGAAGCCCTGTCCCTGGAAGCATTCAAGATCAGACTCGATGTGGCCCTGGGCCACCTGATCTAGTTAGAGGTGTCCCTGCAGAGAGGTTGGACAAGATGACCTTTGAAGGTCCCTTCCAACCCAATGCAATCTGTGAATGTGTGAGTTGGACAAATGCTAACTGGGAAGTTCTCCTTTGGTTCTGCACTGGGTCTGATCCACACATGGGATGCTTTTGCCTTGGGCTGCAGAATTAAACCCTGCTCTTTTGTTGAGCTATGTTGCATAGTTACCATTCAGCTTCCTGATTAAAGGCAACCATCCCGAATGAAAACGGGATTTGATGTTCTCTTAGCAAAAAATCATCTATAAAGAAGGGAATTATTAAGCCAGAAATTAAATTCCACTTACTCGGCGTTTTCCAGGCACGCCTCAAGCTGTTCTGCTGGTTAATATATGCTGCTGCACAGTGCCAGCTTTTGCTTTAGCCTCTCACTAAGTCATCTCCTGGTCTGCCTTTTCATTTCTCACCCGCTGGAACTGCTGTCCTTGTTTGACAAATCCATTCAGCCAACACAAACCAAGGATGATTCATTCACAAAATGTTCCCAAGCGAGGAGCTGAACTGTAACTCTGCTCTGGTTTTACACCAATTTAACTGACCTGATGTGAAAGGAGTTGCTCCTCAGGTTGTGGTGGATTACAGTCAGATCCACTTTGGGCTGGAATTTGCTCACATCTTATGCTGCCTTTGGTTTCAGTTGGGGAAATGTCACTGCAGAGCAAAAAAAAATCGACTGAGAGAGGCTCTTAGTGTCAAGATTTTCTGCCAAGTTGACTTTGGTATGTCCCAGAATGGTGAGGCATCCCAACATGAAAAGAGGCCAGAGCTCACAGACCTGCCTTGCTTGAGAGAGCTACCTGAGACCTTTCCCAGTGGCTGTCAAGTTTTTGGCTTTCTAGAGGACTTTATAAGATGAAAGGTATTTTCACCAGGCTTGTCCTATTCTGATTGTGCTGCATTTTTCAGTACAGGTTTCACTCCCCTCCACTTGCCTTTACTTCGAATTCCATGGTAAACAGACTGCATGCTCACCAGAGGGTGCATAGATGTTTGCCACTGCTGTCCAGAGTGGAGGGCAACTTGGAAATTTGGATATTAAATGCTCTGTACATTAGCAAAGTTTCATTTAAAGACAATGACTTTAGAATCACAGAATCATTGAAGGGTCAGGGTTGGAAAGGACGTCCAAAGGTCATCTAGTCCAACCCCCTCTGCAGTAAACAGGGGCATAGAATCATAGAATGGTCTGGGTTGGAAAGGAACTCCAAAGGTCATCTAGTCCAACCCCCTCTGCAGTGAACAGGGGCATAGAATCATAGAATCATAGAATGGTCTGGGTTGGAAGGGACCTCCAAAGGTCATCTAGTCCAACCCCCTCTGCAGTAAACAGGGGTATAGAATCATAGAATGGTCTGGGTTGGAAGGGACCTCCAAAGGTCATCTAGTCCAATCCCCTCACCAGGAAGCAGTGGCATAGAATGGTCTGGATTGGAAGGGACCTCCAAAGGTCATCTAGTCCAACCCCCCTCTCAACTAGGTCAGGTTGCCCCAGAGCCCTGTTGAGCCTCACCATGAATATCTCCATGGATGGAGTCCCCAGCCATGTAGATCTTTGGGGCTGCTTTTAAAAGAGGGGTGAGCAAAAGTAAGAAAGGCTTGTTGTCCAGATGCACCCTTAGCTAGGGACAATCTCATTTATACAGTAGGCTTTTCCCAGCTTCTTTCATCTCCTGGTGCTTCCAAGTGTCTGACAGATTTCTACAGTGTCATCCACGTCAGTGGGCTACAGCCCAGTATTGACATTTGTTTACTGCCTTCTCCCAGAGAAGATGATTTAAAAGCAAGCAAACAAACAAAAGAATCTTACTCAGGCTGCCCTTAGCCAGTGTTCCAGTCATGCTGAGGATTTATACTGCAATAGCCGTGGGATGTGCTGGTGGGAAGGCCAACGCTGTTAATATTTAGAGTCATAAAATTCTGGCTATTGGATGAGCTCCTAATTACTCCGATCTTTCTTAGTCTTATTGAAAGCTGGATAGGTCAGACTGAAGCAAGACAGCTGCATTTGCATCAATCTCCAGACATAGGTTAATGCCTTCTCTTCTTTTTTTTTAACTGCAGAAAATTAATTTCCCATTTGGAGCTTTCCATGCAGGATAGGACTGTGCATGCACTTTGTTTTGCCATAGGCTGGGTATCAGTGAATTCTCTTTTGAGCACAACAGAGCAGGGCTCTGCTGTTGTTGGGATGGGACATGCTAAAAAATTCACACATGGACAGTGCCCTGGGTTGGTGCTCTAAGAATTTGCCATCAAGTGGAAATAAGTAAACCCAACAGAAATTAAATTGTCATGATTCTTTGATTCTTTTAAGTTGCTTTCTTCCCAAAATAAGGAGGGAGCAAGGTGTTCCTTGCAGGTGCTGGAAGAGAAGTTATTGCATCCATTCATCAGCAGGCTCTGTTGCTGTTTGCAGATGTCAGTCTCTCAAAAATACACCTGCTGCTGCTCCTTCTCCTCATGTATAGGGTTCTCTGATGCTGGAGCGGGATGCTGTGCTTTCCTCCTGGGCTGAGCTGTGACTATCAATGGCAATGGTGACCTCATGCCATCACCCCTTTCTGAGCAGCCTGTGTGCTGAAAACTCAAGCTAAAAATGGGCAAGATGTGCCCTGCCAAATCCATCCTGCTCCTGTGCACGCACCTTAGACACTCAGTACATGGAACTGTGTGCACAAATGATGAGCCCATGGGAGGTGGTTTTTAGGGCCACACAGTGGTAGGACTTTAGGCACTGCTGATGTCTGTGAGTAGAATGTTTCCTCTAGTGTGGAGTGCTATGGGATGGCTGATACCAGTGTTGAGCTGTCTGGCACTGGTTTTAAGTTGCTTTCCTCCCAAAATAAGCAGGAGCAAGGTGTTCCTTGCAGGTGCTGGTAGAGAAGTTATTGCATCCATTCATCAGCAGGCTGATCCCTCTATTGCTGTTTGCAGATGTCAGTATCTCAAAAATACAGTCTCAATGCCTGCAAACTGCTGTGCTGCTGAAAACTGCAGAATGATGTTCTCTCCTTCTCCTTGCTGATGAGCTGATCGATAGAGCAGGCGTTTCCATAACGCTGTATTTACTCGCTCTACAGTTGAAGTATAATATTTACAGTTGTAAATATTCCTCACAGCTGGTAGCTGGTTTCTCCATCCTGCTTTTATGATAAGTTTACAGTACGTTGCTATCATCAGGCTCGAGCCTGTGTGTTTTTTGGCTGCCTCAGAATAAAAAAAAGGCAGCTGCTTTGAAGTTTCCCGTAGCGTTTACGCATGAGGTGTGTGTTTCTTTTGGGTCAAGTTCTGAATGTAACCTTCCTGGTGCTGAGTTGCACATATTGAATGTGAATATTCTGGGTTTACAGGACACCGTCTGCAGGCTGCTAAGAGCAATCTCGGTCAGACATCTCACTGCTCAAGTTAATCAACCTGTACATGTATTTCTTTAACCTCATGCACTCGAGCCACTTAGCAAAAGCCCAAACCAAATGAAAAATGAGAGATAACCTGCAGCTTGTAAGGCAATAAAAGCCCTGGAATTTGCAGAAAGATGGTGAGAGCTGTGTGCCTGGCTGCAGTGAGCTCCAGGAAGAGCTGGGGACCTTTTGTTTTCTCCTGCAATTCCCAGTAGTCAGGGTGACCAAATAATTTTTCCCATTTCTGCATGTTTTTGTTAGTCCCAGTTATATCATGTATAGAGCAAGAGTTATCTGTGACATACACAGAGATGCACACATGCACACGTGTATATAACATTCAAATGTTCATAGAATCATAGCATGGTCCAGGCCAGAAGGGACCTGCAAAGGTCATCTAGTCTGCACTCAGCAGGGACATCCCCAACTAGCTCAGGTTGCCCAGGGCTTCATCGAGCCTCACTTTGAATATCTCCAGGGAAGGAGGCTCAACCACCGCCCTGGGCAACCTGCTCAAGTGTTCCACTACTGTCATAGTGAAAAACTACTTCCTGATATCCAATCTCAATCTGCAATTCTCTAGTTTGAAGCCATTGCCCCTTGTCCTGTCACCACAGGCCTTTGCAAACAGTCTCTCTCCATCCTTCACGTAGACCCCCTTCAGGTACTGGCAGGCTGCTATTAGGTCTCCACTGAACATCCTCTTCTGAAGACATCCCCAGCTCCCTCAGCCTGTCCTTGTAGTGCTCCAACCCCTGGATCATTTTCATGGCCTTTCTCTGGACCCTCTCCATCAGGAGAGTTCCCAGCCCTGTCAGCTTAACAGCCTTATTAGCATTTTTGTGCCATCTTTGCAATTAGTAAACCTCTCTCTTTTTTTTTGGTGTGGTTGATGTTACATCTTGCAAGTAAAAGAGAAAGCTACCTCGGAGTAGCCTTACATCAAGTCATACTCTTTGATGAAAGCACTGATTAGCGTGAGTCGTGTGGTGTTGTTCCTCCCCGTGCCTTTCCCCGTGAGCTGTCAACTTTCATCAGGAGCAGGAAATGTACAGGAACAGTACAACTGTTATTAGCAGAATTCAATAGACAGGAAGGTTTGTTTTGTTGGGTTTTTGCGGGTTTGTTTGGTTTTTCTTCCACTCAGAGACGTGTTAGAGGAGTCGGGAAGTGTGTAGGCAAGTGTGCTTTTTGGTTTCGCTCCTATTTATCCCCTGCAATTTGCAGTCGTTGGATGACTTAGTGCAAGTACCGCTGCCTCGCTGCAAAACAAGTCCTTGGTGATAATGGCTTTTTGTTGTTGTTGACTGATACATCGGGTCCTCTGTTAGCAAACCAGTTAAGCTGTGAGTCACTCCAGGGAGTAGGAGTGATTGCAGCATGCAAAAAAACAGCGTAGGAGATTTTGGATTAATATAAGCAGAGGAGCTATCAATAGACTTGCTGACCGCTGGTTGTTCCCTGAGGCGGAACGATCTGCCTTCGAGGAGGAGAAATAGATTTAGAATCCTGTTAGCAGTGAAATCGTGGGGGGGAGGGGGAGTGCTGTAGACATTTCCCTTTGGCCCTTGCAGAGGAGATGGTGTCACTGCTGGTTTTTAGAGATGTGGGGACAAAGGGGTGGGAGAGTGCACTCCACATGCTGGTGGCAGAGCTGGATGCTGTCCCCAAGTCCTTGCCTCCATGGGTCAGTGTCCCCTTGGAAAGGCAGGAGACTTCCCAGTGTGTGATCCAATGGGTTTAAACTGGAGCAGGTTAGACATACAGAGGAGATTCTTTACAATGACAGCAGTAAAATACTGGAATAAGTTGTTCAGGGATGTGATTGAGGCCCCATCCCTGGTGACATTCAAGATCAGACTTGATGTGGTCCTGGCAGTCTAGTCTAGTTGCAGGTGTCCCTGTTGACTATATGGGGGTTGGACAAGATGACCTTTGAGGGTCTCTTCCAACCCAATCTGTGATCCTGGGTGCAAGCAGCACAAGACTCTAGGATGTGAGCAGGGACTCACTGCTTGTGTTCCCCTGAGCAGATGTGGGGCAGCAATGTGTGAGCCCCTGGCCTTGGGAGGAGGAGAGTTTGCATCACCCCGACACTCCTTGCCAGAGCCTCAGTAAATATCTTCTGGTGGCTTTGACAGCCAGCCAGAGAGAGTGTCAGTTAAAAAAATGAAATAACATCAAAAATAGTACTTCTGAATGTATTTATTTGGAGTATTTGTGAAAGTTCAAGGCTTTCACTAAATTGGTTTTAGGGACTCTGTTAGCTAAAAGAGAAAAACGAGGTTATGCAATGAACACAGGCTTTTTAATGGTAATATAAATGTTTGCTAATTACCATATGGAGATGATGGTCATATTAATTACAAAATGGTTCTTGCAATGCTACCAAGCAACCATCCTTTTTTTTTTTAATGGGATTAATTAGAGATAATATGCATTCAGAACTGACAGCTTTTCTTCCTAGTGTTTTCAAGAAAGCCTTCTAAAGTTCAATTGGAAAAGATTTGACTGCTGGCTGTCCTGCACATCTGTGCTGGGTTTGAAGCCTTGGCTGCTCTGTGGCCAAAAAGGGGCAATTAAAATAAGCAGCTAACGAAACCCCAGCATCAGAGCAGATTTGGCCTTCCTAAGTATGAAATGTCCATGAGAGCTTGTGCCAAGAGGCTCCTTACGAGCATCAGGTCTGTTCCTGTTAAAACTGATGGTTACCTGGTGTTGCTGGCAGTGTAAATGCCATCTGCCCAGAGTGGGCAGAAAGCAGGACAGGCAGGATAACCTGCTGCTGTTCCTTCCCCTCATGTATAGGGTTCTCTGCTGCTGGAGCAGGATGCTGAGCTTTCCTCCAAGGCTGGGCTGTGACCATCAATGGCAACGGTGACCTCATCCCATCACCCCTTTCTGAGCAGTCTATGTGCTGAAAACTCAAGCTAAAAATGGGCAAGATGTGCCCTGCCAAAGCCATCTTGCTCCTGTGCATGCATCTTAGACACTCAGTACATGGAATTGTGTGCACAAGTGACCAGCAGAGTCTGCTCAGCACATGGGAGGTGGTTTTTAGGGCCATGCAGACTTAGGCACTGCTGATGTCTGTGAGTAGACTGTGTTTCCTCTAGCGTGGAGTGCTCTGGGATGGCTGATACCAGTGTGGAGCTGTCTGGCACTAGTTTGTACCTGCTAACAATTTAGCAGACTGTTTTAATTTGCACTGGGGCATCCCCAGCACAATGCTGGTGAAGCAGTGCACCATCTCTCTCTTGCTCTTAAAGGCAGATAAGTGCTTGTGGTGTTGCAGGACTCTCATACTAAACCTAGGAGAACAAGAAGTGGCTTCTGCTTGTCATAAGCAAATGAGCTGTGGTGATTGCCATCCTCCATCCTGTGCCAGGCTGACCCTCCCTGGGATGGAGCTGGGAATGTGGGGCTCTACAAAATGAGCTTCTATGACTTGAACTGCAGGTTACAATAAAGCCTCCTCTGCTGTGGGACTCCAACCTTGTGCTTGCTGTGCTTGCTCTACTTGCCAGTGGGTGAAGGCTGAGCCAGCCTCAGCATGCAGGCAGCCTCCAGACTGCTGATGACCTCAGACATGTGAATAACTACAGCAGTGATACAAGAATTGAAGACTGGTGATGAGTTTTGGCATTTGGCATCTTCTGGCACACATGTGCATGTTCTATTTGCTTGCACAGATGTGTGTTAGTGCCATGGTGCAGGTGAATTGAACCAGTCTTCTGAAAACTGCAGCTCCTGTGCTCAGGAATTCTTTGCCTGCCTACAAAATGATCCTTAATGATTCTGATTTAATATTAATCAGTGTGGGAATAAAAGAATGGGAAATGTGAAAGTAATAGCTTCTGGGCAGTGTCCCCTTCCTCAGCGGCTGTGCACAGGAGCGTGGCGTTTTCCCTGCTGCATGGCAGTGTCGGTTGGACGAGTCGTGTCACGGCTGAGCAGCTTCTTTGCCCTCCTCCTGCCCACGCTTTGGAAGATCACATTAAAGATAAAAGACAAGAGGAACATAAGCCCTTGTCTGTATTTCACCCTATGCTAGGATTTCTGGTTTAGCCCAAAACTCTTAGATGTTCAGTTTGAGATGTTTAACATGTCAATCAAGTTGAACATTGTGATGACAGCAATCAGATTCACTTGAGTACTTTTGTGCTGGCACGGTGCTCTCGTTCAGATATGTGTCAACAGAGGGGATTTAAGAATATGTATATGCTACATTAACCCAAGCTCAGAAGGGCTGTGTGCACGGAAAGATGGTCAGTATTGCTGTTCCAGTAGGGTGGGAAGGAAGGAGGAATCCTAATCTCTCTGGTTTGTTGCTGTGTCTCTGAAGCACTGAAGGGTTTTAGACTCAGATGTTTGAAGGTATTTAGGAGTGTAAGCGTAGCTTAAGTGTCCAAGTCCTTACAAGCAGAAGGCTGTTTGGAGACTCTGGAGACTATGCTGAAGGTCATAGGATAAAGACTAGTAACAATTCAGTGCTAGAAGCTGAACCCAGAGCATCTTAGTTTTAAGTGCCTGAGCTGTATGGTGTATGGAGTTTAAGTGCCTGCTCCCCAGGTGATCCTGCTTTTGGCAGGGGGGTTGGACTCAATGATCTCTGGAGGTCCCTTCCAACCTCTGTGATGCTGTGATTCACCTTTAGCTTCACTAACATGTAGCTGCTGCCTCTAGTTTTGGAGCCCCTTGTTGTTTTTCTCAAGGTGGGTATAGTGAAGTTTAGTTTACTGACCACAGGCTGGATTTTCTTTGTTATCCTTCAGAGATGTCCTAGGAACTGTCCCTAGATTCCAAGGCTGCAGCCCCTTGAAAATCCCCATTAGCACAAACACTACCCTGTTTAGTTTCTCACTGGTTCAGAGGTATGTGTGGGGCTTAATGTGTAAATGGGACATAGGGTTTGCATTCCAATCAAGAGTCAAAAGAAACGTTGCTGTGAATATTTTTGAAGAGGGTCTGTCTTTATCATCTCTATGGGATTGATCTGGAGAGGTTGTCTTTAAGACATTGCTTGGATGTTATCTTTCTCATTGTCTCAATGAGAAAGTTGTTCTCTTATTTTTTTGTGAGTATTGTGTTGTTGCTGAAGTTGTTGTTGCTGAAGGTGACCTTCAAAGGGAGGATATACCCTGAGCAATCTGTGCTGAGTGCTGTAGCCCCAGCTGCTGGGTCTTCAAACAGCTCTGCCAGTAACTGATCTTGGTAACATGTTCTTAAGGATGACATCTTAAAGACTTGAGGGGAAAACACATACAGGGACATCATGCCAGTTCTGTGTTGGAGTGGGACTGTGTCAGGCTGGTGCTCGAGACTGGAGGAGGCCATGGGCTATTCCTGATCTGTTTGGAGTTTGTCTAAATAGAGAAGCTGTTGCTGTACGAGCGAGGGAGTGACATCGAGACACCAGATTTCTCCTGCACTGGCTCTTGGTTTGGACAGTTGCCTCTCACTTAAATTATCCTGCTTTCTAATCAGGCTGCACTGTTCAGGGATGCCTTCTGCATGAAAATGACCACATAAGGAGGTGGCTGGCACTCATCCTTGTCCCTGAGTGGACAAAATCTTGGCTTGTCAAGCTCTCCAGAGGCTGTTTTTGAGTGCGATACTCAGTACCTGTCATCTGCTAAGTGGTGGATGCTTGTGTGGCCTTTATGGCATCACTCCACCAAGTACCCCTGGTGTTTGCTCACCCAGCTCAGGGCTGTGCATCAGACTTTGGGAGCCTTCATGTCTGCCAGAGATGCTGTGGCTACATGGACTGTCAGGGCAGTTGTCCCAAAATGCTGATGTGATGATTGGACCTGCTGCTGACTGCTAGCTGAGAACTGGTGCAGAGTATGAGTTCCTTTGTGTGAAGCTTCCAAGTGTATCTCAGGAGCTCCTGGGAGAGCAGATCAGGCTGAGTGCTGACAATTTCAGCCATGGAGGATGAGACAGTTCATCCCTGTTTCAGGGTGTTTGTTTTTCATCTTTCTGCTGGCATGAAAAGGTGCCTTTATATCATTCCAGCAATCTATGGGCTGTACAGTTTGCTGCACTGGGGACTGGAGAACACTTCAGCTTAAAAAAATGTAAGTGTCCTCAGGTATAACCAGGTAAAGAATGAGAGGATTGTTAAACCCTTGTTTTCTTGGTGGCAAAGACAAGTTAATGAAAGTCTGGGGTGTGCAACTGAGCTAATAAAGTTTTCAAAAGCCAACAGAAAGTAGGTAGCTGGTAGCAGAATGAGGCGTGTCTGACAGCTGAGCAATGAACAGAGGATGCGGTGACAGGCGTGGAGTGAAGCCTGCAGAGGTACAGGCAAAGGGAGTCTGGCAGCAAAACACAGGCTGGTGAGAACAAAGCAGTGTCTGTCCTGCTGTCTGTCCTGGGAGTGATTGCTCCTCCTGTTTGATCCTGGCGAGGAGGTGTGCACAGCCAGCAGCGTTTAGGCTGGGCAAGCAAGCAAGGGGAGTGACAGGCTGCTGTCCAGGGGTGTGGGAGCACTGCGTAGCCCCTGCCCAGGGCCATGTTCAGCAGCAGTGTTTCTGGAGAAGGGGCATTTCTCCTTCAAATCAGGACAGAAACCCTTTAGGTTTCTGAGTCCTTTTAAGGCAGTAGATTGGTCCTGTTCCCATGGCTGTTAGTCGCAGTTTAGCTGTGCCTGTGATAATTTTAAGGCCTGAAATACAACGTGTGTAATCTGCTCAGCCTCTGCCCTTGCTCGGTTTTCCTTCCAGCCCTGTGGGCAGCCAGGAGGAGATGGAAGCTCTGCAGGGATGCTCTGCAGTAGGTTTTGACTTCAAAAAGAACAGAACAGGAATTGCAGTGGTCTCTACTTACTGTCCTGTGGGGTTCACGGGGGAGGAGAATTTTGTGTGACTTTGGATTAAGAGACCTCAGTGGCAACATTGACAGTGGCTCTGGCATGGACCAGGCAGCTGATGAGTTCTGTCCTGCCTGTACATCTGCCTCATGAAATTGCTGGCACTGCTCACTAGCAGCCCCTGAATTATTCCTCAGGAGCACGTGGCTCTGACGTGACACATGCTACTCAGCAAAGCCAGAATCACAAACAAGGGGTTTAATAAGCAAAAGGCAGCAGTGGCCAGTGATGACAGCCCTGCCTGTCCAGCTTCCCATTGACAGGCAAGAAACTGGAAATAGGAAGACATTCTTAGCAGTGCTTTCATGTTGAGCCTCTCCAGCCAGCAGATTGCTGTAGAGCTTCATTAGCATTGCTTTTTGATTATTTTTCCTCGGTGTGTGTGTGTTCTTCAGACTGCTTGTGTTGGCCAGCCCCGGCCACACCGTGTTGGATGAGATGCTACACCGCTCTGTTCATGTAGCAGCCCTGCTATCAGGGTGTTTAATTCGTATCCATGCTATTGTAACAACTGCATCAAAGCCTTTTAATCAGCTTGGTTTCACTGAAGTGTACAAATTCTCCTCTCATTACATCTGCAAGCTCTCAACTTTACAGGCACAAACTTCTTGCATAGACTAATATTCCTTGGCCACTCTAGCGTGGAAATTCAGAATTTAATATCTTGCTGCAGGACTGCTCATTTTTATGCAAATTCTCAAAGTAAGATTGTATTTGGGAGTTGTAAGTTAGAAATTAAAGTGAGTTACACAGGGAGAGGATGTGTAGAAAATGGCAATCTTATATTTCTTTTTAACATGAGGTAATCCTGGTTGGTTGAGTGATACAGAGAGGCAGATCCTCTAGGAAGGAGAAGACTTGAATAGCAAACGTGCTTTAGAGCATCACTGAGCTCCGTAGCTGCTAGTGAAGAAGTGACTGCCACAAGACTTTCAGTCTCCTGACTACTCTGAATGCATTTGGAAGCAAACAATAGGTTAACTACCCTGGTGTAAGAAAAAACAACATAGAGATTTACTTACTTTTGGTTTTCTGTAGCCTCCTCTTTGGCTTCATGACCAGTGGCAGTGGCTGAAGGGGCTGTGGGTGTGAAGGCCTGTGACCTGGAGAAGGGATGTTGGCTGGTGGCAATGCTGTGGGGCTCAGCTGTAGTTTGTGGCTGGAATCAATGGCTTCTGGAGGGACAGCAGCTCCTGGCACAGCTCTCCACCCCTAATTTCAGTTAATCAAATCTGTAACCTCAGGGACCTATTGTGATTGATTGGAGCAAGTGCAGAGGAGGGCAACGAAGCTGGTGAAGGGCCTGGAAAATAGAATGGAATAGAGTAGAATAGAATAGAATAGAATAGAATCATAGAATCAATAAGGTTGGAAAAGACCTCAGAAGTCATCAAGTCCAACCTGTCAGCCAACACCTCATGACTACTAAACCATGCTACAGGCTGGGTGGAACTTCTCCTTCCTTGCACAGAGCTGGATGGACTTGGGATGGCTTTTGAATCACAGAATAGAATAGAAAGGTTGGAAGAGACCTTTGAGATCATCATGTCCAACCTATCATCCAACGCCATCTAATCAACTAAACCATGGCACCAAGCACCCCATCCAGTCTCCTCCTAAACACCTCCAGTGGTGGTGACTCCACCACCTTCCCAGGCAGCCCATTCCGATGGGCAAATAAGTCTTATGAGGAGCATCTGAGGGAGCTGGGGATGGTTAGTTTGGAAAAGAGGAGGCTGAGAGGAGACCTCATTGCTCTGTACAACTACCTGAAAGGAGGTTGTGGAGAGGATGGTGACGGTCTCTTCTCACAGGTAATTAGTGATAGAACAAGAGGGAATGGCCTCAAGTTATAAATGGGTAGGTTTAGACTGGACATTAGGAAGAAGTTTTTCCCAGCAAGAGAGGTCAGGCAGTGGAATGTGCTGCCCAGGGAGGTGGTTGAGTCACCAACCCTGCAAGTGTTTAAAGGTCATTTGGATCTGGTGCTTGGGGATATGGTTTAGGGGTGAACTTTGTATAGTAGGGTTCTTGGTTGGACTTGGTGATCCTGAGGGTCTTTTCCAACCTGAATGTTTCTGTGATTCTGTGACAGCCACATGCAGCTGTTCTGGACGTCTGCACCTTTACACGGCAACTTCCCTTGGCCTGTCACAGCCATGCGTGGCTGCCACCAGTTGTGTGCTGCAGCCTCCCCGTCTGGCAAGCAGCTTCTCCAGTGCCACACTGACAAAGGCAAAAAAATAAAGAACAACTCAGGGAAGGAAAATGCAGAGGCTGAGTGAAAGAATTTGGCTTCCAGGGTGCCTTTCACATTTGTTCTAGAAGCAGCCAGAGCATTACCAGAAAACAAATTCCCTGAGTCCCTGTATTCACTGGCTGCATCGAAGGGTTTGTCTCTGAGACTGACCCTTAGGGGCACAAAATTTTCCATGAAATGGAGGGCAGCTCTGTAAAAGAGTTCTTTTGTGCATAACTGAAGGGTTTCTGAACAATACCAATATTTAGATTTGCTTTTTAGCAATCAATGCCACTTTAGAGCACCTAGGGGAATGATGAGCTTCAGTGCTGTAATGTCTAAATGAACTTCACGGTAATATTCATAGAATCATTTTGGTTGGAGGGATTCAAGATTGTTGAGTCCAACCATTAACCCTACTCTACCAAGACCACCACTGTGCCATATCCCCAAGCACCACATCTACACAGCTTTTAAACAGCTCCAGAGATGCTGACTCCCCCACCCCCATCCTGTTCCAATGCCTGACAACCTTCTCAGTGAAAATATTTTCCTAGTATCCAGCTTAAACTTCTTCTGGTGCAGCTTGAGGCCATTCCCTCTTGTTGTGTGACTGGTTACTTGGGAGAAGTATTAATAGCATATTAATTGCATCTGGGCAACATTTTCTAAAGCACTTTGGATTGTGCCTCACTCAGTGACTTTCAGCAGCGCCGAAGCTGTTGTGCTTCAAAGCAGCTTTTGAAAATGGAGGTTCAAGGGCTGAGCCCTCTATGTGCTTTTGAAATTAGCCCTCAACTCTCAAATAATTGTATTTTTCTAGATTGCCTGTTGACAGGGTATCTATTCTCTTTCCATAATGTCTCAGCAGGAAATAATGGGATGGAGCCCTTGAAGCTTGGGCGTGGGACCGTGCCCAGTCCCAGACTGGTTGGGCACAGCCTCGGCTTGCTGCCCCAGGCTGTGGCATCCCTGACCCACCCGCTGGGCTGGCAGAAATGCTTTTAAATCCCTTGGTGGAAAGTGCTGAAGAAACACTGGGGTTGTGAGCTGCTCAGTTCATGTCTTTGCAAATCTGCGATGGCTGACATCTGTTTGCTTTTCTTTGCGGTTTTGGAATAGAAGAGAGGATTTGGATCCAAAATAGCTCGAAGATGGTTTGACATGGAGTAGCTTGAATAGGCTTGTTTTGTCTCCTCCTGTTATGAATCACTTTCCATATTAATTTCAGACTTTGAGTTGATGTGTGCTTGGCCCTGCAGAGCTGCACACCGCTTTGAGTTGCCCTATTGTCTGAAAAAGAAAGAATACCTTATGGTTATTATAGATGAGGATCCCACGTGGAGGCTCAGAGAGATGGGGCAGTAAAAAAACTGGAGCTGCCAAAGTCAAGCTAGTTCAAAGGTTTTTCCCTAGCTGGGGAATTTCAGATGCACTCCTAGCCCTCCAGTCAAAGTTTAGATGGGCTGATTATCCCTGTTGGGCAGTTTCTTCATCCACCACCTCAACTTTTGCTTTCTGTCATGTCTCCCTCAGTTTAAGAAGGACATTGAGACACTTGAACGTGTCCAGAGAAGGGCAACAAGGCTGGGGAGAGGCCTTGAGCGCAAGCCCTATGAGGAGAGGCTGAGGGAGCTGGGATTGTTTAGCCTGGAGAAGAGGAGGCTCAGGGGTGACCACATTGCCCTCTACAACTACCTGAAAGGTGATTGTAGCCAGGAAGGGGTTGGTCTCTGGTCCCAGGCAATCAGCACCAGAACAAGAGGACACAGTCTTAAGCTGCGCCAGGGGAAGTTTAGGCTGGAGGTGAGGAGAAAGTTCTTCACAGAGAGAGTCATTAGTCATTGGAATGGGCTGCCCAGGGAGGTGGTGGAGTCCCCATCCCTGGAGGTGGCACTTGGTGCCATGGTCTAGTCATGGGTCTGTGGTGACAGGTTGGACTCGATGATCCTTGAGGTCTCTTCCAACCTTGGCGATACTGTGATACTGTCTCTGCGATCAGCCTGTGCAGTCATCCACTCTCCTCACAGCCAGCGAAGTCTCCTGTGCTGTGAAGGAGCAGTGGTGGGGACAGTGCAATGTCTTGGCCTTAAATGTGCATTCAGAGCCTGCCAAGATCTCCTGCCTGCTGCAGTTCCTTTTGGTACCAACAATTGGGGCTTCCCCCCCACCCCCCCTTCCTTTTTGGAGCAAATATCAGTCAACTTGCAGTAAAGGTCCTTCCCTACTCTTTTGCCAGATGTCATGGATTACTGCCTCTGAACAGCTTTCCCATGAAAAGCATAAACAAATATATGTCTTCAAGCTCCTGGCATGAAGTCAAGCCCCCCTCCCCCTCGGTTTTGTGGAGCTTTTTTCTTTTTCTCAGACAGATTAATGTCTTGTCTTTAGTGGCCTATTTTGGTCAAACATCCAAACCACTCATGGGGGAGAACATGGCCATTTTAGGCATGAGGAGGACAGTTGGGTGGGAAGCTGAGCACCTGCCTCTGGGAAGCAGCAGTTCAGGGGTTATCCTCTGGCATTTACTTCTGCCTATTGTGTTGCTCTCGGGATCAGATGAAGGTGGGAGAGTTGTGTGTGTGTCAGGGCTGAATCATCTCATGTTGTGTGATTAGCTGGTTGTAGATCTGGGATGAGAGACTGGCATGTGCTGGGAGGTCAGGGGCTTAAGGTGTAGCACTAGGACAAAGGACAATGGTTTAAACTAGAGAATGGTAGATTTAGATTGGACATTAGGAAGAAGTTCTTCACTATGAGGGTGATGGAACACTGGAACAGGATTCCCAGGTAGTTGGTGAAGGCCCCATCCCTGGAGACTGTCAAAGTTAGGTTAGACAGAGATTTGTGCACTCTGCTCTAGTTGGGGATATCCCTGCTGACTGCAAGGGGGGGTTGGATTAAATGATCTTTAAAGGTCCCTTCCAACCCAGTGCATGCTGTGATTCTATGAAAATCTGGTGGATCTTTTCAGTGTAAATGAGAAAGCAGCACTGCTCCATCTGTACTCCTGCAGGGTTTGGGCTGCACCGAGCTTATACCAAGCAGCAGTTTCTCTGCGTTGCTGGAGGGATGGCTGGAGGTGACACATGGTATCCGCTCCCTGACTCTCACAGTATTTCTAGCCCTGTCATGTCAGCTCAGGAGTGGGACTCCCATGTAAAGCTGTGATACCACTTTAAAATGGGAAGGAAGGAGAAGGCTTTAAATCTGTCACTGGGTCCTACTTTCAAGGCCTCCTCTGATATTTAGAAATTCTTCCTAGTGGAAGCTGAGAATCCCTAACCACAGGATTCCTGGAAAGGGGAGCTTAGAAATGAGTAGCCAGAGGAAAGGAAAGGAAAGAAAAAAGGAGTTGTGGAACCTTTGCAATAAAATCACTGGCATTAGCAGCACTGCTCTGAGTGAATATGCTGATTAAAACTGGGAGGAGCCGTTTCATTTCCTTACATTTCCCTGGGAAAATGACATCTCCTCCAAGCACAGCCAGATGGAGTTGGCTGTCGTTGTGACACCTTCATGTAGGGAGTATCAGGCTGCATATCCAGGGCAAACTGAAACCTGGGAGCTTTGCTGGCCAGGCCAGTCACCCCACAAGGGAGCAATAAATTAGAGCTTTGGGGCACAAAAAGGAATTAAGGAGGGGATGAATCGGTTTGCTGTGTGCCAGCGTTCATCCAAACCAGAGCTGTGGCCCCTGTTTTGTTCTCAGCTGCCATCCTTGCGGAGCTGCTGCGCTGGCTCTGCTCCCCTCCCAGTTCTTTTGTGATTTGTGAATGATTAAGATGGAGTCAGACAGAAAGCAGAGTTGGCACAGCCAGGCTGTTACCCTATTAGAAGGTCCAGATGTACTGAATCAGGGTTTCTTGTGGCTTCTGATGAGGAAGAAACAAAACAGGGCTCTAGTTAGGTTTAAAGGATTTGGTAAGCACACATGTGTCATGGCTCTAACTGCCTTTGATGGGTACCAGATGGCAAACAGAAAAAGGGGAGGATGGAGCCGGGGGGTGGGCAACGGCAAGGAGGCTGGGGGAGGCAGAGGGCTGGAGAGGTCCTTTGTGAGGCTCTGTAAGGAAACAACACATGTGAAAGGTGTGCCTATATATAGATGTGTCTGCATAGGAAGGAGTATAAAATGCTGTTACTACCCTTTGGGTCATTCAGATACAAGCCTGTTGCTTACCATGCACAACTCTGAAATGATTGATGACATTGTGACTGTATCTAGCAGCTCTGCCTGGGTTTGCAGCTCATCTTCATTTCTAGAGGAAGGTGAGACCCTGCAGTTCCAGCCTGGCTAGCATCTGCCCTGTCTTCACTTGAGTTACATCCAGTGTGGAATCTCAACCTTAGAAGTTGTCTACCCAGACCCAGAGAGAAGGGATGCTGTAGTGCTAGCTACCAGGTGCTGGCTTTGGAAGCAACAAACCTTGGGTAACTTCTTGCTGTTTCAAATTGTAATTGATTTGAAATTCACTGAATCCTTGGGCTGAGATTTTCCTCTTCAAAAAAAAAAAAAATTACATCTCTGTATAATGAGTTGGGAAAGGGAAGACAGCTCAGTGATTTATTTATGTGCAGTGATTTAAACAGTGGATTTTTCTCAGTCACTCAGTCCTTAAAAAGAAAAAAAAAGCCAAACAAACCTGCAAGCAAGTGAAAGGATTATGTATGGCAGCGGTGCTGGAAGACGAGATCTTCGCTGACAGGTCAGCATTTCCCAATTTGCAACCTGCAGGATGCTGCATCTGTAACTGGGAACTTGTGTCACTTGGATAATTTGGAAAACAGGGAGCTAGTGGGATTAAAAACACAGGCTAAACGCTCATTAGTGCAAACCAGCAGAGCAGTTTGGCTTCCAGGGAAACATATAGATTTATACCACCTCCCGACCTGCCACGCTGTGTTTGCCACTATTGTGTTATAATGCAGTACAGCCTGTACAATAATGTGGACTAACTGTTGGCAGGGAAACCGAGTAGATAAATCTTTTATGAGAGAGTCCAGTGTCCCTGGGCTGTGCTCAGCCCCAGGGGAGCTTTGCAGGAGCTGTGGGTGGTTCCGGCTGTGCCCTGGTGGCTGCCAGGGAGGAAGTGGTAGGAGCATCACAGCTGGTACATGAGGCTGGGTCCCTGAAGGTCTCCATCTGCTGGGGCAGAGACTTCTCAACCTGGAGCTGTCCCATACATATGGGACAAACACATCCCATGTGTACACTTTTTGCAGTGAAAAACTGAGTTCAGAGCATTTGCCCTTTTCTGCAGTTCACAGGATTCATAGATTCATAGGGCTGGAAGGAACCTTAAAGATCTCCTAGTTCCAGCCCCCTGCCATGGGCAGAGACACCTTTCACTAGACCAGGTTGCTCAAGGCCTCATCTGACCTGGCCTTGAACACTCCACAGTGTTCAAGGATCAGGATGAGGGATCAGGGACAGTGTTAGATGCAGAGCTAGGAAAATATTTTACCCAATCCTTTTTTGATTGAAACCAAACCAAACCTCTTTATTTTATTTTAATGAATTGTGACAATTTCAACCTAATTTCCATGAAGAAACCTTTCTGGACATAAAAAAATGTGAATATCTAGAAAATGTCAGAATTGTGTGTGCCTTTGATAGGCTTTTCTTTTGCATTTCATAGCACATTGAGTGATATTATTGAGCTAGCATTATATGGTGTGATTTCAGACGTGGCTAATACATTTATTTACATTCATAAAATGAGTATTTAGATGCAGATGATTATTTTTTGAGTCATTAAGGGCAGCTGCTATTTAGTAGAGTCTGAAATCCCTGCTTGCCTACATCAAAATGTTTCATTACCAAGCAGGAAAAAAAAAATGGCTATTTTTGAAATGTCTGAAGCTGAGCTGAAGCATGACTTGAATTCTTGAGTAGTGGAGGTTGGAAGGAGCTGCTGGAGGTCCTTTGGTCCAGCCTGCTCCTTAAAGAAGGCCAACCTCAAGCTTAGATCAGATTGCTCAGAGTCTTACCCTGCTGAGTTTTGAGTACATCCAAGGGTGCCAATTCCTTGGCCTCCCAATGCTGGATCACTGTGGTGTAGAGAATTGTTTTCTGGTATTGCAGTGTCTCATGCTGCAACCTCCTTGTCCTTGCAGTCTGCTCCTCCAGAGCTGGCTCCATCTGCTCCACAACCTGCTGTTAGGTGGTTGAAGACTGCAAGAAAATCCCTCTCAGCTTCTTGAACAAACACATCTCCTTTAGACTCTCCTCCTCCATCATGTGCTCCAGCCCCAAGGGTTGCAGCTGAGTGCTGGAATATCCATCTAACATTGATTGGTCTAAATTGGGTGCCAGTGATAATGAAGATGCATTGGCAGAAGCTTCAGCCTGGGTGGCTGCTCAGGTACACATCACCGTGTGCCCTCGCTGGGCTTTCAGCTGCATTACCATAGCCTCTGCTACCTTCTGCTGCTGGAGCTGACTGATTAAAGCCACTTCACAGATGTTAATTCATGTTGTCATCACCTTTCCAGAGCATGCTACAGCCGTGGCCCTTGTGCCAGCGTGGGGGATGCTCTCCTCACAACGCAAATCACAGGCATTTTCATCTAGACAAAAAATGTTTCAATTAGTAATAAACAACAGCTGTCATGGAGAAATGGAAAAATAATAGAGTTGCTCAACTCCTGTGTTGCTGTGCATCATGCAGATATTGTTTGGGGCAAAAAGAAAACATTCCTGATGTAATTCTAAGAATTTTTATTTGATGACATACAGCCTGGAACCAAACCCCTGCACTGGGGCTCTTTGGCACTAAGGGAGTCTAGTAAGACATGTAGCTAGCAGCAGATATTCACACTCTACAGTGGGCACTTCTGCACCCTCCACACAAGGATTGGCACTGCTTCACCACCAGAATCCTTCTCAGCTCAGCAGCAGTCCCCAGGATGAGCCACAGTTCTGGATCTCCACACACTCAGGGTGCAGCATGGTTGTCACTTGCGCCCTCGCCTTTGGCAGAACTGCTCCCTGCCCTGGCAGTGTGTGCAGCGGCTGGCACAGTGCCTGAGTTCACTATAGGGCATGCTGTGGAGCATGCAAAGAGGGGGAGGAGCCCCCCTTCTGCAGGCTAGCTGTGGTGGAGCTCCACGTTCCCTAGGACGGGTGGCTTCCGTGCAGCCTTCCTATCTTTGTGCCAGCAGATGCAAGGATGAGAACAGATCTAACATGGGCAGCTGAAACGAGGAAACAAAGGAGGCTGGTGTGCAGGAGCCTGGGGAATACTTGGCTCATCCTGCCATCAGCAGGCTAAATATTTGTAATTTCTATCATAAAAAATTCACCAGCTGGAGAAGTCAATAGAGGGGAAGTAGTAAACATGACATGACATTGCTTTTGTAGCATTGCTCAGAACAAGAAGTCTCTTCTTTCAAACAAAAGCCAGACATTGCTGCCTGGATGGACTTGAATACTTTTAGGATCTTGTCAGAAAAATGTCTGCCCCGGTTCAGTCACTTGGAAGAGGATCCCAGGTCTCTTTAGAGTAATGAGGCTTGAATGGAATCTCGAGCAGGGCGATTTCAAGTGCGAGGGATGGCTCTTTACCCTGCCTGTTTATAGGGCAATGCATTTTTAATATTGAATGATCCAAAAGTCAGTTCAGGAAGGATATACAATCAAAGGAAGGAAATAGGTCATAATTTCTCACAAGGGGCTGCATGAAACCTTCAGTCATCTTAAATTCCCCATCCAGTCCATTTCCCCGGATATTAGATGGTGCCAAAAAGGAGGTGGTTTTTTTTTTTCTCCTGTTGGTCTGGCAAGGCAGCAGCAGCAGCATATGCTGAACCTCTCAGCTGGGGTCTTTGGGGCCAGAAAGGTAAAACTCTGCCCCATGGTGAAAACAGATGGGCTGGTTTATCTTTGCTTGTGGGAATAAGACACATGCCATTACTGTAGGGGAGGCGTAATGGCCACCCCCTGCGTTACTGGAGACTTCTCTGACTCCATCACAAAGGTCCCAAAGCCCTTATAGCTTCAATGAGAAATGAAATTATCTCTCTTATTTATATCCAGTAATAATTGCTTCTTCTAATTGCCCTAGTTTGTGGGTTTCTTCCCAGCAGGTTAGGCTGAAATTTCAATTTCAGTCTGATTTGCATAATCACTTGAGCCCGTTTCCCTTGCTCCTTTCTTTTGCTTGACACCACGGACTTACTTGTCCTCCCCTGGGAACCAGATGCAGTCCTCCAGATCTATGTTTTGGGAGGAGTGGGTTAAACTTGGTCTCTAGTCAAGTCTGTCTTTCAGTGTGATCTCTGAAGTTGGAGTTATGTTGCCTAACATGTAAGGTGTTCTTTAGTGGCTGGAGATGGCCAAGCTGAAGTTGCTGTTGCCAGGTGCTGCCTTGTGTGTGAGGCAGGGAGGTTAAGGATGCATCTTACTTCTCCTTCTCTGTTTTCTGATTCTATTCTAAAATGGTGGGATTGCAGGACTTGCTGCAGGTTCTGCTCAGGATGCAGCCATGGGTGCCCTGTGACATCTGCAAGGGGTCTGCAGGGACTTACAGCTCAGGCTGTAAGTCAAGGGAACTTTGCCCTTTTAAGAAACATTTTGTCTGTGTAGATGGCAAGGTAATGTCTTCTGAAGAAGGGTTCCAGGGCTGGAGAAGGACAGGTTCTAGCCTGGGGCCACAGGGGAAGCTGCCTTCTGGTTCCAGACCCTGTGCTACCCCTCTGACACTGACTTTCCCATGGCAGGGCTCCTTGTCTGTCCATCACCATTTCATGGTGTGGTAATGTAGGCTGGGTGCCTTCTGCTGCTGCCACACAAGACACACCTTTGGTGCCCCGGGTGTCCAGCCCAGTGGGTGGACACAGGAAATAGCCTATTTCATTCCCATAATGTCCTGCTCCCTATAAATCCATCTGCAAGGTCTTACACTTCCTCTTTCTTCCCCCGTTGCTACCATGGGAGATGCTCCCTATCTGGTAATGCCAGGAGGAGAAGGGGGAAGGGCAATCTCAGATCTGGCCAGCTGAGATTAGCCTAACAGTGGAGAGGGGGAAGAAAGAGCCCTGGGGGTTTTGGGTGTACCCTCAGGTAGGGAGAAGGGCAGTGCTGGGAGGTTTCTGGGTATGCTTTGGGATCTTCTTTTGTCACTGTGCTTGTGGCTCCCTGTAAAACACTCACTGCTTTTTTTTCCCACTTAACCTTTCCATCACGTCTGCAATCCATTTGTCAGTCTTGTTTTTCTGCCCCGGTGGGAGGCAAAGGAGGATCTGCCTTCAAACTGGGACACACAGCTCACAGAAGGGGACCTAAGTAAGGCATATCCTTCCCACTGTCCTGACACCCACTGCTCTCCCCAGATGCTCCCTCCTCCTGCCGGGGAATACCTTAGTACAGCTGGGAAAGTTCAGTGCTCTAAGGACAGGTGAAGTGGGGCTTGAAGATAGAAGCTCAGGCTGACCCACGTGCTCTGCAGACACCCTGGTGTGAGGACATGTAACAGCATTCCCCTCCCCCCAATTGTTCATGACGTGCCTGTGGGTGCAGGTTGGGCTTGCAATGATTCCCTCACGCTCACAAAGTGAATTTGGGCCAGAAGGCAGGAAACTGCCTTGAAGACAAAAGCCCTCCCTGCTTATAGATCACACCTTGTCGTCTAACAGATTTCTCTGGGTAAAGAGCCTGTTTTTCTCACTTCCATCACAATCTCTCAAGGTGTGAAGAGCCTTTAGTCAAGCTGGAGGGAGAGAGAAAGGTTTCTGGTGAAGGGATTCGGTTGATCTGGGATTTATTTTTAAGCCACGTCACAAATTTTCTTTTCCAGCGCGTTTCTCAGTTCACAGCTTGTGATCTGCAAAAATGTTTGGAAGGAGCGAGTATTTTGCCTAATTGCAGTAAATGAGTGTGATCATCAAAGCCATCTGAATTCCTGGGGGTGGTTTGCAAAGTCTGCTGGCGTCTGTGGGAGTGAAGGGTGAAGAGTGGGGTTTGCATTGCCCATTAAGCTGCATGGATTCAAAACAGGCTCTTCTGTATGGATGTTGTATCTCCTGCTAAGAAAAGGGGGAAGGATGTCACTGGTCTCTGTGTAACCACTGCCTGTTCTGTGCTGTGTGCAACGTGGGGAAGGATGGGGATGGGAAACCATGGTCAGCAGTAGTGTTTTGTTACTAAGTCAGCATCTGAGCATGCAAACATCCACGTTTTATGGATGTGGTTTTATTACTGGTTGCTCTTTTTTGAGTGCTTCCTCTAATCCTGTAGCTTTTAGATGTGGTTTTGCATTGAGAAAGCAGCAAAAAGGACTCTTAGAAAGATACCTGTATGTGTCTGTTAACATATATAACACACATGGAGCTCTTCTGCCAGCTGTGACAGTGACAGCATGTTACAAGGCCACATTATAAACTTCCTAACACAGTAAGCAGGTGGAAATTAAAATGCTCAGGCAACCTTTTCATTCCTGAGGTGACTCTTGGGCCTGTTTTTTATCTTTTAGGTTATCTTCTCTTACCCTTCCAAACTTCTTTGAAGAGGAGAGGGGGTAGGGAGAGGGAGAAGGAGGGGAAGAGTATCGTGTCCTCCTGCCCATGCTGTAGCCATTAGTGATGCAGTGGTGGGTGGATTGAAGGGGGTAGGGTGTCTTTGGTCAGTTTGGGCAGAGTGAGTGATCTTTAAAAGCTCTAAGTGTGCAGGAAGGAATCCATGCAGTCAATAGCTGATGCATGTGCTACTGTAACACTCTATACAAGGAAAGATGAAATCCCCATCCAGGGCATTCTGGAGCACGATAAAGCTCAGGTTTACTTACTGAGATTTTTTGCAGCATTAGATTTGACAGCCCTTTGCCACTGCTGGCAGTAATTGGGGCTCTGATGAGCACTTGCCAGTGGCATTGGCATGGGCAGCTGACCATTGCCTGTTGCAGTTTAGATATGGTGAGAAATATAGTAAGAGGACAAATAAAACCAATCAGCTAAGCTGCAAGAGCTGACTCTTGGCCAGGCTGGTCCTGCTGCTGGAGCCTGGCAGTACTTTGTCCTGAGTAATGACTGGATGTGGGCTACCTTGTTTGCTTAAACATCAGATTTGGTTTTTTTCCTCCAAAAGGGACCAAATATGTCGAAAAAGCAGAGTGCTGGTGCTCATGGACATGGCCAGGATGTGTTTGGCTCTGCCCCATAAGAGGAGAGGGGACTGGAGCTCAGAGGGATGTGGAGGAAAGGCAGCATGTACAAACAGACAGCATCCGGGTCCATGGCTGTGTGGCATCCTTGGCTTCCTGAGCATGGATGATGGTGATTTGTAAGATACAAAGGAACAACTGAGAAAGATTAAAATACTGCTTAGGAAAAACCACAAATCTATGTCCCATCTCCCTCCCCTCCTCTCAGCACCCACATCTCTACTTCCTTTTCTTGTGACGAGCAGGAGCCTCAGGTGGCTTGTATAAGCTTCATGGGGCACGTGAGCCTGTGCTCTCTTGACTTGGTAGCAAACCTACTCGAACAGCTGCACTGATGTCCCTTGATGTTCCTAGTGTAATAACAAGGAATTAAATACAGTCATGTTCATTTCAGATTCCATTTGAAATACAAATAGGTAAACCCTTGTTCATTAAATGCAAAAGAGCCAGTGGAGAAAGAAGTTCAGCAAGCGCTTTTTGTTTTAAATCTTCTGAGAAATACTACAAAGGGCACGGAGTGAAACAAGGCAAAGGAACAAGAGAGGGGTTCTCACTGCCTTTTGATTCAGGAGCACACAGGCATGTTTAATCCTGGGCTTGCTCCTGGGATGGAAATTGGAGTGGCTTGAGCTTCTTAGGTAAATGAGAGAAGGGACACTGCTGAACTTGCCTGCCGCTGCTGGTCACCTACTGAGTCACCTCAGGCAACTTGATTTAATCGTTCTGGCCGGCTGAAGTAAGAAGATATCTGCTGGGATATTGTGGGTGCACATCTGCTATGTGGACTTCTAGGGGGAGGAAGGATTTCTGCAGTCTTTGGAATAAGCTTTTGATGTTTCTAACAGCATAGGTCCATGCTTGGTTGGCACCTGTAACTATTGATAGTATTATTGATCTGTTTCTCTAACAGCTGACCCCAAACTTATTAATGCAAAGCAAAAGCATCCTATTGACTTTGTTGGACTTCAGAGCAGATCCCATGTCCTCTCGTCTGTCAGTAGGGACTTATGAGTGCAAATGTCCTCAGCCATGAAATCTGCCATGGCCACACACATCACTCCCTGCACTGGCCACCTCTGCTCACTTTGCAGTCTGGGCAGTGATCTCTGCTTAATAAAACAGCAAAACCTTGTGAGAGAGTTGCTGATAAGAGTTTGGGATTTGGCTTTGACTGAGCAGTGTGTAAGAATAAAGCTGTCAGAGTTAAGCCTCCAGACTGGAGCTTTTAGAAGTGTCTGTTGGTTTTGAACTGTCCAGTTTGAGTATTGGTGGTTGAACAAAAATCTCACAGAATCAATGCTCCAAATTTTCCAAGAACTGAGGCTTTTCAAAGGCAATTCAAACTGAGCTCCCCTCTGCCTGCCACAAGTGTGGAAAATCACAACAGAGGCTACGCAATTAAAACAGAATTTACTTTTCCTCATCTGAGATGTGGTCCTGTTTGTTCATGTTGTTGGTAGTATCATAGTATCAGTCAGGGTTGGAAGGGACCACAAGGATCATCTAGTTCCAGCCCCCCTGCCATGGGCAGGGTCACCCCACACTAGATCAGGCTGCCCAGAGCCTCGTCCAGCCTGGTCTTGAACACCTCCAGGGGTGGGGCCTCAACCACCTCCCTGGACAACCCATTCCAGGGCTTCACCACTGTCATGGTGAAGAACCTCCTCCTCACATCCAGCCTGAATCTCCCCACCTCCAACTTCATTATTCCCAGAAATAGTCTCATGCCATTCCCTGACACTCCACATTCATTCTGAGACCAAATTGTGTGAGAGCCTGGGCATCTGCAGGAACAAGCCAGCAGCTCCTACTTAGCTTTCTGAACAGGATCCTTCAGCTCTAGCTCTTGCTGGACTCAAAGATTTTTGCTGGAGTGGGTTGTTAAAGGGCTGTTTGGGTTGCAGCCTGTGGAAAAATTAATTTGTGTGTTCAGTGAACATTCGAAAACCAGATTTCAGAGCACTGGATGTGCTGAGTATTAGAATTAGGGAGGAAAACGTGCAGCCTCCAAATCCATCTGAGTAGTTTCCTCGCTCTTTCACCCCAGCAAGTATTCTGCATCTCAGACCTGTCACAGAATCACAGAATGGTCTGGGTTGGAAGGGACCTCTAAAAGTCATCTAGTTCAACCCCCTCTGCAACAAGCAGGGGCATCCTCAACTAGATCAGCCCTGTCCAGCCTCACCTTGAATATCTGCAGGGATGGAGCAGTGAAGAAACAAATTAATGTTAAAGTTGATGTGTTTTTGATAATTTACCCTAACCTGTCTGCTTTGGCCTTTTGGATACCTGAAAGTACTACATCAGAATTATGATTTGGTGCTACATCAGAATTATGATTTCATTTGGTGATTAGGGGCAAGTTTTGGTTTGGCTCTGTAGAGCTCTAAGCCAGCCTAAACAAAGCAGCCTCCGGTAGGTAAGTTGTGAGAAGCCACTGATATTATAAGCCTAAGTTTACTGCAAGTGCTCTGTACAGTCTGTCAGTCAATCCAAAGGGAGTCTTATGATGGATAGACCATGTGTTGGCTTGTCTGACACTTCTCAAAGATACTGACAGTGACATGTATCAAACAGGACTGTCTTTCAGCCGCATTGTCTTCGCCTTCCTATTGCCAGTTTGTTTAAATTGCAATATTTTGTGTGATGGGCCCAATTTGGAGGATCAGGTTCAGAATGCTGATTATGTTTGCATCCAGACACCGACTGCTGAACCCTGGGTGGCTGGCTCTGTTGTGCTAACAGCTCTACATCTCTTTCTACCTCTTGAATTTTGATAAAATAGGGGCCCAGATGCAGGCTCGACTTAGGTTTTTCTGGGTGACTTACAGGTTTTTTCTGGGTGACTTTAATAAGCATCATGTCAACAGAAGAAGTTGGTCTCATTTAAAACAAAGTCATCCTGCTGGAGAGTTTTAGAGATGGAAATAATATTGTCACCCCACCACCCTGCTCTCAGGACTGACATGGCACTGCAGGTTCATTTGCAATGCTATAGGTTCATTTGGAAAAGGATCATGTTCTAATTAAAGTCCATGGAAAACTGGAATTGCTTTGGTGCAGTTAGGGTAGACCCCTAAATTAGCATTTAGCCACAAGCTCTAGGAGTGTGTCAGAGGATTTTTCATGCTGATCACCTCATATTTCTAGGATCAGTGTAATTAGAAGGCTTGTTTTGAGGAATACCAGAGCTTCACTTCATCTAACGCATGCTTCAGGCAACTTTGAGGTGCTGGGGAAGAGGAAGGTTCCTTCCAGTCCCTCAAATTTGATAATGCATTTTGAACACTGAAGGATGGGCTTGGTGAGACCTGTACTAGAACTCTAGGGCTCCTTCCCTTTCCTCCTGGCTTGGTTGGGTAGTGGAATTCACAGGCTGACTGAATTATGGTTTAAGAGGTAATTCTCACTGTATAATGCCAAAGCCCCGTGGGTAGTTAAATCACATCTTTTGGTAGCAGAGTGACGTTAGGGAACCATCAGAATGGTTTTTAGCAGCTCCTGGGAGCCCAGAGCTGAACTTTGCATGTGTATACATGCTGTGTGCTGCTGGCAGATAGGTAAGGAGCAAACACCTGATCTTCAGTGACAACGAATGTCACACCGTGTCCTCTGATTTGCCTAAACATCCACTACTGCAATTACAACAGCGCAGACACAGATGACAAAACAATTAAACAGCAGTGAAACATAAAGGGGGAAAAATTAACAAGGAACCAAATTCATTTGACACAGGGATCAAAACATATCGACGGTGTCTTGCAACTCTGATAATTCCATTGAGCTGTGCAGAGCTTAGCATTGATGCTCACACGCAACCTCTGATTAACATTAAGTGGGGCTGTCATTTTGACATAGCTGGATAAACCAATATTGAAAAATCTATTAAATATATCAGACTTGAACAGGGAGCACAAATCTTATTCTATTATTTCAGCTGTAATTAGGTGGGAGATAAAATCATAAACAGGGAAGTTTAGCGAATGTTCACTTGAGGGCACAGAGCCACCTGGGGTTTTGTTATGTTGGGGAGAAGCTGGAGGGGTGCCAAGGGCTCACTGCTGCCCAGGATATGCAGAGCTGAGAGGTGACTTTTGGAGTATGCACAGAACAGGTTTGTAAGTTCAGTGATATTAGCTACAACCCTCCTTGAGATCACAGAATCATAGAATCAGCCAGGTTGGAAAAGACCTCAGAGATCATCAGGTCCAGCCTATTACCTAATACCTAACACCTCCTGACAACTAAACCATGGCTCCAAGTGCCACATCCAAGCCTTTTTTGAACACCTCCAGGGATGATGACTCTACCACCTCCCTGACAATGACAGCTGTAATGGATGTCCTTGCATTGGACTAGAAATAGTAGTCCAGTGGTTTTATAACCCAGGAGCCTGCCTAATTGGTTCTTTGAATAGATGAACATAACTATTCAGGTGCTTTGCTTTAGGACGTTGTGTGTTCTGTTCCTAGTAATAATTGAGGTCATGCCATTCAAAACTTGCACTAAAAGTGCAATTTAAAACATAATTATCTTGGGGAAACAAAAACAAAGACACTTTCCCCATATTGAGGTTGCAAAGCCAGGCCCTCCAGAGTGAGAAGGGGGAAACTGAGGTTTCCTCTTCAACTCAAGCTGCCTGAATGCAGGACACAAGCTTGGTTTTATATTGTGGCCTCATCCTGTTGTTTCCACACCAAGTTTGTGACTTGCTCCAAGGAACTCAGTGCTGCAACCTGACCCAACAGCCAAATGGGCTGTTGTAGTGGCTTGGAACACATCTGCTGGGATGTTGTAGGGTGGGGACCACAAAGTAAATTGATTAAAGTTATTTAACATGGGATTTATCTTATCTAGCATTAGCCATTGAAAGGCTGATGTCCCTGTGTAGCTAAGGGCTTGCAGAAGGTGATTTCTCCTGTCTGATGATGAAGGGGTGTCAAACTCTTTCCAAACACCCCTCTCTCCATTAGCAATGGAAGTTGGCTTATGTGGCCAAACTTAGATGAGGGGAATTCCACCAGCAAGGTCTAGTTCCTGTCCTGATTATGTTCTGCTGACTGCCATACTTTGATGACTCACCATCCCCACACTGCTGTGTATGGGACAACTTTCTTTCATCAGCATTTTACAAGCACAAACCCAGAGAGAAGGCATTAGGTGAATTTTCTAGGTTTCCACATGGATTTGCAACAGGCAGAGAGTGTCTTTCTTGGACATAAATGTGATGCTGTGACCAAGAAAATATTTCTTGTCTTCTCTCAAAGCCTTTTTTTTTTTCCCTTCTTATATGTTGTGAACACTTTGTGGTGAATGAGTGATGAGCACCAGGGTGCTCCTAGCACACAACACAGCATCCCTAGGCAGGAGCTCTTCAGTTTTCTCTGCAATTCAAGGAGCTGTTGAGCTCCCTGGAAGCCAATGGGCGTGTTGCCATTAGCTTCAGCACAGCCAGGATTTTATCTTTGTCATACAGCCCTGCCTCGCTCTCTGTCCAATGTTTGAACTAACCAAGGCATAAATTTAGTTCTGCTGCTGGTTGGTAAGAAGTGAAAAATTAATTTCTGCCAAACTGGGTTATGTTTTCAACTATATTCTATGATTCTGTATTTAATGGGGTCTGTAGCCCATCCCAAGAGGTCAGGACCTCTTTCTAGCACAGTTTGTGATAATAGATTTAACTTCTGTTAGGGTATTTGCCTTACTATTTGCAGGGAAAGGAACAGAGGCACTTTAAGAAATAGAAATGATTTATGTCAGGTATAGAATGCTTTGCTCTTTCTCATGTACTTTACTGTTGGAGGAATGAACAAATAGTCTGTGAATCAATAAGGGAATATTTATATTCTTTCTTGGTCTCAACTGCACGGCGTCTTTCTTTCTGGAATGGCAAAGTGCTGAATAATTCATGCAAGCAGTCATTAATCCTTCCCTCTCCTTTTCCCTTGCTCAGGGGGACACCTAGTTCACATACTATAAAACTTGTGGCCATTGAATATATGCTGGAGCTCCCCAGGTTAAAGTCAAGGAGCTTGCCTGCAGTCTAAAATGTCACTAATGAGAGCAGGCTTGTTAGTATGCAAAGTACCATCAGCACCCCTGCATTTGCATGGGGACATGTGCAGCTAAGAAGGCAGAGGGCTTGTCTGGGGGCTTTGTACTGGGGGACTAGTACTGACAGATTAAAAGGAGGACAAGAAACAACAAAAAGGGGACAGTGATTTCCCTGGCACACAAATCTGTCAATGTCCTTATGCTGGCTACATACTTGTGGGACAAATACAATGCAGAGTAAGAAATACATAAAGTGTATTCCCAGACAGAGGTTGTTTGAACTCCAGCTTTTTTTATGATGTCAGGAAATAGTGTAGAAGAGCTGTGTGGATAATTAGATGCTTTTGGACTGTGGCTTTATTTATTATGGCCTCAATTTGCACCAGGGGAGGTTTAAATTGGATATCAGGAACAAATTCTTTACTGAAAGAGTGGTCAGGTATTGGAACAGACTTTCCAGGGGAAATGGTGGAGTCACCATCCCTGGAGGTGTTAAAAAATGTGTAGACATGGCACTCTGGGACATGGTTTAGTGGCTGTGGTGGTGTTAGGTTAATGGTTGAACCAAATGATCTTAGAGGTCTTTTCCACAGAAACAATGCTGTGATTCAGATAAGTTCTGATTGTCTGACCTGCCAGCGTTGAAGCAATTGCTGTCCCTTGCTCTGCCATGAAACATGCACAGCCAAGCCTGCAGTTGCTGGAAGGATGTTGTGAGGTGGTAGTGACACATCTGATGGTGATGGTGACATAGCTCTGCTTATCAGTCTATCCTCTGTAGCTGTTGTTAGTGTGACTCCCTGTAATTGGTGCACACTGCAGGCATTTTACAAACTGAAGTGCAGAACTGAGCATAAAAGCACAGCGTGGAAGCAGTCCTGAGCTGATAGCATTGTGAATAATGTGTCTCCCAACTTCTGAATATGTGAAAATAATCTTACTTGCTGAAATGCACCAGCAGAAATGTAAACACAAGTGATCATTAATTTTAGTACAGGGCTGCTTTTTTTCCCCCCTCTTTCCCCTTTTATGGAAGCTTGGGACTGCTGTAAATTTGGATTTGAACCATCAATGATTTTGAGTTCAAAATGTGGGCTTGACTCTCCAGAAGATTTATGCCTCTACTTAATGATTCTCTTGAAAGAGCTCCCAACTGGAGCCTGGCTGTCAGAGAGACTTTGCGTGAGAGGACTGTGGTTAGATTTGAAGCTTGTGTTAGGGTACACATTAGCTGTGTGTTTGAGGGCTCCTGACACCCATTAATGCAGAAGGAAGAACTGCACTGACTGTTAAGGAGAAACCTCTGTTGCTGTATGAATTGAGCATAGCACAGGGACTGCTGGCCGTACCGCAAGACCCAGTCCTTGTTTTGTTTCAAGATTAACTAAACAGAGCTAGTAGGATTGGCCAGTGCCATAAAAATCCATTAAAAACAATGCTGTCACACTGGAAAGAGTTATTGAGGAACTCTGCAAGAGCTGAGGCAGAAGTCAGCAGGGCTTAAGAGTTTCTGCAAGGAGCAGGAGGGCTGAGGGCTCCAGCTCAGCTGTGAGGTGCAGCAGCAGGATGTGCAAAACGCTGTCATGTCCCTGCCTGATGGGGATCCAGCATAGCATCACAAATTCTCCTAAGCCTACTCGTTTTGAAAACAATGGATTTGTTTATTGCTTTCAAATATTATTAGGCTCAGCAGAACTATAATGCTTTGAACAACGAACCATGCCCGTTCAAATGGAAAGCAGAGATGTTTCAAGGCCTCTTCAGCTGGGAGAGCCATTTGGAAGGATGGAGTTGTTGCAGGGCGGGTGAGGAATAGTTCAGGGAGAGAAAAAAGAAGTCTGAGCCCATAAATGGGAAATGTTGGTGTTTGTGTGCTCAGGATTAACAGCAGGGCATATTGCATGTAACTGCAGTCAGGGATGACATTTCCAGCTACTTTATGTATTTGTTCTTTTGGAGGGAGATGAAATAGCAAGTGTTAAGTTAGACCCCAGCTCCCTCTTCCCAAAGCCAGTTACTACTCCACAACTGACAAAAGTGTTGAAGAAAAGCTATAGCTCCTGCTACAGAAAGGAAGCAGAGAGATGTGTCAACAAGCAATAAGAACTGATCTGGAGATTCGCTTAGGATGTCACACCAGAGTTAAGCTGTCAGTTTTAGACCCCTCAGGGTACAAACCTCACCCTCCTCCCAGCAGTTTAGAGTCCACCAACACTTTGCAGGTTTTCTCCAAAGGTTTTCTCTGAACTGACTGTCAGGATAGGACTGCATGAGGAGATAGTGTAGGTAGTGCTAGAAGGATGGATTTAGAAGGGTGAGTTTATTGCTCCAGGCTGTTAAAGGCTTGTGTTTTGCAAGAGAAAACCCCTGGGTCATGAAGGCTCTTCTTGGATCCTGTTGTGTAGGGCTGTGGTGATTTGATTTCATTCCTTGAAAGCACTGAGACCCTGGGTGCTGGTGCTGTGCAGGAGATGAGTCTTTACAGCCATGTGCTTTGCTCGTGTTCTTCTCCACCTCTGAAGCCAGGGCTTTTCCAATGAAATTCCCACGCCTCTGTGCATCAGCTGCGGGCTCCCACTCCGTCCTCGGGGCAGGGAGTTGTTCAGCCATAGTGACGACACAAGCTGTGCAGGCATCCTGCTTCCTCAGACTCAGAGCAGCCCTTGTGTTTATGTAGCCACTGCCTCCTCCAAAGAGTCTAAAAATAAAAGAGCTTGCTGTGAGTAAGCAGATTGCCTGCCTTCCCTGGGAGATTGCTGTGATGTAACTCCTCTGTTGGTTTTCTTTTCCCCTCCTGCAGGGAGCAGGGGACTGAGCCAGAGAAATGCCTTGCTGTGGAGCAAGGCGGCTCAGAGAGGAGGGTAGCCGAGCTGCTGGCTGGCTGACAGTGTCGACGAGTGCCGCCTCCCATGCTGAGGCACTTGTGGCGAGGCCCCGTGGCACAGGGGAGGTTCACACTCATCGATTGCGATGGGTAGCAGCTCCGCTTGCGCCCCAAAGCTGACAGAGAAAAGAACATTTCAGCAGAGAGAGAGAGATGTCAGCGAGAGAGGAGCGGCACGGAGGCTCGGAGCAAGGCAGCCTGACAAGTGCTAAAAGGGCCTGCAATCTGCACAGTGTCATAATTAAAGTGGCTGCCATTAGCTGGCGATGCAAATGAGGAAGTAATAGCAGACACATCAAGCTTCTCGCTCCAGTGCCCTCAAATGCTTGGGGAAAAGCAGGTGGTTTAGAGGAGCCCCTAATCACACTGTGCTTTGCATTGTGGAAGTTAGACCTGAACTGGCTGACAGTTCCATTGAAGACAGGCTCTGAGAGCTGGGGTTGTTCATCCTGGAGAAGACAAAGCTCTAGGGAGACCTTATGGTGGCCTTCCAGTACCTGGACAGGGCCTGCAAGAAAGTGACTGTTTACAAAGGCCTGTGGTGACAGGATGAGGAGCAAAGAGAATCACAGTCACAGTATCACAGTATAGCTTAGGTTGGAAAGGACCTCGGGGATCATCGAGTCTAACCTATCAACACAGACCCCATGACTAGACCATGGCACCAAGTGCCACGTCCAATCTCCTCTTGAACGCCTCCAGGGACTGTGACTCCACCACCTCCCTGGGCAACCCGTTCCAATGACGAATGACTCGCTTGGTGAAGAACTTCCTCCTCACCTCCAGTCTAAACCTCCCCTGGCACAGCTTGAGACTGTGTCCCCTTGTTCTGGTGCTGGTTGCCTGGGAGAAGAGACCAACCCCTTCCCGGCCACAACCACCCCTCAGGTAGCTGTAGAGGGCAATGAGGTCACCCCTGAGCCTCCTCTTCTCCAGGCTAAACAACCCCACCTCCCTCAGCCTCTCCTCATAGGGCTTATGTTCAAGGCCTCTCACCAGCCTTGTTGCCCTTCTCTGGACACGTTCAAGTGTCCAGAGTATCATAGAATCAATAAGGTTGAAAAGACCTCAGAGATCATCAAGTCCAACCTATCACTCAACACCTCCTGACAACTAAACCATGCCTTCAAGTGCCACGTCCAATCTTTTTTGAACACTTCCAGGGACGGTGACTCCACCACCTCCCTGGGCAGCACATCCCAATGGCACATCCCAACTCTTTCTGGGAAAAACTTTCTCCTCACCTCAAGCCTAAAGCTCCCCTGGCACAGCTTGAGAGTGTGTCCTCTTGTTCTGTTGGTGGTTGCCTAGGGCTTTGGGCAATGTTTTATAGATTGCCTCTTTGGTTTTTTGAAGTGATGCCTTAGCTCTGAAGTCAGCCAGTGCAGATTCCCTTTTCCAAGAATGTCCTACTTGGACAGAGTAAGAGAATAGCCCCAAAACAGGAAAGGAAAATTCAGGACTAGCTGAGTGGGTGACATTTGTTTCAGCTCCTTTCTCTGGTCCTAGTGAGCACCAAGCTGTGCAGTACAGACACCAGCAGAAGTGTGTAACTGAAACAGGAGATTCCTCCTGACTGCAGAAAGTCACCAGATGATTTGGAGTGCTGATGAGTTTATTATCTTTTGATACCAGCCTGGTTCTTACAGCTAGAAGTACCATTCATTGCTATTCACTGAAAATAGTTGTTATCAGACTGTTTGTCCTAGTAGGACCCTGTGGCAAGGAGTGCCACAAGATAATGTCGATCTTGCACTGAAAATTGTATGGCCTTTGTGATTCCACTGGGTGCTCTTTGCTCTTACAGAGAAAGGAGGTCTTTTGTGGTAGTTTTTTGCTGCTTTTAGCTACTGAAGAGATACAATTGATAAGGAAGCACCCAGGCTGTAAAGCAGCAGACCTGCTAGGGCATGAGTGGAGATGGCTGCACACTTGTGAAAGCACAAAATCTGTAGGTGATGGAAATTGAGGAGTGTGAGAGTGCAGCACAACCTGAGTCTGATTGTGTTGGGAAGTGCTGTGTTTCTAGGAAATTGCTGCTCTCTGATAGCAAGTGAGGAATCTACACTGGAAATGGAAGAGGCCACTGTGTGCTGAGGTGAACAGCTGGGGTGGATCTCCTTTCTCCCCATTTTCTGCCCAGTTAGAGCAGGCAGGACTTGTCCATTGGTAGGGGCAATTGTCAGACAGAAAAGATGTGGATTTGCTTATACCTGGTGGTACATCAGCTCCCTTTGTAGCCTTCTACAGCCAGGCCTGCTGCTGGCTCTGGAAGAATCCTGGAAAATCAAGGCAAAGAATGGTGCTCCGTGGGAGGGATCTGTGTATCAGAGGACTGGTAAAGAAAATGGCTTACTAAAGACCTTCTAATGCTGCAGAAATCTTTGTAGTTGGCCATGACCTGAGTAGACCTTTGTGTAATGATGAGAACAGACATTAGTATACACTAGATACTAGATTTTACAATCAATTGTATTAATTTAAATTGATTATAAAATAAGGGGGAATACATTTGAGGAGCCTCTGCTTAATTCCCTAGAATTATAATATGATTAATTATTATAAATTTGATGAGGCAATAAAGGTATTAAAATAAATAGAAGAGTAGAGGTGCTCATTAAAATTGCATCTGACCTCTGTGCATTGAAACTTGCTGGAGTGAATGCACTAAAACTGGCTGCAGCGTGCTAGCAGTGGGAGCTATTAATTCCCAATTCACAGGTCTTGGCAAGCATGATGCAAATAAAGCCAAACTGATCTGTCTCACACGAAGGACTGGAGAGGCCTTTGCTGAAAGGAGAGTAGCCTGTGAACTGGTGTGCAGTGGCTGCTGCAAATGTGGGGCTTCAGACACTGAATTTTGCACGCATAACTTCACAGCACTTTGTCAAGAATGATCCTCTGCTAGGTGTGCTGCAGTCTGCTTTGGTGTGTTTGATTCAGAGAGTGATGTAGACGTTTGGATGCTTACCCAGACCCTGAGCAGTTGGACTGGAAGTCTTTCAAGAACTGTTGTTTGAAGACTATTTTAGATCCTCATTGCCAGACCCAGAGAACATTTTGCAATCTGGAAACAAGCGATGATTTAGGGCCAAATTTGCAATTACATTGTTGTTCTCCTCTGGGTGTGGAAGAAGCTTGATTTGCTTCTGTGTACTGAAAGTTGTCTTGCTGAGCTGTTCCTCCCTCCCCATACATCCTTAGCTGGTATGAATGTGTAGCAGGGAGTGGGGGAGGAACATGAAGCTCTGGACTGAGTTAAATGTACCACTGATGTTGCTGCTGGATCCTTCAGTGTCTCTTTTGGACATTGGGTTCTGCTTCTCTGAATGCCCTCAGGAAATACTGAAACACCTTAGTGTGTGTTAGTGCTCTGAAAATGTGCAGTTTGGTTTTTGAAGTGGGCAGTGGTCCCCCCAAAATTGTTTTACAACCAGTTTGCATATTCTTCAACAATCAAACTGCATGAGCAGGAAAGGAGGACATTACAAGATCTGTAAAGAATCTTGTTTATTCTAGACACTTTATTTCTGCTGAGGTATGCAAAATAGCAAACACTGGGGTTCTGAGCTGGTTGGTTGGTTTGTTTTGCTTTCCTTGCTGTTGAGAATCCATTCTTTGGCTTTTCTGCACCAGTGGCAGGGCAATGATTTCTGAGAGGACATCTGCATCATTCATCCCAAAACAGCAGGGTGGTTGAGGTTTCCTTACTGCAGTCACGTTCTTCTGTCCTGGTGTGAGCTGCCAAAAGGCAGAACTGACCTCAGGATGTATTTGTGTCCTTAGCAATCGCTAAGAAAGGGCTTGCAAAGGCTGTGCTGAGCACACTCATGTCCTGTAGTGTGTGCCAGGAGAGGTGTCTGCCAGCCAACCGTCCTCTGCCCACCCTGGGAAAGTATGATAAGCCTTAACAAAATAGCTATAATCTGTTTCATTTAGCCACAGACTTTATTCTTTTGTTGCCCCTGTGTGTGTGTGTGTGTGTGTGTACCGACCATAGGGATCTTGATAGCATGTCAAACTATATCATGAGCTCCAGAGACGAGAATTCCACAGAATATTAGGGGTTGGAAGGGACCTCCAGCGATCAAGTCCAACCCCCCTGCCAAAGCAGGATCACCTAGGGCAGGCCACAAAGGAATACATCCAGGCAGGTTTTAAAAGTCTCCAGAGAAAGAGACTCCACAACCTCTCTGGGGATCCCTTTCCTCTGTCTCACTCACCATAAAGCAATGTCTGCTCAGTTTCATTTGCTGCAGAAATGAGCATGTTTCTCAGAAAACAGATTTCCTTCTTACGCTGCTCTCCGAGAGACTCAGCCATCAAAACGCACAAGCTGTTGAACTACGTGGAGACGGAGCCTCTGCTAACACTGAGAGCACTCTTGTAATAGCTCAAGTCCCTTTCTACTATCTTTCATCTGGTTTAGCTCAGTGTTGCTGGTGTATGAAATTTAAAGAGCTCTGAAAAAGATGTTAACAAGCCCTAAAGAGGCGAGTGCTCTTGCGTTTGTCATTCCCAGGAACACCTGTGAACCATTGAGTTTAATTAGTCTACAGCTGGCACCAAGCGTGTGTGTGGAAAGACAGGGGATTTATTATGGGATTGTGAGGCCTTAGATTGTCTCTTCCAGTGCATTTTCTCCCTCCCCCTGTTTGTTTTGTGATAAAGGACACGCAGAGAGTGGAGTGCAACTGTTTAACTAAGAAGGAAATCCCTTCTTGGAAAGGGTGCCAGACATGGCAGCGTCTGGATGATGGCACGGTGAGGGAAGCGCACGTGGCAGCATCTGAGAGTGCCTCAGCAGTGGGCAGAAGTTGGTGCACCCTAGGTCTGCTGTTCACTTGGTGGCACAGCATACTGCTGAACCCATACCCCACAGCTACAGAACAGCCAAGAGCCAAATTTTTCATTTCAGTAACACATTAAACTTATTTTTGTTACTTGTCAGGGCTCTACTCAAACCTATAATCATCTGAAAACACAGCCTCTGCCGCCCCTTTATACTGCCACTGACAACATCCAGTGAGTTCCAACACAGCTAACTCTTTTAGCACTGCTTATTTCACCAGTATCACACATGGACATAGTTATTTTGGTTAGCGATAGCGAAGTACAGTTGTTCATCCTCAACCACCACCATCTCACCTACCACAATTAACAGCTGCACTCCCCTGTGCTATCAATTTTCTCCTCTGCTCCATTGTTTGCCCCCAAATTCATGAGGCAGAGTTAAGACAGAAATGAAAATGTGCCTCCCATATTGTGCAGAAGGCAAATAGAGCCAAAACTCAGCTCACCTGAGGCCTCAACTACACCCACAGCAGCCAGCATATGGTCCCCAGGTCAGGCAGGCAGTAGGCTCCTGGTCTGTGTTTGAAACTCCTGGCATTCTCACAAAAAGCAGACACAATTTGGAGGCTTTTATCTTCTAATGAGTATTCCCCTACCTTGTGCTAAATTCAAATTACCTCAACAGAAACAATGCCCTACTTAAACCACAATATGCAAAATAATTATCATCCTGACATCATCTTCACTGACAGGAGCTCATCTCTGTAGCCAGAATCTGAGCTGCTTCCCAAGCTGATCGGACTTCATTCTGCTATCACCTTGACATTGCCAAGTCAGTCGTGCTGACATTTCTTCTCATTGACATTGGAAAGCCTTCAGTAAATCTGTACTGACAGTTTAAATTCTCTCTCTCTTTTTTTTTTCCCTTTCCCCTCCTCATACTTTCCTCCTGTCATGTCATCTCCATAAAATTGCCCTGCCCTTGTTTCACTTCATTTTGACATCCTATTGTTATCTCTGTGGATCCTTTTTAGCACGGCGTGCTCCTGTCACAAAGGCACAACATCTCCAAAGACCTGACACGAGAGCACCTGCAGAAGTGTGCTGGGAGTCTCATTAAAATGAATTAAATGGCTCTGCTACTACCTCTACCCATTCCCAGCAAGTTACCTCTCAAACTGCAGCCTTGCACTACAGTGCTAATGAAGTGCTTCAGAGGGAAGGGTGAGGGGCTGGGGGAGTGGGGTGTGATTTGCACACCTGACATGCAGGAGAGACAGATTTGTCCAAATGTGAACTCCTGGGGAGGTCACACAGGCCTGGCAGGGGGAACAGCAGGAACTAGACAGAAAACTGTCCAGCAGCTTTCCAATCTCAAGTCTAGTAACAGCTCAGAACCTCCTTGTAATATAGGTCTGGAAAATGTAACAAGTCAGAAACTGGAGCAAGTCCCTAATTCTAGCCAGGCCAGCCATGACCACATTCTGCCCAGCACCAGAGATGACAAACACAGAGTTACTGTATCAGCTCCTGTCACTCATGTGCTCAGCTTCAGGGATGCATCACAGTACCTTCCCAAAGCCAAAATGCCACAGAATGGCCCTAACAAATCGTTGTGCTTTACATGATCAGGACAGCAGGTATGATTGATTATGATCTCATAACCTCACATGCCCACATCCCTCAGGGATTCAACCTTTCCCCCAAAGTAACTTTTATGTACACAGATTTTATGCTAAAGAGGATGAAAAGATGATTATCAAGACCCAGGCATTAGGAGCAGGTACTCTTGAGTGTCAGTGGGAATCTCATGAGATTTCCTCATCTAAGCCCCAATACAGGCAACTGTCAACTGCACAGAGCTCCCACAGGCTGGGACCAGGCTTCCAGAGCACCCCAGGGCAGCAGAGCACCCCACAACTCATGCTAGGTGCTGCCATGCTTCTGCTCAGCTCACACTAAAAAAACCTCTGCTCATGCTGGCTGCACTGCCCTGACCTTTACTGGCCCGGCCCAGCCCAGCCGCCCTCATTAGCAGGATCCATTTCCCTCATTAGCACAGCCCAGCCCCTCGTTAGCAGCCTGGGGAGCCTGGGACATGGCCCCTCACCCCTGGGTGACTGAGGTCCCAAAGGTCCAGCTATGGGGAGCCTCTGTCAAAGGGCATGCATGGCCAGGGACCCATTTCATGCTGTATAATTAACAAGCTTTAAAATCCATTTTATGAGGGTACCTCAGGCCCCATGATTGCTTCAGGAGACAAAGACAAGATCTATTGATGCTTGGAAACGTGGGGAACACAGGGAAGCAGTGCAGTGAAACTGAAAGGGAGTTAAAACCCATACATGCTTCTGTGGTGCCTAACAGAAACATTCAGCTAGTTTTAAAATGATGTAGTTAAAACATATAAATAATAATAACCTGCCTCTGTATGACACATTTACACCATGACAAGTTAGCTCCCAGCAGTCAGGATTGGTCCCATACAGAGGAAGACCAAAGGCATCCTGGTCTATATCAAAACCAGTGTTTCCAGCAGGAGTAGGGAAGAGATTGTGCTGCTCTACTTAGCCTTGGTGAGGCCACAGCTTGAGTACTATGTTCAGTTCTGGGTACCACAGTATGGGAAAGACACTAAGGTCCTGCAGCATGTCCAGAAAAGAGAAATGAGGTTGGTGAGGAGTTTGAAGGGCATAGTATGTGAAGAGTGGCTGAGGGAGCTGGGGTTGTTCAGTCTGGAGAAGAGAAGGCTGAAGGGAGATCTTACTGCTCTCTACAATTACCTGCAAGGAGCTTGGAGTGAGGCTGGTGTTGCTCTCTTCTCCCAAGCAACTAGTGATAGGATGAGAGAAAATGGGTTTAATTTGTGCCAGGGGAGATTTAGATTGGACATTAGGAAAAACTTATTTACTGAGAGAGTGGTGAGGCACTGGAGCAGGCTGCACAGGGAGATGGTGGAGTCACCATCCCTGGAGGTGTTTAAAAAGCTGCAGATATGGCACTTCAGGATATAGTTTAGTGGCCATGGTAGCTGTGTTATGGTTGGACTTGCTGATTTTAAAGGCCTTTTCTGACCTTCGTGATTCTATGATACTGTGTATTCATGGAAATAAATTACACCAAGCTGTACAGCGCAAAGATCTGTGAAGAGCTGAAAAATCTTTAGATTCTGCATAGATACACTCTAATTGAGTATGTCTGTTTAGGTGAAACAATTAACCTGCCTGTGTGCTGTGTTGAAAGCAGCCCTATAAGGCTTTACACATTTCAGCTCGGGGCACCTCTTCGTTTGACCTCCTGTATCCGCTGAGTTTGGCTGCAGGGCCTTAGAGAGATGCTGACTGAGAACGGATGACTGCACATTCAATAACCGAGGAAATTTTTGATGCAGCTATATTAGGGATGCCATTACTACACATTTTATGATCAACAATACATCAGCAGAACATTTTGCTACTGTTGCTAACTCCCTGCTGTGGTTCGGAAACAAATGCTTTAGGACATGTACTACCACACTCCTACTGCATGTACAAGAGACACACTACTGTATCCTCTCTGGAATATGACTGTCAGCAATTAAAGGGAATATTGGAAAGATAGAGCAGGGTTTGTGATGCATTTTCCTGGCTTTTGTGAAACATTTGTTCACCAGATTTGCTAACTCTCAAAATGCGAGCGTACTCAAGAGGTTTGCTAATCCAGGGAATTAGCAAGGTATTGCTCCGACAGATTGCGTGACAACAGTGCTCTGTTTCATACAAATGGGCTTCAGACAAACAGTTGCTACAGTCTATGGACAGCTCACCCCTTCTCAGTGAGGTCTAGAAAAATACCAGGTGATCCAAACCAAGCCAAAAAATTATGCTTGCAACCTTTTGAAACAAAGGCTGCTGGGCTGGGATTTTCTTCTTCCTCTCTCCCATCTGAACTCTGATAGCCTGCAAAGGCATAACCTTACAGTGCAGGAAAATAAGATTTAAACACATCTTAAATAAAACAGCCCAGTTGCTATCACACTGTGATTATCAGCACTGCTGCCAACAGCCCAGGCTGGAGCCAGGGTCTCTTTGAACACTATAAATTCCCAGCTGCCTTAAGGAACATGCGCCTTCATCCATCTCTGAAGCCCTGCAAGGTCAGGGGAAGACTCTGCTGCATATCCAAACCAAAAAAAATGCTCAGTGCAAATAAACAAGGTAGCAATATACTCAGATTTATCTGAATAATTCAAGTCCCGTTCTTGATAGAGACAGGAGTACAGCAGAGATTGCTCTTTGGGGATGCTGAGACAACCCAGCAGCGGTGACAGAGGGTTTATGAACTATATGAACCCGTACGAGGTAGCTTCCAGGGCTATTTGGGGTTCAGATGTTTACAGCTGAATTTCCATCCCATACAAAGCATCACTGCTACATTTTTCACATCCTTTAACAGATGTATTAATACAATATACACATCTACAATCTGACCTTTCTCATGAAACAAAACAATACAAAACCCAAACCCAAACGAGGCAAAATGCCCAGCAGCTTTACACAGATACATGTGCACAGATGTTTTATCATAGAATCAATAAGGTTGGAAAAGACCTCGAAGATCACCAAGTCCAACCTGTCACCCAAGACCTCATGGCACCAAGTACCATGTCCAATCCCCTCTTGAACACCTCCAGGGATGGGGACTCCACCACCTCTCTGGGCAGCACATTCCAATGATGAATGACTCTCTCTGTGAAGAACTTTCTCCTTACCTCCAGCCTAAACCTCCCCTGGCACAGCTTGAGACTGTGTCCTCTTGTTCTGGTGCTGGTTGCCTGGGAGAAGAGACCAACCCCTCCTGGCTCCAACCTCCCTTCAGGTAGTTGTAGACAGCAATAAGGTCTCCCCTGAGCCTCCTCTTCTCCAGGCTAAACAACCCCAGCTCCCTCAGCCTCTCCTGATAGGGCTTGTGCTCAAGGCTTCTCCCCAGCCTCGTTGCCCTTCTCTGAACACACTCAAGTGTCTCAATGTCCTTCTTTAAATTGAGGGGCCCAGATGCTTGGCTTCTACACCCACACACTTCTGCACACACACATAAACATGAGGGATTTGTGGCCAAGTGTGGGCACACATACAACATACACATATTTCTACACCAATTACTAGCAAGAGGCCTTTCTCTGCAGCAGAGAAGAGAGTACTGATTTGGAACATTTATAACCCTTCCATTTGCAATTCCCAGTATTGGCAACACAGTCACACTGAAAGCTTGACCCAGCAACTGAGTCTGAGACGCAGCCCCATGAGCCCATTCATTTTACAGCATTTAGGACACATATCTTGCTTTATGTAGACACTTTACCAAACAGTGCACCAGAAACTATAAAAAACTCAGGAGAAAGCAGCCCTTCCATTATGAAAATCTGATATAACAGAATTTATTTCCATCTCCACTGAACATCTAAACTGGAAGGCAACCTTGAAAACCCTCCAGCATATGGGAAAACAAGAAGGGCTCACACCCCACCAACATACAATATGGAGCTCTTCTGAAAAAAAAAATATCAGATCTGCTTTTCCCAGAAATTCTTCCTACACAAAGCCACTGATACTGCACCTAATCCTGCTGTTGACAACAATATTCAATTGCTGGTAGTGCCTGGCTCGTCCTGCAGATCCAGCATGACAGCACCAGTCCCTTGGGCAGTGACCAGATCAGCCTGCTCTCCAGTCCAGCTGTACAGCTGCATGCTGTTTGGTGGTGCAGACACCCATGTCCAGGCACTCTTCTGGTTTTGTCTTCAGGGCTCATTATCATTAATTACAATTCACAAACAAGAAAGAAGCCATGCAAACGAAATCCACAGAGCTCCCAAGCCAGCCCACAGTGTCAGTGACCAGACACAAGCTGCATGTTAAGGCTGTTCATCTAAACATTTGGAAGTTGTACCACAAAGACGGGTCTCTGTGCCCATGTGTGCTGGCACTGATGTCTCCAAAGCTCTTCTCTTGATTCCAACTGAGCTGGTGTGGCAACATTTAATGTTTGGGGGGAAATTTTCAACCCACCACACTTGCCTCCTGAATCACAGTATCACAGTATCACCAAGGATGGAAGAGACCTCAAAGATCATAGAGTCCAACCTGTCACCACAGACCTCATGACTAAGTCATGGCACCAAGTGCCACATCTAATCCCCTCTTGAACACCTCCAGGGACGGTGACTCCAGCACCTCCCTGGGCAGCACATTCCAATGACGAATGACTCTCTCTGTGAAGAACTTTCTCCTCACCTCGAGTCTAAACCTCCCCTGGCGCAGCTTGAGACTATATCCCCTTGTTCTGGTGGTGGGTGCCTGGGAGAAGAGACCAACCCCTTCCTGGCTACAGCCACCTTTCAGGTAGTTGTAGAGGGCAATGTGGTCACCCCTGAGCCTCCTCTTCTCCAGGCTAAACAATCCCAGCTCCCTCAGCCTCTCCTCGTAGGGCTTGTGCTTGAGGCCTCTCCCCAGCCTCGTTGCCCTTCTCTGGACACGTTCAAGTGTCTTGATGTCCTTCCTAAACTGAGGGGCCCAGAACTGGACACAGTATTCAAGGTGCGGCCTAACCAGTGCAGAGTACAGGGGCACAATGACCTCCCTGCTCCTGCTGGCCACACTATTCCTAATGTCTCTTCTTCATCCTCTCTCCTAACTAGGTGGGAAAACAGCTTGTCTCAAGTCCCTCTTTCCAACCACAGCTGAGTATTGCCATTAGCTAATAGGGAAGCAGGGGTGGGAAGTAGTTCTTTAAGTATTCTATTCACATACAGCTAGTTTTTTTGCTTAAAGAGCACCAAAAATAAACCCCTCAAAAATCCACTCTCATAGCTTATACCTCTACCCAGCTGCAGTAAGCCAGCAGCAATATTGCATGCCCAGATTCTGTATCACTGGGATCACTGGGGCTTGAGTAAAGCAGGAATTTAGCCAGCACCTACTTAATTCCAAATTCATTTAATATCTCTATACCCCTCGACAAATAAGCCTTACAACATTACAAGTTAATCAAGCCAGGCACTAGTGGAATATTTTTTTTAAACCCCTTAAATCTAATAGAAGATTACTGCACCCAACCGTAGAAACAATTTTAAGCCTAAATTTGGCAAGACACATTAGTTTTATATGGAGCTAATTACTTCCAAGTGTCCAGGAAATACGATTCAGTAATTACAGCTGTATTAGCTGGATGCAAACTAAGCAAGAGGCAGAGCTTATTTACCACTGTGGACATCCTGCACAACCCAGCTCTGCTTCACAAACAGACCTTGCTGAAGATTAAGCCAAATTCAAGACCCAGATGCACTCAGCACAGCCTTGGTTGACAACGTAAAGGATCTGAATGCTTCCAGAGAACTGATGTGTGGGCATATTTGCAAGGTTCTGATGCTCAAGGTGGAGGCCAGGTTTCTGAGGGAGCTCGTTTCCTCCTGGTACTAACATGCAGGTTCAATTTCCCAAAACACTTGGTGCCAAGCACCTGCTGGTGTGATGCTTCTGGCCACGCTGTCCTAGGAGCCAGGCACTATTTGAAGGTACAGAGCTCCAAAATCATCTTCATACCTGAGGGGAGAACGCTGAGCATACTGCTCAAACACCTCAACCTTAGAAAACGCTGTGCTTCAATTTAACATCATCATCATCAAACCCAATTTAGAGAGACACAGGGAGGTGAAATGATATAAGAAAGCTGGCTCAGTGGAGTAGCAAAAGGCCCACAGAGAAGGGGCTGAGCCAGCTTTCACCACAATCACAGCTCCAGTTCTTAAGAGCTTCCAGACCATCCTCACCCTATTGCATCTCACAGGATGTGTTCAAGGCGCAGTTTTTACAAGATGCTTTCCTACTGGCTGAAAACAGAGCTCACACTAAATTAAATGAAGTTAAATCCTATCATCTGTATACCCCACAGGATAGATATTCCATCATCATTGTCAAGAGAAAACCCATAAGCCAAGCAGCAGGCAAAATAACCTCTGCTCCCCATCACGCTGCTCTGATCGCACTTCGCTCAGCTTACGGCAGAAATGGATTTGGTAAGGCAGCAAGGGAAGGATACATCATGGGACAACATTTCCAGCTCAGCATTCTCCACCCCTACCTTTTCCACAATAATTAATAACCAAAGCTGTTAATGTTTAAATGATCCACGTTCTCTAGTGCAGCCAGCAACGCCTCAAGAGGCTTTCCACTGGAGCTAAGACTATTAACTGTGTGGATGCCCAGGGATACATACTGCTGCCCAGGGAGGTGGTGGAGTCACCATCCCTGGAGGTGTTCAAGAGGGGATTGGATGTGGCACTTGGTGCCATGGTTTAGTAGTCATGAGGTCTTGGGTGACAGGTTGGACTCGATGATCTTTGAGGTCTCTTCCAATCTTATTGATTCTATGATTCTATGCTTGATGGATGAAAGGACATTTCTTTACCATCTCCAGATAGTTAGAAATTCTCTTTAAAATGTGATCCAGCTTAATAGAGCATTTAGGGTTCCTATGGTTTGTGTAAACACCCGTGTTGTACTCAAGATTTAAAGGAGTAACATGGTCTTCCATACTCTCAAGTGTTAGTAGATATTATCTATTGCTCTTCTCCATCCCAGTAGCTCCCTTCCAACCTAATTCCCATCTTCTCAGCAAATGGTTATCCAGGGAGAGCAGGGAGGGATCAGCCAGACCCAGCGATGCTAAGCAACAGCATCCCTGCTGCTGCTTCCTCTGGTTTCAGACTGTTCTAGAAACTAAATTGCTCTGCAGTGCAGCTCCAGGACTCTGTTTTATGTTTATCTACTCAAGTCCTTGGGAACCTTCGCAGTTACCAGCACACTTGTCAGCACTTCAGGCAAGAGAGAATATGTTAGTATGGAATCACAATCACAATAATCACTGGATTTTCATGCCCTGCCTTCTCCAACCTGCCCCTGCCACTCCCCCATCCTAGGATTAACACAGATGAGGGAAGCTTTTAAGACCAAAGCAATTTCTCAGTTTCTTTCTCTCTTTAAGCCTAATTTGCAAAGAGCAAGGGGTACAGAAGTTCACCTTGCCTCTGTGTGTTTGCCTGTCTGTCCTCCTTCTAATAACTATGAAACCCACTAATTTCAAGCAAATTTGACAGCGGGGCAGAGGTCTCAACAATAGCAAGTTCCCATAAGTTCCATGAGGAGATTTGCAGCGGTGCAGCGAAGAGGCGCCTGGCTTCTCTCACCTCCCCCAGCGGGGAAGGCCGGCGTGTTAGCTCACACCTCATTAGACAGCACAAACCCACAGAGGAAATCAATTACGAGATAAAAGTCCATCGGAAACTGGCCTTCAATCATCCTGCTGCTCATGTGACTGCTTGATTCTTAATTCTTCTGACAGCCTGATAACAAGGGCTGCTGTGGCCCCTCCTTGGGCAGCAGAAGAGTAAATGCATCAAGACCCACAAAAGACATGCTTGCCTCCTGCACCACTATATGCTCGACTGTGGCCTTGCTTTGAGAGGAAGCAAGGGTGCAGCATCACTAAAGTGGTCACCACGTGCCAACAAGAACACATTGACTTGAAGGATTTAGATGGATTTAGAACCACATGACCAATTATTAACATGAACCAAAATATGGATGCTTTCCCCACCAGGCAAGGTTCAGCCCAGTCAAAGCAATACTTTGGAAACACTGAACATTTCTTCCTGGGTGTTTTGTTCTCTTACCCCCTTCCTTTATTGCTTCAGATGCCGGGGATATACTTTAAATCAGTGCTTCAGTTTTGCAGCAGACCAGGTTTTGCAGCAGACAGGGACACTGCAGCACACCTACTGCACACTCAGCTGGGGGCCAGGTTTCCCTAACCTCACCACCCTGAGCTCCCACTCGGACAAGACAGATTTCTTTAAACAACTCAATCACTAGCTGTATCAGCTGCACTTACCAGAAGCATTTAAAATAACAACAACAAAGCAACAACACACACGCACTCTCACAAAACAAATAACCAACCCACCAAAACAACAGCAAAAAAACACCAGCAAAAAGCAAGGTAACCTCAAGTGCCTTACCAACAGCTGGGCTCTTTCTTTTTCCACTTAAGGACTTGTTTCTTTAAAACAGAGACTTCATTCTTCAACATAAGACTTCAAATACATGGAAAATCTGAACCAGACCTATCATGCCAGGCTCCAGTTTCCAGCGGGATGGTTTAATGGGATCTTTGTAGACATCCTGCAAATGTTTCATTCCTACCATTCCTTTCCCTTCATGGTTCTTCTTTATGGACAGATGCATGGGAAGTGGGGTAAAATAGAGTCCACAAGGATCAGTCAGATATGTCTGAATGTCACATGGTCTGTGCACTGTGGGCCAGACTGCAGGCTGACTTCTTGCTGTGTTTTCTAACAGATATTGCACTTGCAGCTCAGACAAACCCAGACTAGCGTTCTCCTCCACCAAGAAATACAGCTGCAGATGAGCCAGGACCAACCAAGTTCTTACCAAGGCTATCTGGCCAGGATGGCAATGTGAGCCGTGCAGCTCCACAGTGTACAAATAAGTTGGGTCCATCTATCAAGCTGTGAAAGAAAGAGTGACTGCCATAATATCTTTGTGTGGAGCAGCTAAGAGTGCACCTCCCTAGAAAGATAATAACTGGGAGATAAAATGTGGTGAATGCCTTCTGGAAGTTATCTGGTCAGCCAGCACTATTTTCCAACCTGCTCTGGTCTGGTCTGGTCTGGTCTGGTCTGGTCTATTCTATTCTATTCTATTCTATTCTATTCTATTCTATTCTATTCTATTCTATTCTATCATTCCATTCCATTCCATTCCATTCCATTCCATTCCATTCCATTCCATTCCATTCCATTCGCCTCTAGTCCCACCAACTTCTCCAGGATCAGTATCATTCTTTACCTTTCAGGTTGCATGCCTGAAACCATTCCCTTCTCAACTTCCAACTAAAATGTTTGGGGACAATAAAAAACTGAGTTCTCTTCTAGAAGCATAATAAAGAAAACAAAGTTTCAAGCAGATGAATCCCTGGTTTGTGAAACTCTAGCTATCAGTAGTTTGAATCCTGAGTCTTGATCCCCTCCTTCCAGATTAGCAGTCCATAGTCATCCTACCAAAGTGCATAAAGGTAATAATCAGAAAAAGCCTCATGAATAAGCACTGCTACAGTGAAAAACTCTTCTTTATATCATTACCTAGGAATAATTCTGATTTGTGCACAACATTTGCTGCCTATGAACTCAATTCTTCAACACAGTGAATGCATCAGCACCAAGCCACCAACTGATCTATCAGCTGATATATATGGAAGGCCAAGGGGTTGCTATGTGCTTAAAGGCTGGAGATCCAATAGCAGGGGTGATTCTGCCTTCTTGAAGGCACACTGCATGTCCTCAGCACAATGAGATGAGACTTGGATTAAGAAATGACTGCATCTCTAAGAGTACTCTGCTTTAGTAAATCAAGGTCAGATTCTTAACCTTCCAATCTCATTTTTCTATGGCTCAAGATGTACTCACACCAAGGAATTTGCTCAAGTGTCTGGGGGCTGGGAAGGGAGAGTAATGCACTTCAGGCTGGGAGGACGAGGAGATGAACACCATAATACAGGTGGAGAATCTGAAGCTGCAAGACATTACAATATGGAGAGATCTCATAAAACTGGTAGTACAAATTGGCTTTAAGAGACATCTCAGCTGGCACATGTATTCCCTGCTGAACAGTGATACCTATTCAAATGATCAAAACCTGTCAGTACTTAAATTCAGGGTAAATCCCAGACCTCAGAAACAGGGAAATGAGGAAAAAAAGGAAAAGGAAAGGAAAAAAAAAAAAAGGGGGAAAAAAAGGAGGGGAAAAATGTTCAAAAGCAGAAAGGTAGCAAATGTTACTCTCAGGACCAATCTCTGTGATATGCCTCAAGCTTGCTAACAGCATTCTAATGCCACAGGCATGTTACTTTCCTTTGCCCTCATATTTTATTTCAGCAAAGCCCTGTCCTAATAACTGATTACAAAGCACCAAACACACTGTAGTGTTACCTGGTGAAATATCTCAGTCCATTTAAGTGCCATGCAAAAATGGGTCTGAATATATGGGATACAGCAGGCAGAAAGAGGAATTTTGCATCCCAAGACAGGAATGTCCTACTGAGACCCATTCTTCACTCCCAGAAAATGTGAATACCTTCTTGCCAAATCACTGCAAACCAGCATGGGATAGGATAAAATGCCTCCTTCACATTTAATGTGGAAATTGCCACTGTATTCCCAGCAAATAGAAAGCAAGAATTCCCTGCTTCTTGAGTCTTCCTCTGAGCTTTGACTAGCCTAATGGTAATTTCTTTAGACTCCAGTATTAGAGCCACAAAGATGATTAAGGGAGTTAAGCATCTCCCTTATGAAGAAAGGCTGAGGGAGTTGCATCTCTGTAGCTTGGAGACTGACAGGTGACCTCATTAATGTTTATAAAGATGTGAAAGGGCTGTGTCAGGAAGATGGAGCCAGGCTCTGCTCTGTGATGTTCAGTGTCAGGATAAGGGGCAGTGGGTGCAAGCTGGAGCATCATCACGTTCCACATGAACATAAGGAAAAGCTTTTTCACTGTGAGGATGACAGAGCCCTGGAGCAAGCTGCCCAGAGGCTGTGGAGTCTTCTTTGGAGACATTCAAAACCTGCCTGGATGTGTTCCTCTGTGACCTACTCTAGGTGATCCTGCCCTGGCAAAGTGGTTGACTTCTGTGATCTTTGGAGGTCCCTTCCAGCCCCTAACATTCTGTAATTCTGTGACTGGACTGCCTACTGACATGCTGATTCAGTATGACACAGTTGCAGCAACAAGTGCTTCCAGTTCCAATCTGCTGCCACTAGGTTTGCTGTGTAGCAAGAGCTCAGATTTTGCCGGATGTCACAGACTTGTGTGGGTCTGCCGATGGACTGGCTTACCTGTGTGCTCTTTGCCTCCTCCTTATTTATGTTCCTTTTTGCCTTTCGTTTTTTGGCCTGCCTTACACACTTAAATTTCAGTTTTTGGAAAGCTCTCATAAGGGTTAAGAGTGGCACAGGAAAGGAGCTTTTGGTGGTGTTTTCCCAGGTTCCCTAAAAACCTCCTGTTATGGTGCTGGCCCAGAATATATATAGCCTACAGCTGTCCTCCTTAGAGAGAAAGCTCCTCAGGTGGAAGCAAGGTGGAATTACTGCAGTTGGACCAGGTATCCTTCAGGGAGGAACTACTTTGGTTGGGTAAGCTAGACAAAAAATACTTTTATCTTATCAACACAAACTTGATGTACCTCCTTTCCTGTATGCTTTACTATCCTGCCTTGGTCCTATGCCTTCCAGCAGACTGGAGTTGTTTGTGTGTGGATACACTAGGCAGAAATGTTGCTGCTTTAGCAGAGTTGCTACTTGAAAACAATTCCTAGATTTCATAGCTCTTGTCAGATTCTTCTCTTTCTCCAGAGTGGTATTTTCAGTTGTACTTTTTTACACTCTTTCCTAGACAAGAAAACCACAGTGATTCCCCTAAATCTTAAATAGATTTATTACTGATTTATGCTCAATTGATGTAAGATATCCTGAAATCAAAATAGTATTTCCTACATGAGGGAACTGCACCCCATTAATGAAATAATTTTCTCACATCAGTACAACTTTACTGTGTGCAGGAAAATCTTCTTTCACCGACTGCTGTGGCAGTTTAAATAGCTTTCATTCTCTAATTGTCAGATCTATGGGGGAAAAATAAGTATGGTTTCAAATAAAAGATATATTCAAGGGTAGTTCAGTCTAACTGTCCTTTTAGTAGTGCCCCTTCCTGTGGCTTTCTCACTGGTAGGTCTCATAGTGTTGATCTAGTGGAGGGTGTCCCTGCCCTTGGTAAAGGGGTTGGAACTAGATGATCCTTGGGGTCCCTTCCAGCCTGGATAGTTCTGTGATTCTGCTGCAGAGGCTGGCATGACTATTAGCTTATGTTGTGTACTTGGGGATTTCAGAGTTCACTGGCCTGGCTCTGGAGGGTTGAGATTAGGAGTCTTCCAGTTCAGTGGTCTTTCCAGCAAAGCTGTGATGCCTCCCCTGAATGTTGCTCCTTTCCCAAAAACTGGCAGTACCCAGGTGAGGTAAATCCAAGTGCACTTGTGGAGTTAGAACTGGATGAATGCTTGGATTGGGGTCTTATAAATTTGATCCATGTAGGAAAAGACTAAAACCTTTTTAGTGTGTTTATATTGAGGTGATTTGGTGTGCAGAAGCCACTGATGCAGAGATGGAGGGGAAAGGAGAAGGATAAGCACATTATTTTCATGAAGTCATTGAATGCCAATGTTTTGTGAGTAAAAAACATAAACCCCCAACAGGTGCAGTGCACAAGCTAAAAAATGTTAAGCAAAAAGTGAGCAGGGTGCAAGAAATCCTGCCCTAACCCCAGTCCCACACATCCCTGGGTATGGTTGCTTGTGACATTGATTTGAGGGTATTTAATAAAGAGAAAGACTTCATAGTTCCTACGTTGGAGACTTCCCTGTGGCTGGCATCCAACAGCTCATTTGCACACTACTTCTGAAGTTAAATAAATTATGTGACAGTCAGTGTAACACTAAGCTGAAGCACTGATATGTTGGGGAAGTGCTTTACAGAAAGCATTGCCCTAGTTGCTTCTCCTCTCTTTCAAGATGAGGCAGTGGTTAAAAATGCTGTAGTGATATTTAGTGGCATTTAAGGAGGGTGAGGCTGGTGCTCCTGCCATGTGTGGATTATTTTTCAGTGGCCTATGGCAGAATTCCATTACTTCAAAAAGCTAAATGAGCAAAATCCTTGTTAGCAAAGGCAGGTTTAACTGAGTTCACTGGTAGTTTTACTCTGATTTTAAGATAACTTTGAGTTACCTGTAGAAGTGGTTAGTAATGTGCATGCAGTAACACTTCTCAGATAAGATTTGGTCTAGGATGTGTTTAAAATGTTTTTTCTACATTGAATTTTGTGGGGGGCAAAATGTTTCTAAGCACTAAGAGTGAGCCAACATGTCAAAAGAGATTGAAGATGACAATATAATCATCTTTCTTCTTGCTCCAGAAAGAAATGGACCAATGATTTCTTCACTATAGCAGCAATATAAACCATTTACATTTTTAAAAGAGCCACAGTGTGAGTTCTCTACATGGACTTTTGTCTTTGGTTCACAAGATGGCTCCTCTGTAAACTTTGCATGCATGTGGTTCCTCTGCCCCTCAGTTATTGGATTACACTTAGTAGTGTCAGAATAGAATAGAATAAACCAGGTTGCCAGTGACCTTCACGATTATCACATCCAACACCACCTAATCAACTAAACCATGGCACCAAGCACCCCATCAAGTCTCCTCCTAAACACCTCCAATGATGGCAACTTCACCACCTCCCCAGGCAGCCCATTCCAATGGGCAATCACTCTCTCTATGAAGAATTTCTTCCTAACCTCCAGCCTAAACCTCCTCTGGTGCAGCTTGAGACTGTGTCCTTTTGTTTTGGTGCTGGTTGCCTGGGAGAAGAGACCATCCCCCACCTGGCTACAACCTCCCTTCAGGGAGTTGGAGAGAGCAAGAAGGTCTCCCCTGAGCCTCCTCTTCTCCAGGCTAAGCAACCCCAGCTCCCTCAGCCTCTCCTCACAGGGCTGTGCTCCAAACCCCTCCCCAGTTTTGTTGCCCTTCTCTGGACATGTTCCAGCAAATCAGCATCTTTCCTAAACTGCAGGGCCCAGAACTGGACACAGGACTCAAGGTGTGACCTAACCAGTGCAGTGTACAGGGGCAGAGTGACCTCCCTGCTCCTGCTGGCCACTTGGCAAGAAACAGATAGGGTGGTTGTTTTTTTTACAGTTAAGTATAAGGTTTGTTTGCTACTTCCTGGTCCTGGCAGTTTGAGTGCACCTCACTGTTCAGTGGTTGATTTTCTAACAGCTCTCTCACAAAATGAAGCTACCTAACTTGAGATCCCATTGGGTATTGTTTTGCAGTCAAGCATCTTTCTTTTCCATCTTGGCTGATTAGTGGCACACCATGATCAAGGTGACTTTGAAGTCTCTCTTTAGTAGATTGAAGAATTAAAGCCTCCATCCCAAATGGGGTGTTTCTAATGCCTAAGTGCACATTGACTTCTTCAGGTATTTGTCTGCTTAATGAGCGAGCCCTTCTCTCTTTGGTCAGACCCTCGTTTTCATCTGATTTATCTAAGTGTCTCCTGCAGAATCTGCTAAGTAGCTGTGAAGATGTGTAGGGGTAGGATTTAGGGGAACGTTGGGATTCTGGTTTTAACAGAGCAGCTGAAAAGTGCAAGTGCCAAGATGGAAACTCCAAACAGTATGTACAGTATGTACAAGACTGTTTTTTTACCCACTCCCTTTCTAAGGATATTCTACAAATCATCTGAATAGAAGTTAGTTTGTGGAGTAATTATTTCCCCTTAAAATGAAGTGCATTAAGAACCACATGATTTAGCACAGCTTCTGAGCCTCTTATCTAGAGAGATAAAAACTGATGTTAAGGTGACTTCAGTAGTAGTTTCAAGATTATCTCTTCCCCCTTAGGAGTTAATAGGGAGTGAGAGATCTATGACTATTTATGTGATAAAATTAATTCCAGCATGAGATGAGACTAAAGCCCAAACACTTGAAAGTTTAGTCTCTTGATTTATTTCTTATGAAACTGAATCTTCCTCTTCTGCTGGATTCAAGGAGATAATACAGCACTGAGATATAACTTGAGTACTTTTCTCCAAGGGAAGAGTCAAGCTGTCCTTTGAAGGCCAAATTATTTCTATCAAAATGTTAAATAAATCTAAAGCAAATATCAGCAGTGCTGTACCACATCCAGAGCAATAGCCCAATCTGGACAAATAAAATGATCACTGCTGTATAGCTTTATGCTTTTACTGTTGCGTGTTTCGGGTGTCATCCCTGGCTCAAGGAGCCTGCCTGGTGGTGCAGGAGCTGCTCCTGACGAGGGAGGGACTGCAGTTGGTGGGTCTGAGTGCAGGAGAGGGGTGGTTGTCCTGCCTGTCTCCCTGGCTGGGGGTTGCCAGGGAACGTGTCCGTACTCTCCCAAAATTGCTGACTTGTTTGGAGGCTGTGGCAGCTTGGCAGCTTGATTTGTGTGGTGACTAATAGGAAAATAAGCAAAAGGGGAGAGAAGCAGAGGGAAGGCCTTCCCTTTCTGGGCTGCATGTGGGCGCGTTTATGTGTGGAAATTAAGTGCCATTTCTTGACAGGTGTTTTTGTCCCTTCATCAAACAGAGGGCAATGTAGCTGCTTTGGGTGGCTCTCCTAAGTGATTCTGTGTGCTGCTGTGAGCTCCCCATCCTTCAGCCACCCTCTCCACCCTGCTGGGTAGCTCATGTGCCTGCTGGGAAGCGTGGTGCGGCTCTGTTTTAGCAGAACTATCTGTTGCTGCTTCTCATTTTCTCCTAGACAAGGGAGACTAATCTCATTTCTTAGCTGTGGCACCTAGAGTCAAGTCCTTTACAGATGACCTTGCATGGCTTTGGGGTTGGTTTTTGTTTTCCTTTTTGCTGTATGTGGCTGGATTTTTTTGAGCAATGAGCAATTGATCCAGATTGTCTTACAACTCAGCAGACTTTGAATGATGGCATGAAAGGAGAATAATATTTGTCTTACCATTTGAAACTCTCCTGTGGCTTCATTGCTTGAATGTTTTTAAGACATCTTGACACAAGTGGATGGAAGCTGCTCTGGGAGTGGGCAGGGCTAGCACTGAAATGCAGCCTTCAGGGTACACTAGAAACGACAAGGCAAACATGCAGCAAAACTTTGATGAGCAAAAATCCTATGACAATTTTTTTTGTTCAGGTGAAAAACTGATTCATTCCCCTCAGCAGAACTTCAGTAGCATCTTCTTGTGAATAAAAGTCGTGTTTTCCTCCTCTGCCCTGATGAGTCACTGCTGCTGTTCCTGCCTTGTCCTGTCTCACAGGCAGCTGCACTTCTATTTTGAGAAAACTGTTATTTTGGGGGATCCTTCTGGATGAAAGGCAGGAAAATTACCATCATTAAATAATAATCCTCTGGAGCCCCAAAATATTATGTATTTTAATGCTGTTGTATAACCTTGGGGATTATAGATGCTTTATGCCCCTCTAATAGCCTCAAACACATGAGAACACTGTGAAATAGGAAAGGGGGAAATATTTGACAACACTGCATTTTTAAGCTAAAAATACTTAAAGCAAACTTGCCTGAATTCCCCCACAGATTAATTAGCATATTCTTCCAAACAATCTTTTCAAATGTCAAAGAACAATGTGGTGTTCTGTACCCTATGCCAAGTTATAATGGAGGAAAACATTAGGTTGTTTTCCCTTTCTCTCTGCTATGGATGGCAGCTGGGAATAGTGCCTTTAGGTTTGCAAGTAAAGAAGGAGTTTTCCCGGTCGTGGCTAGTCAGGAATTAGTCATCTCACAACACCTCTGATCAGCCTTGTCCATTTCAGTGAGCTCTGGTACCTTCATTTCTGAATGAATTTGAAGTTGATTGTGGCTGACCTCTGTGGCTAGCTGGAATAGTGGCTGTACCATGTTGCTGTGATGGGGAGGGACTGTTTACAAAGGCCTGTAGTGATAGAATGAGGGGCAGTGGTTTTAAATTACAGAGAAGTAGATTTAGATTGGATGTTAGGAACAAGTTCTTCACCATGTGAGTTCTGGAACCCTGAAGAAGTTGCCCAGGGAGGTGGTTGAGGCCCCCTTGGAGATAGTCAGACAAGACTCTGAGCAGCCTTATCTAGTAGAGGATGTCCCTGCTTGACTGAAGGGGGATTGGACTGGGTAACCTTTGGAGGTCTCTTCCAACCCAAACCATCCTGTGACCCTGTGATTCTATGATGTAAGCCAGTCTTCAGAGTTAGCTGGCTGGCTGAAAGAGAACTATCCAGCATGTCTTGTAGTATGGCAAAGCAGAGGGTGAGTGTTTTGATTTAAATGTGTGCCATTTGTAGTGACAGATTGGTGTAGTGTAGAGATGTTGGGCACCAGGGGTGTTATGTTGCTCACCCAGCACTACACATCCAGCTGAATTATGCTTCATTCACTCTGTGTGTGAGCTACAGCAAGCACAGTTCTTGTGTGCAGGGAAAGGAGCACCTCTGCTTCTGCTGGAATTCCTGATTTCAAAGGCAGGTTTCAGAGCAGCAGTTGGAAGCTCTCTGTTAAAACTACATTTCCATATTGCCCTTCATGCCAAGCCTCTCAAGGCACTTAAGAAAATACTGGAAGCTGTACAGCACAAAATAGCATTGGCACATTGCTCAAGAAAAAACAAACTTCCTGCCTGGATTTGCAAACTGAAAGTTTGCACAGTCTCCAGCCCCAGGAAAGGAGTTTAAAAAAAGAACTGAGTTAGAGAGTGATTGCCCATTGGAATGGGCTGCTGGGGAGGTGGGGGAGTCACCATCATTGGAGGTGTTTAGTAGGAGACTGGATGGGGTGCATGGTTGCATGGTTTAGTTGATTAGGTGGGTTGGATGATAGGTTGGACATGATGATCTTGAAGGTCTCTTCCAACCTGGTCTGGTCTATTCTATTCTAGCAGTTTGGGGTGTTCTTCAGTGGTGGGGATGACATTTCCACCAGTGCTGATAATTTCCCTGGTGGTTTTCTCTCTGTCCTCACCCCATCTTCTCTTCCTAACAAGCTGGGCTATAGGGTTAGATATTTAAAAACCAAACAAAAATCATTTTGGTTGGTTGTTTTTGTTTTGGTTTGGGGTTTTTTTGTTCCAGCAGCACAGTGAACCTTTTTCCCTTCTGACTTTTTTCACCCTAGCTGCTTCTGCAAATGTGATTCTGATCTTGGAGATAGCAGGTCCAAGCTGAGTTCTCGCTTGTTGCACAGTATCTTGCCTTGTGATATTTTGAGAGTGCAGCTCTCTGCCTCCCCAGACTTGTAAACAGGGAAGATGTCTCTTTCTTTTGTAAAGCAATCTGACCCTCCTGGAAGCCCCATTCTCCATGTGTATGTTTACAGAAGGAGATAACTGCCTTGCAGACACTTCCATTGAAACTTCTCATGCAGTCATGGTATAGTGGATCAAACTAATGAGACTTCTTGTGGGATCAGTAGGTGAGATGATCTTTTCATGATAAATCCTTCCAGCTTGAGTGGGTATGACTGAAGGCAGTATGGATTTCTGATGTGAATGTGGAGAGAAAAATCATCACTAGTAGGAGTTGCTCATAATAACCCTAGTACAGAAATCAATCAAAGTGTGGTGAGAAAAGTCAAACCAGTAAAGATTTCCTGGCTCTACTGCTAAAATTTATTACAGTCTCATCAAATGGACTTCAGCCCATTTTATTCTCTTAAAGGAACGTGGAGAGCAGTCAGGTTTGGGGATTTCAGTTTTGGCATCATGGGTGCAGCAAGCTAACTGGAAGTGAGCTGCTTCTCTTGAAGGGCTGTGGAATGGATTCCTTCCTTGCAGTTTGCAAACACATACATCTTTCCCCAGGGAGGTGGGGAGCCTGATATAAATCCACTAGAGAGAAATGCTTCTTGGTTGCCTTTGTAAGAATAATCATCCAAGCATCTACAGTGACATTCGGGGAAGGGTTGGTTCTTGCTTATTTGGGTTCTGGGCATGTGTTTTCTTTACTGTGGGAGAGCAACAGAGATGATTATTGGTTTGGACTATAGGTTGTCAGGAAGAAAAAAAAATCTCTGCAGGGGAAAGAGATTAAAGGAAGAGCAGAAAAATAAGGTGTTGGTTGGTGTTAAACATGAATGTGTCAGAGCAGCTACACATTGGGAGAGATGATAAATGGTGCTCAGTAACCTACCACAAAGCTTCGGAGGTCCTGGCATGAAGAAAGTGAAGTTACTCTGTCCCTGGAAGTGATCAACTTCTTTCCTCAAATGCAAAGACAATTCAGCCATCTCTCTGCACAGCACTAGAGCAACCTCTTGGCAAAAGCCAAGGCTCTGTCACATGGGAGGCTCTGCACCTTTGAATGAGCTAATCACTCCCAAAATAGCCATTGGACCTTCATCTTCTTAAAGCCCTACCATGAACCTCTTGAATGGCTGTGGAGCCACTTTTCATATGATGAAACACTGAATAATTAAATCTTAACAGTTTGGATAAGACTGGTAGGAGTAGGAGTTGATAAGCCTTCCTCTTCTTTTTCTTCTTTTCTTTTCTTCTTCTTTCAGTAGGGCAAAATGAAATTACAAAGTTCATGTGAAAGGATTTTGTGGAAGCCAAAAGTATAAGTCTAAAGAAGCAGTACAAAGGGATTAGACCTTTAGGAAGATTAGTGTCTATTAAACATGATGATCTGGATGCAGCTTCCAGCTCTCAAGGTCCTGAAATTGCTGGTCTCTGGAAGTTGAGAGGGAGGAGGACCACGGAAAGGGTCACCTTAAACTCCCTGCCTGCTTTTTGCCTACACAACTATAAGGTGTTGGAGACCTGGGTAAGGGGAAAGCTGGGCTGTTGGTTAAGCAAATTACAAGATTCTGATGTTTCAGCAGACTTCATCTTGCCTAAAATGAGTCCTGTGGGTCTTCATTAGTTCCCCATCACCCCACCAACATGCCCCGACAGTTCATGCATGCTTGTGGCTTCACAACCCCCGGCCCCCAACGTCAGGCATTGCTGTGGAAGGTGGAGGCTGTGCTGAATCGGCAGTGGTGCTGCTGGATGGGTGCTTTCCTTAACACACTGGATAATGCCACATGAGAAGAGGTTTGGTCACATGAGGAAGAAACATCTTGTGTGTCCTTCTGTCCCTCTGAAAGTTTGGTTGAAGTCCCAGGCCACTAGAAGGGCTGTGGTATGCCAGGAAAGTGTCAGCAAGCCTCATTTTGGCATTTATATATGAGGAGTAAGCACAATCCTCCTACTATTCCAAGGAGCTGCTTTTGCCAAGAAAAATCATTTGTAACTCTTTCTTCCTGCTGCAGTGCTTCTCCAGCAGGCCTGGCTTATATTGCTTTAACCCCTTGAGTGCCAGCGTGTGCTGCAAGGCAGAGTGGTGCCTTGTGCAAGTCTTGGCAAGTACTCCCACGTGTAAACCAGCCCTGAAGTAGACTGAAACGTTGTCTGGCAGTTAGCTTTTCTTTTTCATCAAGTCTGTTCCTTCGGGCTGCTGCTGCTTTTTTATGTTTTGATTCTATTCCTGGGGCTGTAGCAGAGGGGGAGGAGGATGTGGAGGCTTGAGAGGTAGTGTGTTTTCTGAGAGATGCTTACCTTAGAATGTGGAAGAAGAGGGAAAACAGAGAAATGTCTGGGTGGTTTGAACCTTGCTCTGTTGTGTTTGCCCGTCATGATGCTGAATCAACAGCACAGCAAGGCTGCCAGTGTGATGAGCTTTTAAAGAATTGCTCACCTGCAAGTTCAAAAGCAGTTCTTCCTCTGTTCTCTCAATAAAGCCTCAAAGAACAGCAGATGCCTGTGCTCTTTACTATGTACACTTCAGCTCTTGCAGTGTTGCATATATATGCTCTTACCTTTGATCATCATTTGGAGAAGTTTGCCAGACAGGTTTAGTTGTGTGAGAAATGGATGCGCTGTTTGGAATGAGCAATTTCTTCCCCCTCCCTCTAGCTGCTGGCTGAATTTTAAGTTGAGCACCATTCTGTGTCCCCTGAGCAGGAAGGCTGTCTCCCCTTTGTCTGCATGTTAGCTTTACAAGAGAGCATTGCCTTTGCCCTTTTGTAGGAACTGGGCAGCTGCTTTGCTGTGTCCTTGATGAGAGATCTGGCAATTCATGTTTGGCTACAGAAGAGTTGCTGAAAAGGACAGTTGCTGGTTTTGTCTATCTACCGTGGGCTTGGGGGTTTTGTGGGGGTTTGTTGTGCTTTTTTTTTTCTCCTCCAAAGGGAACTGAAAAGAAGCAAATTATTTTGTTTGAAAGGGGGAAAAAAAATAACATTTTAATTATGTAGTAGTCTAACCTTTATGCTAATTGCCCCAGGCTTTTAATGAAGCAGTGTAAAATTAGTCCTGTGAGCCTTCATTAATCAAATATAGGGAGCTGATGGTATAGCATTAAGATGCTGTGCTACCTCTGCTCCCCGTGCAATGTTGACATTTGCTTATATTCAGGCTAGAAAGCAACTCTATGGTGGTTGGTTTTTTTTCTGTGGTAGCTCATTAAAATCATTAGCTGTGTTTGACTTTAAAAAAAAAATAATATTCATTTCTTTAAAGGAAAAAAAAATCCTTGTAATGAGGAAAGATGAAAACAGACAGGACGGGAAAGTCAAAAGAATCAAATTAAGATAGAGAAACTGACTGCTGGAGGCTTCCTTTGAACGTAAGATTTATGTATGTTAATGGCAGCTGTTGGCAGGAACCTCTGCACAGACACCTTGTTTGTTATTTGCAGAAGCAAATCATTTCAAGGACTTCTGTTGTCTCCTTCTGCTTTGGTTTATTTTCCAAAGGTGCTTTAAGAATGGCTATGCCTCCTCTCTCTCTTCCGGAGCGCAATGCTCGTATCAGTGACACGCACAGGGCACATAGACACTTTTTGCACTGCCTGCCCATCTAGGTGAGTATGTTCTGATGTCATGCTTTGCTTGTAAAGCAGATCTCCCTTCTGCAGGCTGCTAGCACAGAGTCTGTGCTCTGGTGAGGTAGAATAGAATAAACCAGGTTGGAAAAGACCTTTGAGATCATGGAGTCCAACCTATCATCCAACACCATCGAATCAACTAAATGACACCAAGCGCCTCATCCAGTCTCTTCCTAAACACCTCCAGTGATGGTGACTCCACTACTTCCCTGGGCAGCACATTCCAATGGCCAATCACTCTTTCTGTGAAGAACTTTCTCCTCACCTTGAGCCTAAACCTCCCCTGGCACAGCTTGAGACGGTGTCCTCTTGTTCTGGTGCTGGCTGCCTGGGAGAAGAGACCAACCCCCACCTGGCTACAACCTCCCTTCAGGTACACAGCATAAGGTCTCCTCTGAGCTCACAGAGCAGGAGCCAAGAGGCACATTTGTGTTGTGGTAAGTCCAGGGTTCAGGACAAAGAAGTGCCTAAAATCCCTCCTCTCACATTAGAAGCAACCCCAAATGGCCCAGCTCTTATAGAAGTGCTCAGGGTTATTTAGAAAGGACCAAATGCTGGAGCAGTGAACTAGAATTGCATCCAAATCTGCCCTTGCTAAAGGGAGAGCTATGAATCTGGCCTTGTGGTCCCATCTCCACTTCTAAAGCATTTCAAGCCGTATTTTCTGGTCTGCCTGCTGCCTAAGTAGAAACTGCTGTCTGCTATGAAAACCTTTCTGGGAAAGATGGCCATAGAGTATGGTTTTGTGTTTAAGATGCTGGTGTAGCAGCTTTGTGTTTCTATAGGGTAATTATCTACAGGGCTGCTGGCTGACTACAGCCAGGGAAGAACCAGGATAATGATCCTTTCTGTGCAAGTGCCGACCCCGGAGTGCTTGGCTCTCGATAAACATGCAGGAAACGGCTCCTCTCTGGAGGATTTAACTGGCAGTACTATTAATATGCCCTTTCAGTTGTTGGGCTGATGGCTCTCATTTCAGAGTTCAGGGCTGGGTGGCAGGGCAGGATGGAGAGGATTGTGCTGCTGTTGTCGGTGGGTCTGTGTGGCTGCACACACACATACATACCTGCAGATGAAAGATGGTGGTGGCCCACTGGGGATATGGCTCTTGTCTGGGAATTGGGGAGCTTGCACTCAGTTCCTGTGTTTGCCATATGGGATTAACAGGCTGGGTCTCCTTTTTCTTCCATTTTCTCTCCCTGTGTTGCCTCTTTCCACAGACAGTAGAGATGAAGATATCCTCATCTCAGAGGTCTTTTCCAATTGAAACAATTCTATGACGCTGTGATCCCTTTTTAATAAAAGGGATTTGGGCTATTAATTGATGAATGGGTTTAAAGTGAATGCTGTGACTCCTGCTGCTTGGAAATGCCTGAGTTTAGCTATTTAGTCAGAAAGGAAGTATGGTTTCTACCCTCACACCCCTGGAAAATGCCTCTTCTTGTCCCTGCCCATGGCAGTGGAGGGTGGAACTAGATGAACCTTGAGGTCCCTTCCAACCCTAACAATTCTATGCAGTTGTCTTCCTTCTCCCTATCTGCATGCTTATGTTCAAATAAATCATATTTTGTGCCTGGTCCAGCACCTTTGTCACTACCAGGTTAACAGCTCTTCTGTCCCTGTAAAGCCTTCCCATTCTTTCTCCCTTTCCAGAAGTCTCCATAAAAATTATTTCTCCTTGTGTGTCTTCTGAAAAGCACTAGAGCAGGTAACAGTGCTTTGACAGCCTGTGGTGCAGGAACTCTGAAGGTGAGGGAGCAATTCTTAGCAGGAAAAAGAAGCTCTATCTCCTACACTGAGATTCTTCAGAGGAGCATCAGCAACCCAAAATAGCTGCCTGCAATGGACTCCCACAGTAGTTCTGTTTCATCCTTGGATTGTTTCACCTCCCAGTTCTATGCAACCTCTAGTTCAAAACTTTGTCCTTTTCCAACCAATGCCATTCTCATCCCTTTCAGTCCTGCTGGGAGTGACTGTGGAGTGTAGCCTACAAATATTTGTAAAATTTAAAAAGAGGGGGAAAAAATCCACACAGCAAAAAAGGAGATTACTCCTGTGCGGTGGTGCTTTTACTTCCAAACCCATGGAGTAGGCAGACAAAATATATTCTTGGTCGGATCTCCCCTAGGGTGCAGTGCTTGAGAGCTGAAGGCAGGAGAACCGCCCCCCAGGAAAACCCGAAGGGCTGTGTGTGTTCATCTCCCACATGCCATGCTTGAAAGCTTTTCCTTGTAGAGCCTGTGATTTACATAAGGAGCAGTCATCATTCCTCACCGCTGATCGTTCCTTATGTATATGCAAAACCTCGCTGATGAGGAGTGTGGGATTATATTTCCGTTAATTACCGTGTTCTTTCTGATCCTCTGGCCAGTCGGAGGAGATTTGGTGAGGGTTAGATCGCTGTCGAGCGAGAGGGCTCTGCCTTGAATTTCTAAGTACAGGAATAAGCTGGCGGCGGCGCCGTGCTGCTGCCGTGCGGGTCTGGGGGGCTCGGCTGATGGACAGATTGCGTGCAGCCCTCTGACTGGGGAAGGCTGCAACGAGCCCTAGGAGAATGCAGCTCCTTGGCTTTGGCTTTGATTGACCCAAGACTGCGAGAGATTAAAATGAAGCGGTGAATATATGCCAGGCTCCTGGGTGTTGCGCACAAAGGCGCAGAGAGGTAGATAGGGATGGGGGAAGTGTGATTTAAAGCGCTGAAGACAAAGCCTGCAGCAATAGGCCTGGCTCCTAATCCCATCGCTCATACCGAGTTGTTGTAAAATCCTTTGGCAGCACTTAATCTCTGAGCTTTAATTCTGTGTCTGTAGGGTGGGAGTGCAGATGCTTTATCCATACTTTTGTGAAGTGCTCAAAGATCAATAGAAACCGGTTCAAGGTATTATGGCTGTTAATGTACATACTTGTTATATCACAATATCTCCCAACATGTTTATTCCACAGACTATATTTATCCATAAAATTCTGTTATATTTATATACAGCTCCAAGCACCCTGGAAGCACCTAGGTGTTGACAGAACAGCTGCAATCTTTTACTATGTTCAATAAATACAAATGGATATAAACAGTATCCATCTGTCAGGCTCAGTTAGATGGTTTAAACGTAAAGCTATTTTGTTCCTGTAATTGTGTTTAGAGCTGAACTGATAGAGGTTTGATTTTTCTTTGCATAGTGATAAGCTACCAATTCCTCTGAATTGCTGTGACTCCTGATTTATTGCAATAAATTAAATAATAATCCATTCTGCCCCGTTTCGCCCTTCCTCCAAGAAAAGAAAGATGAAACAAGTAACTGCTGAGGCAGTGAAGCGTGCCGCTTACAGTAACCCACCCTTCCCATGCTCGTAAGCACCTGAGCTTGTGACCTCTGTGTTTACAAGATATTTATGGCTGCTTGCACTTTACACTACTACAGAGTTATCACTTCGGTGCCTTGTAAAATTTGATTGTGTTTAATAAATGTATTCAGTGTTATTGCTGAGCTTGGCGCAGAGCAAGCCCGGCGATTCCCCCCCCCTCCTCCTTTTCCTCGCACACACCTTCAGAACCAACATATTTTCTTACCTACGTGTGTTACTGCTTGTGTCATATTGGAGGCAATTTTGGATGCATCTCAATTAGATCATTTTTCTAATTAAATAAGTGCTTGTGGTTGTAAGGTGAGCATGTCTCTGAATACTGAGTAGGTGTGGTTCGCTGCAGGGATGTTTCCCCCCCCACCAACTTCTGTGTGATGTTTGCAAGAGGACACAGTCTCAGGCTGTGCCAGGGGAGGTTCAGGTTGGATATTAGGAAGAAGTTCTATACAGAGAGAGTGATTGCCCATTGGAATGGGCTGCCCAGGGAGGTGGTGGAGTCGTTGTTATTGGAGGTGTTCAGGAGGAGACTTGATGGGGTGCTTGGTGCCATGGGTTAGTTGTTTAGGTGGGTTGGATTGGTTGATGGGTTGGACACGAGAGATCTTGAAGGTCTCTTCCAACCTGGTTTGGTTTATTCTAAATAAAGGTTTATTCTTCATAGGCCTTAGTTGCTGGTGTGAAGGCATCTCATTACCTTCCTCCTACTGACCTCTCGGGCTGATGTTAGCCAGATGTTAGCTCAGCTCCCTTCTTCTCCACAGGCTTCCTGTGTGACGTCAGGGAAATCATTTGGTCTTGCTGCGTGTGTTCTCCATCTGTAAAGCAGTTACCATAACCCTTGCCTGCTGCACAGAGTTTTGTGACACATTGGTTATGAACACATGTGGAACACGTCCTGAATGTTTGAAAACCTGTGGTGTTCTTCACCTCACTGGTAGGTGCCTGAACATGGGGGGGTAGTGAAGCAGACATTGACTTCCTTGTGGCTTGTGATTTCTTTCTCCTTTTGGGTCTGAGCATCTCCCTTTAGGGGAAGGGTTTAACAACATAGATGCACCTGTTTGTGCAGCTAGGGGGCTTCAGGCACCATCTCCTTGGCATGGTCTTCCATGAAGCTATTCCCTGCCAAATCAAAGTCTCCTCAGCTATCTGGCTGCTGCTGAAATTGCATGAGAAAAGGATGTGCAAACAGCTGCATTGAGCTGCAGGGAGATGCATATTGAGGCTCTCATTGCCTTATTTTTTAACTTTATTTTGTGGGGAGTATCTTCTTGAGTATAAGAAGTTGGCAACAGAGCTGTCAGGAGTTTTGCTTCTTCAAGAACCTGGAGCATGTGTAAGTACCCTGTAAACTGCTGAACTGCAACATATGGGTTAATATATCCTCTTGGATTCTGAGGAAAAATCTCATTGGGGACTAAATATTTTTAATTCTGTTTATAGAAAGAGAAGAACTCCTTTTCTAATTGCTAGAGCTGAGAAAAAGCTTTGGTGAAATATAGGGGAAGAGGTTCTAGGAGATTCTTGTCTCTTTCGTTTCTCTTCAAGTGTCTTGTAAATATCAAAGGTTTCGTCACATTGCAGCATGCTTTTGTTTACTTATTACTAAAGCAAACAATTCTGTTCCTTCAGTCCAGTGTGTATGCTCGTGGTGGAATTTCCTGACCAGCTCAGGATGCGTTCAGCCAGTGGTGCATAATGGTTTGAAGTCACTCAATACCAGCCTTTTGGTGAGCTTCATTATATCACAGGCATGAATCAGCCTCTCAGATGATTGGGAGCCACATCCATCAGCAGAGCAACTTGACACTAGATTTATTTTCCTACCCACCAAGGTTAATTACTCTTGCATTCTCTGGAATTTGCATGAGTTCTTAGAAGTCAGGTAGCACTGCTTGTAAGCAAATACTAGCTTGAGGTAGTGTCACTAAATAATAAATATTGATGCTGCTGGAGCAGAAGTACAAAGTGCTGTGCCGTGGTGGGGTTTTGCCACAGTCTAAGATGCAGATTTTATTACTAGGTCAATTCAAGTGTAAGCTTTAAAAAAAACTATTATTTTTCTTCCTAAAAAACACTGGAAGAACAAAAAATAGGAAGGAACTTCTGTGTGATGGTGCAGTGCAGCCTGCTTTAAAGCCTGACTTTTGTGCACTGTTTTGATTCTTAGTAGTTGCTTCAAACTGTCTCCGAGGATTTTGGTACAGATCTGGCAAATGTGTAATCGAACACCACTGCTAAAAATCACAGAATCACCAAGGTTGGAAGAGACCTCAAAGATCATCAAGTCCAACCTGGCACCACAGACCTCATGACTAAACCATGGCACCAAGTGCCACGTCCAATCCCCTCTTGAACACCTCCAGGGACGGTGACTCCACCACCTCCCTGGGCAGCACATTCCAATGGTGAATGACTCTCTCTGGGAAGAACTTTGTCCTCACCTTGAGCCTAAACTTCCCCTGGTGCAGCTTGAGACTGTGTCCTCTTGTTCTGGTGCTGGTTGCTTGAGAGAAGAGACCAACCCTCTCCTGGCGACAACCACCCTTCAGGGAGTTGTAGACAGCAATAAGTTCTCCCCTGAGCCTCCTCTTCTCCACATCTGTGCACAGATGTGCCCAGGTTACATTTTCTTCATGGAGCCTGGCCCTAATAATCAAATTTCCATAGACTTTCCAACACACTCTGACTTGAGCATGTCAGAATTGCATTTGAAGATGGATGCTAGAGTCTGAAATAGTCTCTATGGATGATAGAGCCTCTGAAATAGTCTCTCCTAGTGACTGGCCATCTCTTGATGGCTTTCTCAGAAGCTTTTTATAGTCTTAGAACATAAACATCTCACCAGTTTCTTGAAAAACAAGAGTTTGGCATTGCTTTTCAGAGAATTATTGTTACTGGCAACATCATTTTGGAACAGGGAACCTTCCACCAGGATGGAAGGAATGTAGGAGATCATCTGACAAGTATCAGTTTGGATGAAATATCAAAAACCTAGACTGAAGGAGAAGTAAAAGATACTTACTAGAACATTCATGTTTGTAGGCCAGGGTACAAGATTGAGTGCTCCTGAAATCTGTCTGTAGCAGATCTTTCTGATGATAGCAGGGGGCTTGCAACTGTGTTCTTATTATTTATTTAAAAGGAGAATTTGCTCCTTGTTTGATCAACACCAATCCTGACCTTCTTTTTACTTTCTTTTTTTTTCCCTTTTCCTTCCATTTACTTTGTCTCCTCCTCTGTTTGCGTTTTCCTTTGCTTTCCATGCTAGAACTCCTGTCCTCTGCTGCTTCTCTGAGGGCATCCTACCCAAATCCTTTCCCCTTTTGTCCACAAAATGAACTAATTCTGGTTAGTCCCAGTGGACAGCTTTGTCTTTGCCTTAGAGGCAAGTATCTTAAAGCAGCACCCAAGAACCAGCAGCCTTGTCCCTCTTAAGTGGCTCCATGAATGCTCTGGTGTTTAGAGATGTCACCAGTGTGGTTTCCCTAAGGAAAATGGGTGTTTTAAACCTCCTCTCTTACATGTACACCTTGTCTTAAGTGGTTTTCAAGCCTGTGACGTCTTTATTCTTCACATACTGCTGATGATTATTAAAAAAGGTCTGGTTTCTTTAAAGGCAAGAAAGGAAAAGGACTAGGAGATGAAACTCAGGGAGACAGAGCCAGATGTTAATATGAAGATGTGGAGGCTAGAGACAAAATATAAAGCTTTCATGCACTGGACTGTGCTGATTAATCTTGCACTTAAAGCTAATACGTCTAAGTAACTAAGAAACTGCACTCTTCGTGTGGAACGTGGTCTGCTGTAGCAATTACCTAAGTAGTGAGCCCTTCCTAACCCCTCACCTAAGCTGCGCAGGGAGATCTTGGTGCTTGTGCACATAAATGGGATGTAAGGAGCTGTGTCAGGTGTCTGACAGCCTCCATCTGCAGGGCTGTGTTGTGTATCCACAGCGGAAGCTGAGGAGGGGTGAGGCAGTGGGATTGTATGCAGCTGTACAGGCTCTTCCTACGCTTGAGACTGAAACCTGTTTAGGTGGCACTGACCTTATTGAATAAACATTGATTCAAGAGGAAAAAAATGTCCCACATACATTTTTCCATTTGACAACCAACAGAAGTGCACAGACATACTGTGAGGAGGCACAGTGAGAATTTGGTGATGCTTTTTCACTTCCAGTCTAAACTCCACTATCCAGCATCTATTTCCAGTGCCTCCCTCCTATCCCTTGCCCAAGCCTACTGTTCAGATTTCATTTTGTCCTGCTTTTCCCTGACAGGGAATATTTGTTTTCAGAACCTTTAAGACTGACAGCAGTGGAAAATTAAGTCGTCATTTTGTCTGCAAGCCTGCCACTGTGTCCACGGGCAGAGGGTAAGCTTCCTGCCAGTGACTTCAGCCTCTGTCTCAGAGGATCTTCCTGCTATAGGTGTGAGAGGTAATTCACATTCAATGCCCGTCTCTCCCCGTTCTCTGGAGCTGCCAATTATACAGCCTTGTGTCAAGTTGGATCTGGGGGTGTGTATATAAGGACCACAATTAGCTGGTGCTGGGCTCAGAAATGCTGCGGGTACTGCCAGTCAAACCTGCCAGTGAGGCGAAGCAAAGTGGGGAAGGACAAAACAATCTGGATGCAATTAGACTCCTTCCCTCCTTCTCCCCCAGCCCCTTTCAAACAGAGAAATGTGTGTCTTTTCTCAAGGCTGAAGAAGTTCGAGCTCTGTCCCCCCCATCCTCTCCCTAATTCTCACTCCTTTCTGTACATCTACACTTGTGTTTTCCAGCAGGGAAGAAGAAACGTTCAATCCCAGAGGGAATTGTTCCTGCAGTGTCTCTGGCTCACAGCATAGCTGGAGGTGGTAGATCTCCCAGGGGAAGTTTCTTCTCATGAGGTTTATGGCTCAGTTTTGCAGATTTCAAGGAGGCTGCCTCCATGCAGAAAAGCAGATGGGAGTCGAGGAAAGGTGTCAGAAATGCACTTCCTGGAAACTTTTCCAAGCACCCTCACTGATTAAAATCTAGCCTACTTCTTTTTCTGCTTCCCTCATAAAAGAGATGTTGGGTGGAGCTCATCTGCTTAGCGGAAAGGAAGGCAGGTTAGTGGAGACTAGATTCTCTTTCTGTCTGCCTTTTGATCTTCCTGTGTAAGTTGGAGGTTTTAGAAATTATTAAAAGCTTCATGCAGTGTGAACACTTTCAGAGGAGACTGAACCTGCAGAAGTAAGATTTTTTTCTCCCAAGCTCAGCGCTGGGATATTAAATACCATCATGCTTATCAACACGGTCAAAAGAGCAAGATGAGTGTGGAAGTAGGTTGACTTTTGCACATTTTCAAAGCCTTGTTTTAAACTTACACTTGTCAGCTTTTTAGGAGATGGGGAAGTGCAACTGAGGAATATAAATGCTGATTGAAATAGGCTTTCCAGGATGCAGGGCTTATAGATACACAATAAGCCTCCCTGCTCTGTAAGTGGCCGAAAAATAGCTAATACCTGGCATGATGGTAGAGCTTGCTTAATCCCTCTGATTAAGAAAATGTTATCCTTTGCCTTTAATCTTTCTGATAGGCAGCAATCACCTGTCACTCCTTTTTAGCATAACCACACATTAAATGAGCTCTTCAACTTTGACAGTGAGCAAGAACAAGAACGACTTTGCACTTAAATGGAGTCTGGGGTTTCCAAAGCACTGAAGGAACTCACAGCTAACTCTGCCAGTGTATTTAACAGTGATTTTGCATACATGAAGACCTAAAGACTCTGTTACTAGTAAAACCTGTAATCATAAATCATGCTGTTGATGAAGAACCCACTTTAGATTGATCAGTCACTTTTTTTTTTTCCCCCCCAGTAGAATAAATTGATGTTGAGCTGGGAATGAAATTAATTTCATGAGGAGTGTAGTCTTTCATCGTAGTCTCCAAGCATTGCTACCCCTCCACCCACAAGGTATCACTGGTTCTGTCTCAGCAGCAAGCATAAACCCCCAGCAACATTCTAAGCTGTGGGGGGAAGAAACTCTTTCATCAGTCAGCTTCCTTGCTCGAGTGTGGATTGCAGCCAGTTTAAAATAATCAGCCATTTTCATTATCACTCTGTTGCTGCAATGTCTTGAGAGTCTGCTGTGCTGCCAATGTTTGCTCTAAACAGCAGGGAGAAAACAATCTCTTGGTTCTGCAGCAGCATCAAAAGAGCTGTCGTGTGTGTAATGCCCTGTCTTCCAGCCTGCAGTCTCTGCATCTGAGACCCACTTTATCATAACACAGGAAGTCATCTGAGAAACATGCACTTGGGGATGAGCAAGATTATGTTTTTGTTAGGATCTGATTGCCTTTCTCTGCACTCCTTTCTCAGGCATAGCTCCCATTCAAGGCAGGGCTCCTTGCAAATGCTGTGGTTTCTGGGGCTAGTGCATGGTGGATGGGAAGAAGCTGTGTTGGTTTGTATCTCAAGTCTGCTCAGAATCAGCCCTGACCATCCTGTCTCATGGTAGTATTAAAGCTGAGTCTCTGGTTCTGCTGGTAGAGCTTGACAGAACTGAGTTACACTGGTGCTCTCACTTGGGAGGGCATCACGAATTGAGTTCAAGTCTGTAGTACTTGCTGCAAGGGTCCTGGGCAGATATTATTTGTTTTTTCACTCAGTGCTACCTTTTCCTCTCTGTGTATCAGGGGTAGATATCCACACCATCAGTTCCTGTACACTGGAAGGTCTCTTGCAACCTGGCATTCTGTGACTGTGATAAATTTGGCACATTCAGTAAGGTGTGAAATAGAGATGACCAACACTTCTGGCTCTGCATACCATATGCCAAAACTCTTCCCATGGCTGGAGTGACTGTACACATACCATGCAGTGTGGAGGGCCTCAGGAACAGTCCATGAGGAGCAGATGCTCCTGGTTCTTCAGAGAGGGTTGGGACAGGCCAGGGCTGTGCAAAAGCCTGTGGGTCAGCCTGCTCTTGTTAGCCTCAGCAGCTCCTGCTGGCTCATGTCCCCTGCACTCAGTTTAGATCACTTCACAACTCCCAAGCCCACCTCAGAGAGAGTTGTTTGCTGGTTACCTGCTGTTCACATGGCAGGCTGGTAGTAGCTGCTTCTGGTCTTGCGAAATGTGCCTGCTGGTGTATTTTGTAAGGACCATAATGCTTTATAGGTTACAGCGCTCCAAGATGTCCCTTTTATGTTGAAGCACATCCTAATTAGATGACAGCAAGCCACGAGACTACAATGGTTTCTAGTGCTTTTTCTCCTCCATTTTTTGTTCTCTTTTTTTCCCCCCCTCCACTATTTATTAGCTATGTCTCCTTTTTAGTAGTTTAGAAAACCAAGGTGAATGGTAAAGACCTTTGCTGCATCTGAAGAGGCTAAAACAAAGTGATGCTAATCAGGAGATGTGAAGCCATGCTGCTTAGCTGAAGATTTTCATGTTTTCTCTAAGGTCTTCTCTTTTTAAATGGCTGTCTTCATTGGGACCCAGGAGTTAGATTAACCACCATCATAGTTTCTCCCAATTAGAGACTGGGGAGAAAAAGCTACAGTAAACTGGTGTTTGGAATTGTGTGGCGAGCAATTATCCCTTGGGACATTCAGGCTAAAGTGGGAGGAAGGGCAGAGTGGAGCGAGGCATGCTGCTAAAAATGTCACTTTAATTGGGCTGCCTGACACAGAAGGGTTTTGACATTCAAGAGGTTAGACCATCTGTTGTATCGTGGGCCTTTGCTTTAGAGATGTTTAACTTTTTTTTTTAAGAGTACACTGAAGAAGCATTACAGATTCCCATGCCATGAAGCTGTTAGACATGGAAAGCCTGGTGAAAGCACTTGAGCTGAGGCTCTTGAAAGCAGAAAAGTGGTCTCAAGCAGTTTAACCGCTACTTAGAGCGTGCAGTTTGCTATGGCACGTTCTTCTCCACCTACCCCCAACCCAGCTGGGTTTCTGAGGGGGAATTCTCTGAGTGTTACAGAAAGGCACACACATGCTGAAGCACAAGATTTTGTGTAGTGTAGTGCAGTAGGTTCTGAATGTGTATGTTTTATGTGTATTTATGTGAGAGTGTAAATGTTGATGGAATCTCGACATAAATACTGAGTGTGCAGCATTGGCAGAGTGCTGAAAAGTAGATTAGACTGCATAGGAGTAGGGCTGTCTAAGCCAAGACTCAGACTATACATGAATCAAGCTCTCCTCTGCACCTGGGTCGACAATCCCCATTATCAATCCAGGCTGGGGCATGATGTGATAGAGAGGGGGTTCTGGTGGATGAAAAGCTGAACATGAGCCAGCAATGTGCAATTGCAACCCAGAAGGCAAACGGCAGCCTGGGCTGCACCAAAAGCAGCGTGGCCAGCAGGTTAAGAGAGGTGATTGTGCCACTCTGCACTCTGGTGAGACCTCACCTGAAGTACTGTGTCCGGTTCTGGGGTTCTCAACACAAGAAAGGCATAGACCTGCTGGAACGAGTCTAGAGGAGGGTCACAGAAATGGTCAGGAGGCTGCTGTGAACACAGGCTGAGAGAACTGGGGCTGTTAAGCCTGAGAAAGAGAAGGCTCTGGGGAGACCTTACAGTGTTCTTTGGCCTGCATGAAAGCTGGGGGGGGGGATGTAAAAAGGGCATGTAGCAACAGTGCAAGAGGCAGTGCTTTTGAACTAGAGCAGGGTAGGTTTGGATTGAACATTAGAAAGACGTTCTTTTACTGGTATGGGATGGTGGAACAATGGAACAGCTTGCCTAGGGAGGTGGTGGAGGCCCCATCCCTGGAAACATTCAAGGTCAGGATTGATGGGGCTCTGAGCAACCTGCTGTAGTAGGGGATGTCCCTGCTTACTGCAGGGTGGTTGCAACACGTGACCTTTCAATGTCTCTTCTAACCCAACACTTTCTATGATTCTAAGTCCCATGAACTACAGGAGCAGTTTTCCTTCTTTGAAAGTGCTGAAATGTGAACTCCATCAGATGTTTTCTCATCAGAAAGCCTGTTTTGTTCTCCAACATTATGCAAGTCAGGCAGAAACACAGTCCTACTTTACTGTAGGCTTGGGTATGGTTGTGGAACTTCTAGAATGCTTTCTATGCATTCATATTTTTTACATGAATAGGTGTTAGAGGGAAGCAATCTGCACAGACACTTAATCACATAGCTTTTGCTTTACATTTTTCTCCATGCAGGAAGGCTGGAATTGTAGCAGTTATTGCTGATAATAGATATTCAACATTCATGGTTCTGTTCCTGTGGGTTTTAGCAATCTGGGGGGCTTGGCTAGAAAAGATGCAGTGAGACATTGTGGAGAGGAGAAACTTCCTAGAGGAAAAGCAGCTGGACCAGCCTGTTCACTGGATTGTGCAGGGTGGGAGTTAATCAGTGTGTTAGGTGTAAGAAACTGAATAGAATAGAATAGACCAGGTTGGAAGAGACCTTCAAGATCATTGCATGCAACCTGTCATCCAACACCATCTAATCAACTAAACTATGTAACCAAGCACCCCATCCAGTCTCTTCCTAGACACCTCCAGTGATGGTGACTCCACCACCTCCCTGGGTAGCACATTCCAATGGGCAATCACTCTCTTCTTCCTAACATCCAGTGTGAACCTCCCCTGGTGCAGCTTGAGACTGTGTTCTCTTGTTCTGGTGCTGGTTGCCTGGGAGAAGAGACCAGCCCTCATTGTCTACAGTGTCCCTTCAGGTAGTTGTAAAGAGCAAGAAGGTCTCCCCTGAGCCTCCTCTTCTCCAGGCTAATCAACCCCAGCTCCCTCAGCCTCTCTTCATAGGGCTCGTGTCCCAAACCCCTCCCTAACTTTGTTGCCCTTCTCTGTTTTGTGTAACCTTAACACTGAGTAGCACACTCCTGTTACTCAGGATCCTAGTAGTCACCTCCATAGCCTCCCCTTTCACTTCTTGCAGTTACCCTGGATGACTTTTGTATGATTATAGCTATTTGTGTCTGTTGGATTTACAGCGACAGAAGCCCGATCTTTGATGGGATTTCTTGGAGCTATTGCACTGTGTTTTGTAATGGAGATGGTTATTTGTGGTGGCCTCACTTTTGATAGCTGAAGGATTCCTCTAGTTGTAGTTATTTAGAAGGCTAAGCTTTTTGTGCGGTGGTGTGGGACTCCCTGGCTTTTTTAGCATCTGGAAGTTAAAAGTGACATACTCTGCCTGTCTGTGTTTTGCTGTTGTTCTCCACACTGTCAAGAGGATGCTTTCTTGCAGTGTTCTTTGTTGCTGCTTTCAGAAAAAAAAAAAAAAAAGGCAAGAAAGGGGAAAAAAAAAATCAAGGAAGAGGAGAGCAATCATATTTAATAATGCAATTACAATCAGGGGAAGATGTTTATCCTGTAAGATTCCAACTGCTGGAAAAGCCCTAGGGCATTCTGGGAAATGAGATGCAAATCTCCAGGATTACCTCTTCCTAAAAATACCAGAATGAAACAACAACAACAATCACTGCTCTGAATAGTGTATTAAATGACTAGTCCACTACTGCCAGCTGAGAAGCTTTGCTTCCCTCAGCCAAGGGACCAGTCCAAACTAAACACAGCAGCAGAGTGCGGTGCTGGTGATGGAACAGCAGTGTGAGTGTGTTAAAGGCACCACCCCCATCCCCCTGCTCTGCTCACTGTGCTGTGAAAACGTGATTTAAAAGTGTTTGGTAGCTGCAGCTGACTCTTCACAGGTAAAATCTGCAGGAAGAAAAGAAAGCACATCTGATTTTTCCCTCTAATTCAAAGGTCCTTGCCTTGGACTATGGCTCTTTGTAAACGAAAAACACATCATGGTGGTGCTCTGTGACCAAATTAATTTGCAGAGTCGGAACTCATATCCTAGCTTGGCCATGATAAGCACCATTTATGGAATGAAAATATTGAAGATGCTTTATTTGCAAAGAGAAGACTGAGAGGGATCTTATTAATTAATTCATAGTTTCATAGTTTCATTCAGGGTTGGAAGAGACCACAAGGATCATCTAGTTCCAACCCCCCTGGCATGGGCAGGGACGCCCCACACTAGATCAGCCTGGCCAGAGCCTCATCCAGCCTGGGCTTAAACACCCCCAGGGACGGGGCCTCGACCACCTCCCTGGACAACCCATTCCAGGGTCTCACCACTCTCATGGTGAAGAACCTCCTCCTCACATCTAGCCCGAATCTCCCCACCTCCAGCTTCATTCCATTCCCCCTAGTTCTATCACTACCTGAGATCCTGAGATTCACAAATGTCTGAAGGGTGGGTGTCAAGAAGAAGGGGTCAGTCTCTTTTCACTGGTGCCCAGTGATAGGACAAGGGCCAACAGGCACAAACTGGAACACGGGAAGTTCCACCTCAGCAGGAGGGAAAAATTCTTTACTGTCAGGGTGACAGAGCACTGGAGCAGGCTGCCCAGGAGGTGATAGGGAGTCTCCTTCTCTGGAGACTTTCGAAACCCACCTGGACACATTCCTGTGTAACCTGCCTTAGGTGACCCTGCTTTGAGAAGGGAGTCAAACTCAATCTCCAGAGGTCTCTTCCAATCCTTATAATTTGTGGGGTAGCAGCAGCAGTGCATGCATTTGGCTGCTCCCTTAAAGAAACCCAAACTGGAGACTGAGCTGCTTAACCCATCTTGTATAACCGTGAGCGCGCCCTGTGTCTTTCTATCTGCATCATTAAACCTAGTGTCGCTTCTAAGATGACATCAGCCTTATTACTTTAAGGCCAAATATTGAACATAACCATTTCAAGCTCTAGTCTGAACTTCAGTAAGATGTTAACTTTGAAATTCCTGATGCTGGCTCTCCAGATTTAAGGTTTCGTTGGATATGAGCTAAATTATAGACCCATGTAGCAGAGCACATGAGCCCAGGCCAAGGCATACCTTTCAGTCAAATGGATAAAACACAAATAATTTCTTGTGCTAATGAGCTGAACTTCACTTGTATCTGTCCAAACTGAATTCACACAGTCGAATCCACTTGCACTGTAAAAAGAATTTGAACACCCATTTTCCTCTAAGCATTCATTAACGAGGGCAGGATCAACTTACTTTCAGTCATATGCTGGGATTCAAGCAGGTGTATCAGATGAAAGATTATTTGGAATTAAATGTGCACTTTAAGTAAGAAAAAGAAATGGAGGCATTCTAATGGTATTCTTGTGCTCATTTACTAAGATATTTTGAGAGATTACCTGGGCTGGAACAATCTTCCCTATCAATGCAGACTGGGGGATGAGATCATAGAAAGCAGCCCTGGAGAAAAAGACTTTGAGGTACTGATGGACAAGAAGCTGGACATGAGCAGGCAGTGTCAGCTTGCACCCCAGAAGGCAAATCACATCCTGGGTTGCATCAAAAGATGTGGTGCCAGCAGATCCAGAGAGGTGATTCTGCCTCTTTACTCTGCTCTGGTGAGACCTCACCTGGAGTACTGTGTGTAGGTCTGGAGCCCTAAATATAGGAAGGACATGGACCTGATGGAGAGGGTCCAGAGGAGGGCCACAAAAATGACCAGGGGTTTGCAGCACCTCTGCTGCAAGGACAGGCTGAGGGAGCTGGGGCTGTTCAGCCTGGAGAAGAGGAGGCTTCAGGGAGACCTATTAGCAGCCTTCCAGTATCTGAAGGGGTCCTACAAGAAGGCTGGAGAGAGACTGTTTGCAAAGGTCTGTGGTGATAGGACAAGGAGCAGTGGCTTCAAACAAGGGAAGAGCAGAATTAGATTGAATGTTAGGAACAGGCTCTTTGCTATGAGTGGTGGAACACTTGAACAGGTTGCCCAGGGAGGTGGTTGGGGCTCCATCCCTGAAAATACTCAAAGTGTGGCTCAACAGTGCTCTGGGCAACCTGATCTAGTTGAGGATGCCCCTGCTGACTGCAGGGGAGGTTGGACTAGATGGCCTTTGAAGGTCCCTTCCAACCCAGACCATTCTATGATTCCAGGATTACTTCAGAAGATTGAGGTCCTTTGTTTTTATAGACTATTTTTTTTGGAGGGGGAAGGGGGGTGGTGGTGGTGCCATCAATCTTATTTAATCAAATCCGTTCCCTAGGAGAAGCTGCACTCTGCAGCTTTGCTGTACTCCTTTATCACAGAGGAAGAACAGGAGGTTTCTTTCTCTCATGTGTCATTCATCGGCTTTGTTCGCTTTCATTGGCTCCCTCGTGCATTGTCTGGGGAAGGCAGCTTGCCATTTACTGCTCAGGTACAGATTTGTGTCAGAACCTCTGTTTTCATTCCTCTGGGGAGTCTGGGATTACAGCAGCCAAGTGCTTGGCGTTGTGTAGACATGTGACTGTCTCGTCACTCACCTGATGAATCTTGGATGCTCAGCTTCACCCCTTCCCACGAGCTGCTGTCTCCTGGGGTTACTGAGACGATAGCAGTGAAGAGAGCAGGGGCACATAAAGCCACTGATGATGCTTTGTGGCTCTAGTAATGTGCTCACACATCTTTGTGTAATCAGATGCTCTTGTTTCCTCATTGTCAAAAAATCCACCTAGCCAAGGTGGGCCCATTTAAGGTCTCTGGCTGCCAAATGGCAATAATACTGTGGGATAGGGTGGTAGGGTCGACACCCCTGGAGGTGTTTAAGACAAGACTGGATGAGGCACATGACCTAGCTGATTAGGTGATCAGTTGGACTTGATGACCTCTTCCAAACTGCTTGATTCTGTGATTATTTCAGATGCTGCTTCTACTGGTTGAGGAACACTTGTGGGAACAGTGTCCCATTTGGGGAGACAACGTCCACCTGCATTAAAGAAGTGAGGATTGAAATGTATGTATAAGCAGCAGAAGGGGTAGATATTATGGCAGGAGTTATTAGTATCTATCAAACTCCACCCACTATATAGCTGTAGTATGCAGATGGCATGTAAACTCAGTTGTGTGTGTGTATTTGTGTGTAGTTATGTGATGGCTCAATATCTGAAGGGGACCTGCAGGAAGGCTGGGGAAGGACTGTGTAGAAGGGCTTGCAGCAACAGTATGAGGGGCAAAGGTTTGAAACTGGAGCAGGGAAGTTTAGATTGGATGTTAGGAGAAAGTTCTTGACAATGAGGGTGGTAAAATACTGGAACAGGTTGCCCAGGGATGTGGTTAAGGCCCTGTCCCTAGACACATTCAAAATCAGACTTGAAGCGGCCCTGGGCAGCCTGCTGTAGTTGGAGGTGTCCCTGCTGACAGCAAGGAGGTTGGGCGAAATGATCTTTGAGGGTCCCTTCCAACCTGATGCAATCTGTGTGTCTGTTTTCACATATGGGAGTATTGAACACTGCTGTGGTTTGTAGCAAGACAGAGCAATATGCACTGTGATGGGAAAAGCGGTGAGGAACAATAGTAGAAAGTGAAGTGATAAGACAGGAAGAGACAAAAAGCAGTAAGAATGAGGCTCTGTCCAGCCTGATCTAGTGTAGAGTGTCCCTGCCCATGGCAGGGGGGTTGGAACTAGATGATCCTTGTGGTCCCTTCCAACCCTGAATGAAACTATGAAACTATAAGTGGCTGTGGCTTGGTTGGTGCCTCCTGGTTGGGGTGATAAAAAAAAACACATCCTAGTGAGGTGTCTCCTCTTGACTCCAGGGATCCATTCCATCCACTTCATCTGGACTGTTGTAAGAAAGAGAAGCTTCATTTTGAGGCAGTCTCACCCAGGATTTTTTTTCCACATAACCCCAACTCTTGTTCATTATTCTGGAGAGCTTTCAGCACTGGTGCATCAAGCCTTCAGATTTTCCATCAGTAGATAGCTTTTGTGGCAGAGGGACCCCACATATCTCCACACATGGTCTGTACTTTAGCCTCTGTGGTTCACCTGCGACTGTGGGCAGAGTTTGGTCCTTAAATTAACAACTCTTGTCTTTAAGCAGCCAATTCTGCTGTAAGGGGAGGAAAAACCCTGTACATCAAATCCAGTGTTAAGTAGAACATGCTGCAGTGTGCAGTCTCTCAGATGTACATTTCTGTGGGATGGATGGCAAAGTAGAGATCAAAGAGACCAAGCAGGAATGGAGCAGAGGGGAGCCAAGCATTTCCTCACCAGGCTCCCACTGAGCTGAGTGCTGCAGGCATGCAGCAGCACTGACAGGACAAGGAGACTGGAGCTGCCTGTTCCAGGAGCCTTTTCCTAGCCCTGGGGAGATCAGAATCTGAGCAGAGTGTAAATATTTCCCCTGGACCATGTAGCTTATAGGCTTGTCATGAGTTGCTTTTCCAACTGTACCAGGATTAAGGAGTGAGGACAGAAAAGGCTGAAAAAAGCCTCGCATAAATATTTTTTGACTCTTGGTTTAAACATGCAGAAGTCAATCTTGTCAATATTCCCTTAGAGATCTTTGTGCCACTGAGGCTTCAATGAAGAGCTTTCCTTGCTGCATGGCACTGACTTTAATTCATAGCAGTCTGTGTATTAAAAAGAGAAGAAGATCTTGAGGTAAATACCAGGTGATCATTCTCTCATACCACTGGCATGATCAAAGAGGGAGGGGAAAAAGCAAACAACTGTTCTCTGGCCAGTCAAGCAGGCTGTGTGCTTGCTTTTATTCCGGGTGTCAGAAGTCAGCATCTGCAAAGCCAAGCTCAGAGTCATCAAATGGCTTTGGTTAGGAGAGCCAGCAGTGCAGAGGTGCTAAATTGGAGTTACTGGGTAGGTGAATTGGACTGTTTGATGGGTTTGAACTGGGTGGGGATAGGGAATTTAATTCTTGATTGCCATGATACAGTGTACTGAGGACAAGGCAGCTGTGCTTTTTACTGTTGTTGCTAGGCTGCTTTTGGAACTGTGTAAGACATGATCCTGAGTTTTATGTTACTAAAAGAAAAGGAGGGGGAAAGGAATCCTATGAATTGAGTTGTGTTTTATTAGCTGCTAGCAGTGGGCACAGGATCTGTGTTACATAGCTAAGCTGCTCCAGTTCCATCCAGGAGAGGTTACATGTGCTTGCATGGTTACTAAGCTGAGATGAATTTCTTCTGTGGCTTTGGCAGGCTCTGGTAAACTGAATTGGTTGTAGGGAATTATGGGGGAGGGTATCAGATGCCAAGCTCACTTTGGTCTGATGAGACAAAGAGATTTGGAGTTGTTTAAAACCCTACTCATTTTGCTTGGTGTTTGGGGTCTTACTCCAGTTTGTCAATGAGAGCACAATTCTACCCTCTGTGTATACTAGGTGGTGGAAGGGTTTCTTCATTCACACAAAGACAGGGAGCTGCAGACATCTGCTAGCTTTTAGCTGACTTTGTCATCCTTGTCAGAAGAGTGTCAGAGGCTGGCTGTGCAGATAGCCAGCTTCTGAGCCAGAGAAATATGCCAAAAAGGGACCTTGTTGATGTATTGACCTTTGGATAATTACCTTGATTTGTTGGCATGTCACTAATAAGTCAAGGCAATGCTGTTGTTTAAACCAAGCTGGTGAATAACATGAATGAAGGGCAGTTCAGTCCTCCTCCTTTGTCAGAGCAAGGGCGCAAGCCCAGCTTTAAAAGCAAAACCTGTTACAGTGGCTCGGTTGTGAACTGTAAAAAAGGAGCAGTCTAATTATGTACTGACCAAGAAAAGTGCTGGGGCTGTTCTGCAGTCTGGTGTGTGCATGTGTCACTAACAAAGTACACAGAAATCCAAGCTACAGAATCTGGGTGTAGGTCTGAGGTGTAGTTTTATTCCTGGGTTGGGTTGTTATCACTATGAGTGTTTCTCTCTGGCTCGCTTGAACCACAAACACATGCAAATGGTTGCAACTCCACACTTTGCTGCTGGTTTATGATGTAAAGGGCTTACCATGCTCTAGAGCAAACTAGTTGTTATTGTTCTTGGTCAAAACAGCTTGGAGTTCCCAGATGTGTGGGATACAATGGCGTTGTCATGCTTGGTTCCTGCCCAGAGTCTCTCCCTGGTAGTATTCCTTGTAGTTGCATAAATACTTTCCCATTAAAAGTCTTAATTCTTGCCTGATCAACATTAAGAGCCAGGAATAAGTGAAATGCAGCCTCTTCCATTCAAGAGGCTTGTGGGTTACAGTGGAGAGAAAAGAAAGCCCATCCCATACTCTGTCAGGGGAAAAAAGCTTCTGCTTTACCAGTTTGGTGGAGTGCTTTTATGGCCATGTCCTTAAGCCTGCCAATCAGCGGTAGAGTCCCCATCTTTGGAGATGATCCATTTATTTATCAGTGTGATCCTTGCAACTTCTGCACAGTCATGAGTATTGGTACAGTCATGAGTATCTGCACAGTCTTGGGCAGATACTTCAGCCTGCAGCTCGTAGGTGTCCCGAGTGAGAGAAGTGGTGGTTAGAGCTCGCTTCTGCAAATCTCTGTACAAGTGGTCCACAGCAAATCAAAGACCTGGTGGCATTTCTTCCTGCACCACTGCACTCTTTAAATGCTCTTCCTCCTCTGGAAGCGCAAGAGCTTGAGTCTGCTTTTCTTTCCTTCAGTAGAATTTAAAAGCAGCTCCACTAGTGGTAGATGGTATCAAACAGGTGGCACAGAGGGAAGAATTTAGCCCGAAGCTAATAGAAAATTTGTCCTCCTGTATGTTCTTGGACTCCACTTGTGAAAGCTGCAGAGCAGTTTGGGATAATATCCACTTCCATTATTTAGGTGCATAAAATACCTGGAAGGCAAATAGTGCATCTATAAATTAAGCTTCTAAAGTGTCGGCCAGGTTACTCGGGGGGCTTTTGACAGCGAGATTATCGATGGTGTAAAGTGATAGTTCTGCTCTTGAAAAGCTCATTCTCCTAACACAAATCACAGCACTGCCAGGATTTATTGAACTGCCTGATGGAAAGGTACCGTACAAGCTACTATTAGTCCATTTCCTCAGCTTCGCCATCAGGAGGCTTTAAATAATTGTATTTGAAAGAAATGTCAGAGTGACAGAACTGGGTGCAGGAGGCCATAGATATTCCCTCTCTGCTCCACCCTGCCCCTGTGCTTTCTCTGGTGTTCTCTCCTTTTATTATTTAATAATCTCAGAGGCAGAGGGCTTCCCCTGCTGCATAATTGGAAGGTTTCAAGACACTGTGTCTGCTGCTCTAGGCAAAGTCTTGCCTCGGTTGTGCTGCAGAAACGGGAAGCTTACCAACTCCATGCACTCCTGCAGATTTGTTTAGACAGCCAAGGATGCTCCTGCCAGGGTTGAGGCTGCCACAGAGGATTGAAGTAGCAACTGCGAATAGAGCAAAATGCTGCTGCAGTGGTGGCACTGTGAGGCTTGGCAGCCTTCAGGGAAGAGAAGTGCAGCCTCCTTGGAAGGCTGTTGGGCAGGCATAGGCTGCTCAGCAGTCCCTCTTTAAGCTGGTTTGTGGTGAAGTCTTTATGTGAGACTAAAGGCAGCTGGTGTGCACGGAAACCTGAAGCGGGAGGTGCTGTATCTTGAAAACAAAGGACAGGAAGTCTCATGTTTTCATTTGGAGCTGACCTCTGGGGGTCATCTGGTCCCATGAGCGGGGCTCACTCACCAGGTTCCTCACAACTTTTTCCAAGATGCAAAATCCTCCAATGACAGAGCTCCCCCAGTGTCTGAGGAGAATGCAGGTATCCTTGTCCTATGCTACTCTACATGTGTTACCTACAACATGCTGGTGTGGTACCACACTGTGCTGGCACTGCATAGCAGGACTTCTGACTCTTTGAGCTCAACTTGGTTGTTGCCACTCTGAGTTACTGGGGAGAGACAAATGCATCCCTACAGCTCCTGCTAGTAGGCGCCTTGGCTCTGTCTCTGGCATTGGCTCTGGCTGGGCTGCCTTGCTTCAACTGGGTTTTAGTTGAGTGCAAAAGAAATTGAAGTTAATGGTGCTGGATAAGCATAATACTAGCCTTTAGTGTGACCTAAGTGACAGCAGGGGCACAGGGGATTTATCCTCAGTCTTTCTTTGTCCTTCCCAACGTTAGCATCTTATTGACCTGTCCCATTATTTTGTTTTGTTGTCATCTTTAGGTCCCCTTGGTTAAATGTAGCCTTGAAGAAGAGAACTCTGATCCCAAACAGGGAAACGGTGTTTCACTTTAGCTACTTCAGTCCCACTCCCTTGTAGCAAGTCTCGATTTGAGTTGCATTCTGCTTTCAGTTCCAAAACACATCTGATAAGATTTTTGACTCCAAAGTGTTTCTCCCATAGCTTCCTTATTATCTCAGCAAGCCCTGAACAATAATGAGCCTGTAAACACAAGGTTTGTAAGCCTATTACAAGCTTCCCAGTATTATAATACGATTAGTCAGCACTGACTCATTTGTTTCATAAAGGCAAACGGAGGGGATTCGGGGATTTGTTTATTTGGATGTACCAATTTGTTGCACAGTCTAAGTTACTTGTTACAGAAATCACAGTTACTGCTCATTAGCTGGCTTCCCTTTTGCTGGGAGGCTGCATGCTGCATTTGCAAAATCCCCGCTCTCCACCGGCGCGATCCAGCTCGCCTCTGCAAAGGAAATAATGTTAAATGGAGCTTTTTATTTCATACAAACCCTTTCCATATAACTCTGGAGAGCTAAATGTGGCACAGAATGTAAACTCTGAACCACTCCCCGTAGGATGTCCGTGTAGCTTCCATCTTGAGGTAATTATGCCAAAGTACATGCCACTGCTCCCATGGACCGGTGAGCCAGCTAGTACTTAGTGTCTGAATTAATGTTTGGAATTGTTGCTGCTTTCTTTGTAACAGAGATGGGAACCCAGATGGTTTGGGTTATTGGTAATGGATTCCAGTGCTCTGAAATCATTCACTCAAATCCAGCTCCAGTCTGTAGTAACCCAAAGTAATTATTATTTGATTGCTAGCCGGTGATGTAAAGTGAGTTGGTCATCTCAGCCTGGGTGGACAGATGTCCAAGTTAAACAGCACCAGCTTAACAACTGCCAGCAACTCTTTGAAATTCTGTAAAGGATATTGCTGAAGACACTTAGATAAATTGGGTTGAGAGTTTTCTTCTCTTGCTGGCCATTTGAATGGAGAAAGACATCCAAAATGGAAAGGCACTAGAGCCTCTGTGGACTCCTACCTGAATATGGATTCTCTGGGATTATGGAGTGGGAGGAAAAGGCTTTTTCTTTGTCACTGAGGCACTTCTGTATCTTATTACTGGTACAGAGTGCCTCTAAAGCAGGGTGCTGATGTGACAGCGGTTTATGCATAAGTAATTACTCATGAAAATGTGTTTCTCTACCTTCTAACTCTGACTTTGGTGGGGTTTTTGGTTTTGGGGGAGTTTTTTGTGTGTACACTTTCTTGCTTATCCTGAAAATCTTCATGAAGTGGAGATTAAAAATCCCCTATGCTCTGAAGTTGTTTGTATTGATTTTGGCCCTTTTCTTACTCAAAGAAATACTGATTGTGGGAGTGAGCCAATAAGAGATTTTTGCTATACAGAAGGGCAGTGAAAGGCCTTTAGATCATCTAAAATCCCATTTACATCATCTAAAATCCCATTTGTCTTCCCAAGCAAAACAATATGTAGATAACCTCATAACTGAACACACACATGGTGCTCTTCTGTAATAGCTTTCACCCTTAATTCCTTCTCCAGAGTTAGGAAACTTTGCTGTCTCTTTCTAGCTCTCCATCAGCTGAGGAGATCAGGTATTGGTATGTTTAGTTTGAGTGCATAGGCAAGATGATTTGGCCATGTGAGATGTGGCTGTGAGGTTCCATTGCCTGCAGATCTATTCATCACACATGAATATTGCCACCACCTGACAAAAGCAATATGAAATAAATGGCTGTGTGGCACAGTCTTTCATCACATAGCTGGGAGATACAAAATTGACCTTTTTAGCAGTCTTTTGAGGCAGTCAGGAGATGTAGTTTACTTGACCTAAAGGTTCCACTTTTCCTGCTACTGGAAGAGAAATCCTATTGTCAGCTGAACTTTTGGCTGCAGCCGAAGGTCTTCCATTACTGTCTTTTATCTGAGGCTTGGCTCTTGGCCATGCAATTGCACTCAGTTCCCTTGCTGTGACTCTGTTGTCCTCTTTGAATTGTGAGAAATTTAGCAGCAACCTCACCACAGCTGCTGCTGTTTTATTCCTTGTGCTTAGTCAAGCCTGTAAAATGGCCAAAGAGCATTTGCTAGGGTGGGTTTTGGTGGGGGGCTGTTGTGCCCAGTCATGGGTACTCAGGTCAGTGAGGGACAGCACTAAGCGTTCTCTTCTACATGAGTTCCCCAGACCCTGAACCTGGGCCTCATGTGGTAGTAGCTGGTGAGAACCTTAATGGCAGTTAAAAACGTTCATTGGTATTTCCTCACTTAGCTGGTAATACATGTTGAATATCGTACTTAAGTGTTTGTATTAGTGATGGTGTTGACCTTTAGGCCCTTTCTCTATGATCTGTGCAGTACAAAAAGCTGTGAAGAAAGACTGCTACAGAAATGATCATACATTAATGCATTTCTACTTCACAAAGACATTTTTCTTTATGTTCCAAGGGAAACAAACTTCAAATGAATTGGCTTGACCTGCTTGGCTGATGTGCTGTTGTGAATGAAAGCCGGTGTTAGACTCCATTTAAAATTTCCACTTGTATTATTGCTAATTGGTGATGTTGGTATGATTATTTAAGCTTAGAATTGCTACATGTGTCAGTATAAACTTCAACAGCCATGTGGTTATTTAGAGAAATCTCAGCAGTAAGTGGCACATGAGTCAACTAGCCTGGGAGGGAGGAGTACAATTCAAGTATTTTGTTCCCTGGCCAGAGAGCTCTGCTACTGAAATGGAATCTCTCAGTTCCTTGACCCTGAAAACAGCAGCAACAACTGGAGAAATAAATGCTGTAAACAGCTCTATAATGAAACCTCTCAGACAGCCTGTCAGCGTGTGCTGATCTTTTGCCTTCACTTGCTGCTATGACAAATTAGGTTGACCTTTCCTTGCTGGCATCTTAAGGGGGGGGAAGCTCTAAAATTTGAAATGATCCTAAAGGGAATTAGGTGCCCAGTGCTTAGTGAAAGTTATCTGGACATGGGCATTGAAGTCTCATAGCTGCCTTTCCAAATCCCACCTTCTGTAAATTACATCCTGCTCTGGAGGTGATGAGAGTACCTGGGCTGATAGCATAGAGCTGTAATTTAGCCAAATGTGAAGAGCAATATGCTTGAAAAATCAGAACTGATACTTTCCATGAGTTAGATTAGTGAAGCACCATCAGGAGAATTAAGAGCAAAAGCTGGTGAGTAAAGTTTGAGGAATTGCTAATCTCTGGTTTATGGCTCTCTCCAGAAAGCATTCAGCACAGGGCAGCACTCAGCAGTGATTGAGAACCCGTCCAGGGTCTCCTTCACTGCACGACATATTTCTTGTCTGGTGATTGCAGGTTCCCAAGGTCTCAGTCCATCCTAGTTTAGATTTTTCAGCTGTCTTGTATCATTCCAGAGTTTGCTAAATGATTTCAGTCCTTGTCCCCACACCTCTCATGGCCGCTTTGCAGTGTTACCTAAGACAGGACTCAAAGCGAAAATACCCAGAGCAGGGACTTGAGTATCATGTTGGTATCACGCTGGATGCCAACAGTATTTATCACCTATGTCTTCAGAGTGCATGCTATCATGGTCTTTAAAAGAGGGTGTAATTATGCATTGATGAAACATTTCTCTGGCTGCTGCTGTAATTAGGTCTGTAGAGCATCCTTGAGGTCCAGCCCAGCTCTCATTTAAGTCAGCAGGAGCAAAACTGATCCTCTTTAAACAGTGCTGCATCTGCGCCGCAGCACCATGAAGTATTTTCTTGTTTTCTTTTCTGTTAGCAAAAAAGGAGGAGAGAGACAGAGAAATAATGCTGTGAGGAGGGAAGAGAGAGGGTGTTCGTCTCTGAACAATGATAGAAGATAAAGATGGATAAGCAGGGCAATTTGTGGATTTTATTCTCTATCCCACTTAATGGGCTGCAGTTAGATAAAGAAACAGAGGTCTCAGTTAATCTTTATACTGTCTCCTTCTTTAGAAACCCAGTTGCTTCAAATTGAATTAGCCTTTTGCATCTTGCTGGAAATGATACAGTTTCTGCAGTGCCCTTGTTTGCTTTTCATTGATCTAGAGAAACAGAATTTCTCCCTCTTTCCCCCCTCTCCTGGGATGTTAAAGGGATCACCTTTCTGCTTTCAGCTGCCATGGCCTAAAAAAGGTAGGAATGAAGAATAAATTCTCTCTGGTTTGAAGAAATCCTCTTCAAAAAAATGATGGGGAACATGACAGAGAGTTAGAGAGACCTCTCCCTCAGAAGAAGAGTAATATATATTTTATTCTCTTATTAATATTTCATTGGCAAGAAGGTCAAAATCTACATTTAAATGGAAATATTTAAAAAGCAGAAGCATAATATTTGACTATCTGGAGCTTTTATGGGTTAGAGAAAACCAGAGGCTTGAAGACACTGGTTCAAAATTGGTGGGGTGGGCTGGGGATTCCTTGTGAAATTTATCCAGCAAAGGAATCCTCCATTTGCCTTCATCGACACCTGATAAAGGGTTTATGCTCTTAATACAGAGCTCCCATTTAATTTAAAAATCCTTTTAAGTATGTCATGTCAGCTGGAAGAGTCTTTAGATGAGATAGTCTGTCACTGCTTGGAATATTATCTGGGTTGATTAGAGTGATCCATGGCTTGTGAAAACGCTGCGTTATTTCTTCAAGGGATGGGGGATTAAGTGGTGCTGTGTGTGGTGTTGGCAGAGGCTAGGGTTTCAGGGGAGCCTGCTCTGAATGTATCTGTCATAAGGGAGTGGGGATCATCAGCACTGTTTCCTTTCTGGCTGCAGTTGTGGTCTCATCAAAGCACCTAACAGATCCCGTTTGGGTGTGGGGGAAAATCTGTGTGATTTTGAGTGAAGCTCATCTGCGTGGATCCTGAGATCACTTAAGTCAGGAAATGAAGTGGCATGAATTGTTCCTTGCCTTCCCTTCAGGCTGATTTCATAGGATCACAGAATGCCAGGTTGGAAGGGACCCCAAGGATCATCTGGTTAAACCTTCTTAGGTGGTAGTTTAAATTAGGTGACCCAACACCCTGTCAAGCTGAGTCTTAAAAGTGTCCAGTGGGGGGGAATCCACTACTACCCTTGGGAGATGATTCCAATGTCTAACTGTTCTCATGGTAAAAAATTTTCTTCTGGAGTTTAATTGGAATCTCCCCACCAGTAACTTGTACCCATCAGCCCTTGTCTTTTCCACAGGATTCCAGGGAGCCACCCTTTATGTACTTGTACATGTTGATAAGGTCTCTCCTAAGCCTATTCTTCACAAGGCTGAATGAACCCAGTTCTCTCACTTTCCTCATGTGGCAAGACTTCATTTACTTTCTGATGCTCTCACTTCCCAGTCCTAGGTTTGGGTTTAATAGCAGTGATTTGGGGCTGAGGTTCCCAGCTGTGGCAGCTGTGCCACTAACCTCAGGTATGTTAACTCAAAACAGCATGAGAGAAGGAAATAAAAAGCCTAGTGGGCTGTGTTTTCCTAATAAGATGAGGAGAAACTGCAAATTTATCATTGTCTGGCAAGCAGAAAAGTGCTCATGCTTGAATCCTGCATTCATCCAAGAGGAGATGACCAGGCTGGGTGGCATTGCTGTGCCCAGCCCTGCACAGGGCCAGGAATTGCTGCTGCTCCTGCAGGTCCCTTTCTATGGCCACATCATTCCCTGCCCACCATGGGGACACCTGAGCAAACAGTTTGGGAATCCCTAGCTTAAGGGACGCGTCAGACAACCCAGGAGAGAGACCTCTGAACAATTGGTCCACTTCAATCCCAGGGATGCTATTGATCCCTGGCTGGTTTTGCCCCAGCCTGTTTGCAGGCGTAGTGCCTTTGGCTTTAGCAGCAGCTGTAGGAGCGGTGTGCTCTGCACAGGAGAGATAACATTGATTGGGTACTGGAGCAACAAATTTGATCAAGTCCTTCTGCTGGGCAGAGTTCCTTTGGTTGTGTTCTTGTTGGGGCTCTTTTTGGTGTTGTTTTAAATCAGCATTATATTGACTAGCAAAGGACTGCTGTGTATTTGTGCAATTTGGGAGGATTTGCTTCTCTTGCCACCAGTGATTTCCAGGACACCTGTGCCTTGCCAGCACTCGGGTAATGGTTAGAAATGAAACAGAGGCGCTCAGTGCTATAGCCTGCTGCAGTGGAGAGATACTCTGCTGCTGCTTGACAGGCTTGTAACCAGATTCCAGTTTGTGCTGCCTTGCCCCTTCGTGTAACCCTATTAAAGAGCTGTAAATAGTAATATAAATGATGTTACAGTCATTTGTTTTGATGTTTCTGAGCCTTTAATAAATCAGCTGCAGCTTGGTTAATAGGAATATGAGAGTGTGGTGTTTGTTGCCAGCAGCTGCTAGTAAATTACAATGCAGTCATCTGTTTTACAAGGGAATTAAATGTTTGTTCTCTTGCTCCTGCTCCCTCTAGCTTTTTTCTTTTGAGAGCATCAGAGCTGTGCAGAAGCCCCTGTTCTTTGCTAGTTGCCCTCTTTGTCTTTTCACATGTGGCTGGGGTGGCAGGGAAAGCATCCGCACGGGATTCAAGCCATTGCAATCTCTCAGCTCCGTGCTCCAGCATCGCTCTGTGTGTATCTTCCAAAGCAATGGTTGTTGCATTTGATTTGGCTTGGGTAACAATTTCTCTTGTGAGTTGTCAGCAGCATTTGATCCTGGGACCTAAAACACGGACTTTGAATAGCTGAGTTGAAGAAGTAATTTCCTTAGTGGGCAGTTTGAGTAGCCTGGGTTTGTGTGCAGAGCAGCCATTCCCTGTGCCAGCCTGATACACTTGCCTGGCCTGAGGTTTGTTCAGGCTTTAGGACTCTGGAGTCAACTCCAGGGCTGTTAATATTTCTGGTGTTACAGATGTGTCAGTCCAAATGAATTACTCATTTCAGCTTCCTGTATAGGTTGTGATCAGAACCAAATGCTTGTGATAATGTGGTCATGTGTCATTGCTTAGCAAGTTCTCTGCTAGTAACTGGCTGACCTGAAGCAGGCACCAGACCCCAGAGAAGCCTTTGTTATGGCTTTCAGGCTTTTCATAAGAACCTGTCCAACAAAAGGCTATCATAGAGCCACAGCCATCCTCTGTTACATCCTTTCACTCCATCCTCTTGTGAAGGAGTTGTGTGGAACGTCTCAAATTTCAGCATGAAAAATCAGTCTCCTCTTTCAGTGCCATTCTTACCACTAGATGAACACATGCATGCGGTCTGGGGCTTGAAACTCATCTGAATTGGTCAAAATAGCTCCTAGAATTCTATTAAAAACTTGTAAATTCTTTATTTGCTGAAGGAGGGTTTGGCTGTGCTCTTTGTGTTGCAAAATGTTTCCATGCTGTGAAGTGGTGATCATTTTGTCTCTCACTGTGGTGCAGTAATTCATGGATCCAAACCCAAAATGACATCAGGTTTGCTAAATACTGCAATTAGAATGCAATGTAGAAGCTGTGTTCTCTAAGTTTTATCTCTAAATTTTATCCCTGGCTGTCAGCTGATGTGCTGTGGTGCCGAGCAGGAGGCAGCTACCTCCTGCTGGAGCTGTCTGCATGGACAAAAATGATCCTCTGGTGAAGGAGGGCAATCTCACCTAGGCTTTGCTTGGGGCTTGGTGTTCAAGGAAGTGTTCCCTGTGTGCATAGGCAGCTGGAGAAAGTGCTTCTGTGCACAGCTATAGCAAGTGGAGAGGTTAGTATGGCCTTTCCCAGTTTAAAGGTTCTGGGATGGAACTGTGCTGGACAGAGAGGTGGACTCTGCTCTCACAATCAATGCTCTGGGAAGTATGTGCAATCCAAGGGTAACATCACAAATCTATGCAGCTTTATCTTTAGTAATCTTTTAAAGGAGGAATAATTGCACTGGTTGATGTAGGTGCTGTTCCTTGGAGACTGATTATTGATACTTCTATTTATGTCTTGTGGTCTGTCTTAGAAATCCCCCTCTTTGGTTTCTGAGGGTGATTTTCATCCATAGTTGCACTTTGTAATTCATTGCTCTCTCCAACTACCTGAAAGGAGGTTATAGTGAGGTAGGGGTCGGTCTCCCTAGTATCAGGTGATGAGGGGAAATGGCCTGAAATTGTGCCAGGGGAGGTTCAGATTGGATGTTAGGAAGAATTAAGAATTTCTTTCCTGAAAGAGTGGTCCGGCATTGGAACAGGTTACCCAGGGAGGCAGTGGAGTCACCATGCCTGGAGGTTGTCAAGAAACTTATGGACATGGCACTTCAGGGCATGGTTTAATGGCCATGATGGTCTTAAGCTGACAGCTGGACTTGATGATCTCAGAGGTGTTTTCTAACCAAAGCAATTCCATGATTTGTAACGTATTTGAGATCTGATTTGGACAGATAAAGCTTATCATACTAGTATGACTAACTTATCAACTCAAATACAGGCTTTGTGGCAGGTGACACTGCCTGAAGGTTTGATTGAGTAGGTGCTTGTCACTGGGATCCGCCACCCTGTGGTGGTGGTCCTTTTTAAACACAGGGGGGGTTAATCTCATTGTTAAGACTCAGTGTATTCCTGTTAATCAGAAGTCAAAGCCAAGTCCACACCAGTACACCTTCATGTCACACCGAACACTGTCAGTTTTAAGAGTGTCTCTGTGCCTGCTGTTGATACTTCTGGAAAGCAAAACTCTGTGGAAATATTTATTAATAAATAACAATTGAATTTGAGAGGGGCAAAGCTTTCTGGTGCAGCTCTCTGAGAGAGGCCATCTCAGTTTCCTTGCTGAAGTTCTGCACACATCAGTGATTTAGAACAAGTCTCATAGCGAAGGTTTGGGTTTTTCTTTTCAACTGATCAGCTTGGCTCTGCACCATTAAATCCAAAACTGCTTTGCTGGAATCAGACTAAGCTCTCACTCATGTCATTAGACTTGCAGTTTGCACGTTCTGATGAGCTGATAGGATTGTCAGCTTTTACTCCTCTCTGTTGTAAGAAGAATATTGTTATACTGAAGTCCACTGGAAGCAGGTTGCAGTATGTTTGTAAGTCCAAAACCTGGAGAGATTTTATGGAGGGTTTCTGTCCATTGTGCAGTCTCAGTTAAAGGCTATTGATAACTTCAAGCACATTCCTTTTCCTGCTGTAATGGCATTGTCTCAACAAGGTATCCAGGGGAGTGGGCCACTCTTCCTGGGCAGGCTCCCCATGTGCTTTGGGTGACTTGCTGATGCTCTCCAGACATGCTTTACAAGCTCTGCCACAGATTTATAAGGGTGAATTAAAATGGCTGTGTTTCATACTTCCTTGGACTGGTGTTTTCTATTTGAAAGCCAAACGAGTGTGGGCTGTGGTTTGTAAGGAGAAAAGCCTGTGCTGTGGTTTCTAGATTAAATCACTGGGACACTGACACGCAAAGTGCTGCATGCCTGGCTGTGCTGCTTGAGCAGTGAGCTTCAGAAGTATCTTGTGTGCTGGAAGGAGTGATCCCTATTGGGCTCCTTTGTTTCTGGTACCTGCTATGAATCTGCGGTGAATTCCTGCTGGCATGTGCTGTGATAAAGGCTGTGCCTGAACTGAATATTTGCTTCATTCTGCTGCTGTAACAGGCAGTTTCTCCTTCTGCATTATTCTGTACTTACCCTGGAGTGCCTGCCCACTTGAGCTGCCAACAAAAGGCAGCCTCCGCCGGCTCTTGTCCCCCTCCTGTAAAGAGCTACTACTGAGACAGTCTTGTGAATCTCTTCCTAACTGGTGTCATGGTGAAGCTTTTTCTCTCGTTTAAAGTGTGGAGGTTGTTGTTTGCCTTTTCCTGCTGTTGTATTGAGTGAAGTAGGGACACTGTGTATGTGCCTAAATGATTTTCTGTGTGCTGGATCGAAGGCCCAGCAGTGTAAAGCTTGTCTGAAGGCACGTGCGGTACCAGTGTGTGGCCCTACAGCAGGGCATCACCTGCTCACCCTGTCCCACAGTCTGGGTACGCTTTTTGCAGACAGATTTGCTCAGTGCTCTGGAAGAAGGGGTCACAAGCAGGCTGGAAAGAGAATGGATGAACCAAAGCAGAAGCAGGAACGATGTGAGGGTCTGTATTAATAATAAAGATAATCTATAAGTAAGCATGAAATCTCTCCACAGAAACATGAAAGATCTCGTCTGTGGCTCCTGGGTGTCTGTAAGCATCTGGGCAAGGGATGTGAAGGGGAGGGAGAAGCAATTGGTGCATGGGCACAGCATGTAAGCTTTGTGCTGTCTCCAGGACTCTCTGTAATCTCTCAGTGAGGCTGTGCTCAGGCATGAGAGTTTGGAGAGCAGGTCCCATTCATTGCCCTGGGTTTGTGTCTTCTCTTTCTTTGCCATTGGCATGTTTGGCTTTCTCAGCATAGCTCTTGCCCACCACTGCTGACTTGTGCTGATCTGACTCCCTCCATACTCTCAGCTGAGCTTTGTGTCCTAGTGGTGAAGTGCCAGCACTGGGTCATCACTGGAGACCCTGTGATGTGGGGCTTGTAGAACTGCAAAGGCTCTGCAAGGTAAATACTCACTGGGGCTCTGATACTTCTGTCCCAGTCTCTGGATTTGGGGGACCCATTATCAGTGTGCAGTGCCTGGCAGCAACGCAGGGTGGTCAAGAGCTGCCATGGGGAAGGCTTGAGGAACCAACAAGTGTTACTGGTGTGTTCATGCAGTGTGTGCATGCACTCTCCCAGCCCTGGGAACTGCAGCACTAAGGGTCTGCCTCTGTCAGCTGGGATAATCTGCAAATAGTATCTCTGAGTGATCTGAATAAAAACTCAATCTCTGTGCTTAACAGAGTAATGTCTCTGTAAACAAGGATGCTCTCTGACAACTGCAATGAACTCTGAGATAACTGACTGATGATCAGTGCTTTACAGATTAATGATGTCAGGTAAATGAGATTAGAATTACATTCTTGGGGTAGCTGAGGTTGCAGCATTTTCAATCTGCATTAATTTCAGGTCAAGGTAACTTTTCTCTCTCCTGTTGCTGAAGGGCAGAGAATCAGCAGCCAGACTGTGGCACCCCAGTTTTTCACATTGCTGTGCATCCTCTGTTCAAGACAGATTGCTGGAAATAGTTTTTCCATGAGCTTGAATAAATCAAACTTAATGTATGAAGACTTGAAATGCATTTTCTAGGCTGCAGGAATATATATTTTGTAACAGATGCCATACAAATGCCTTGTGTCCTGTAAAAATATATAGACATTTTGAATGTGATGGGGAATTGCAGTTTATAAGAGCATCAAGATTCTTCAAGCCAAAAAGCTACAGTTGTAAGAAAGATTGCCTTGTCTGTCAGTGCAAATGCTATTATGCAACTGATTCATAACTGGCTGCACTTGACTAGCTGTATCTGAACTTGTGTCAGCTCTTACAGACAACTCTATTCTTTTCCTGGGGTGGGTTTTTTGTTTCCCCTTTCTCCTGGGAAGTTGACTGAACTTGTTCTCATATGGAGATCTCTGCTATGGTTGGAGAATTTTTGTTTGGCTGTTTAAGGTGTTTCCATTTGCTGCGTTGAGACTTAGTGGAAGTTTGTCCTGGATAACCTCTGAGATGACCAACAGAAATCAGCTGTGCTGGATGCCCCTGGTGTTTGTTCCTCAGCTTTGGGACCATTCTGTTGAAATAGCTGAATCCTGGCCTGAAACTTCAGCTAAAAGCCAACATTTGTTTTGCTGAGTTTCCAGTAAAGGTGCTTAATGCTGTAAACTTTGAGTAGCTTTGAGGTCAGTTTCCACCACATGTTGAAACACAGGAAGGATATCTTCTAGTGTTGGAGATGTTTCTTCAGTTTTTTTGCATCTCAGCTGCAGCTGGAAGTAAGAAACTGTTCAGTCTAGAGTGGGACATTCTCTGGCAAGATTCCCAAACCAGTTAGGAGTGACATGAATCTGGCATTTTGAATGAAATTAAAAATTCCCACCAGCTTTTGAGAAGCCTAAAAGCAGACTTTGACAATGGCTGTGCCTGTAATGCATTCATATGACTTCAAAAAAATAGGTGATGGGGGTATTCCTTGTCCTAGAAAAATCAGATCATTTTGGCTGGTGTTCAATAGCATTATGCTAAGCCTACATGTCACTAAGAAAAGTTAGGAAAGAGTTCCTGGAGCATCACATGAGCTGAGTAATTTAGCTGAAGGTGTAGAAACTAGACCCATATCCAGGGCCACTTTATACAATCAATATAGCTGATCGAGCAGTGAAATCAGAGCTGTATCTTAAACACCACACCAGCCAACTCGACTCCAAGTTTCTTCCTTGTAATCTTACTTCTTACTGCAAATCAGCTCATCAAAGCTGGGAGTGGAGTGTATCTGTGCATTTAAATACAGGACAGCCATCTGAACTTCAGTAATTACATTGTAGTGGTTTGGCTGAACAATCTAAATAGCATGTCATTCTGACAGCCTATAAATACCATCTTTCTGTCATCCAAAATTCTGCCCTTTCCCCCCTTGTTTTTGAAGCAAGTGGTTGGCTGTAAAGTCCACTCTTGAAGCGCTGAGGTTAGAGGGCTCAGCTGCATGACAAGCTGGTGGTTAAATGCCAGGCATAACAGGCTTGCAGAAATGTTCTTTTGAAATTAAGTACTTGAATGGTGTGGTTTGAATAGGTAAAGGAAAGATTGTCAGCTAAAAGCAAAGGCTGCCTTAGAAAAGGAATAAATAATGGCAGTGTCAAAATATTTTTTACAAATCCCAACCCCGAGGAAACCCAAGCAAACAAACAGCACAACAACGAGAAACCAAACAGGAGGTCCTGTAAATGCCATTAAAAAGTTCATTGACAAATATTTGACATGTGTTTTGTGCTGTGTCAACATGAGTTGAAACTCCTGGCGTGTTTACCTTTGGTAATACTGTTTCTTTCTTTTATTGTGCATCCCCCTCCCCCTTAAGTAGGTTATTTACTTTTAATGAAACTCAAGTAATGAGACCAAGGAATTTCTGTCTGCCCCTCTTTTTCTGTCTGCCCCTCTTTTCCCCTCCACAGGAATTTCTGTCTACCCCTCTCTTCCCCTCCCCAGGAGAGAAAGCTCATTCACTAATTGTGATCCAAACCAGCAAAGACTAGGAAGACTGTAAAATCCATTTTTAACCTCCATGAAATACTGCAGGCAGCAGAGTGTGTGAGTGTTCTCAGTATAACAGCACAGCAGTAAAATTACATTGACCTCGTCAACTGTAACAGCTCTCATTTAGCAGCTACTACTCCACTTAGCATGGTACCGTTCCGCAGTGATCATTATACTTTGAACTTGTGGCCTGACTTGAGAGAAGCAGAGCACCCATAGCTTCTTTTGATGTTGATGGGAAGTGTGGGTGCTCAACAGACTATGAAAATTGAACTGTTACCGTTCAGAGCACCTTTAGCAGAGGACTTCAGAGTGGAGAGATTAACACCCACGTCAGAGGTCAGACCCTGCGTTGTGGAGGAGCTCAGACTAATACAAACTCTCTTCCCATCACTTTAATCAATAAACTGGAATTCAGGACTGCTGTGAGTAATGCATTTGGGGGCTGGTGAGGACATAGAGGAGATGAAAAATGGTTATGGACCAGAAAACCTGGGAGTTGAGGGTGGCTCAACACTTGAATTCTGTTCCTGGCTCTTTTCCCAATAACCATATGATGCTGGATATGCCACTTGCTCTCTGTATGCCTTTGCTTGTCTTCTGTGAAATAGGCTTAAAGTCTGGTTTGTTGGTGTGGTGGTTTTGTTGTTTTTTGGTGGGGTTTCCAGCTGTGTGGTTTTCCTGTCCACCTTTCTGCTGGCAAGCTGTGAAGGCTCCAGGTTATAAAGTTGTCACTGTACCACTGCATGAAACGGCAGTTTTGTCCGTGGATTTTTAAATCACCTGCAATTAGGGCACTAGCATTCCTGGTTTAGCAGTACAGAATTATGCTAACTCATGTGCTGCTTTCATACAAATAATACTGAAAAACATAACACACACACACCCCCCACCCCATGACATACATATGGATGTGAGAAGGAGGTTCTTCCCCATGAGAGTGGTGAAGCCCTGGAATGGGTTGTCCAGGGAGGTGGTCGAGGCCCCATCCCTGGAGGTGTTTAAGACCAGGCTGGACGAGGCTCTGGCCAGGCTGATCTAGTGTGGGGTGTCCCTGCCCATGGCAGGGGGGTTGGAACTAGCTGATCCTTGTGGTCCCTTCCAACCCTGACTGATACTATGATACTATGAACCCTTGTCAGGGACTGATTTGATCTGCCAAGCAGTGTTTCGAATTAGTGGACCACAGAAGTGCTGTTCATTGTCACAGGGCTTGTTCCAAGCTTTACCCTCAATTTAAACCCACTCTTTATTTTTACAATGTTCTGATTAAAAGGCACCTTTTAATTCCGTAGCCATGAAGTATCTAACCCCCAAATATTTGCCTTATATTCAATAAGTAAGGATTGCTAAGTGGTAAATTCTTTACTTTTGTTAGGAAGGCATTCATCAGAGTGGATTTTTATGCTCTCATTTTCATCCCCTGTAGCAGAGTTTATTATGCAGATACAGAGAAGCCTTTTGATAACAACAGTAGGAAGGGTTCTGGTTTTACTCAAATTTTATTAGGCTCTTTTTGAGCAATAATTCAGCAATAATCCCACAGTAGCAAATAGTTATATAAGGGGCTGTGGTCTCCTGTGGGCTTATTATAGAGAGGGAGGTATTTCTTGACTTGGCATTACCGCATAGTTTATCCCTGTTTCATTCCCAGAACACTAGAGAGTTTGTTTCTGATTTAAAGGCATCATTACATTTAAAGTTGGGGAATTGAAGGGTCTTGAAAAGACACTGCCTTGGATATGAGGGTGGTGGTTGGCTGGCTGCTGGCTGCTGCCAGTATTTAGTCTCCGTGCATGTGGTTACCCCATTTCCCAACGCTCAGAGGTGATAAATGCAAATATCAACATGTGATATTTTCCATTTGCTCTGCCAAGTCGTAAACAAAGCTCTCAGTTGGATAAGATCCCTTTTCAACAATATGTAAGAGCTACACAGAGTTTTCAATTTTCCAGGTAAAATACAGCTAGATCATGCCTGTTAGCAAAGCCTTGCTATGGGACGCACAGTTGTTGTCCCAGAAGGCTTTTTCCATCAGAGACATTTCCCCATGGCAAGCAGAGCTCCTCTTCCTCAAGCCAAATACAGATCTGAAATGAAGAGGAAATGGTTTTGTGTTTCTGCAAACCTTATTTTTCTGACATAACAATTTGTTATGATTCCATCTTAGGATTAAAAAAAAAGAAGAAGAATATTCCCAACAAAATATTGCAATATTTCCTTTAAAGTCATTCCACATCTCCACATAGCTGTTGTGGAAGCCTTCCACTCCAAAGTAAGATGTGATTTTAGCCCCCAGCTGATTGAATGAAAGCTGGGAAACACAGGGTGAGTGAGAGCTGGAAAATGCTGCCAGACTGGAACCTCATTCTCCAAAATCTTGAATGGAAGTTTTGGTGTCTGTTGGACTGAGTGATGGTTATTGAGGTTGGTTATAATCAGGGCTCTTGAGGGATGTCAAGAAGTAGAACAGAAAGGCGGCAGAAAGGGATACTGGTTGATAGAACATGAGCCAGCAGTGTGCCAATGGCATCCTGACCTGTATCAGGAACAGTGTGGCCAGCAGGAGCAGGGAGGTCATTCTGCCCCTGTACACCGCACTGGTTAGGCCCTCAGTTTAGGAAAGACATTGAGTTCCTGGAAGGGGTCCAGAGAAGAGCAACAAAGCTGGGGAAGGGTTTAGAGCACAAGCTCTGTGAGGAGAGGCTGAGGGAGCTGGGGTTGCTTAGAAGAGGCAGCTCCGAGGAGACCTTATTGCTGTCTACAACTACCTGAAGGGAGGTTGTAGCCAGGTGGGGGTTGGTCTCTTCTCCCAGGCAACCAGCACCAGATCAGGAGGACGGAGTCTCAAGCTGTGCCAGGGGAGTTTCAGACTGGATGTTAGGAAGAAATTCTTCGTAGAGAGAGTGATTGCCCATTGGAATGTGCTGCCCAGGGAGGTGGTGGAGTCGCCATCACTGGAGGTGTTCAAGAGGAGACTTGATGGGGTGCTTGGTGCCATGGTTTAGTTGATTAGATAGTGTTGGATGATAGGCTGGACTGGATGATAGGCTGGACTGGATGATCTTGAAGGTCTCTTCCTACCTGGTTTATTCTATTCTATTCTAACAGGCTGCCCAGGAAGAGTTTGATCATCTCTGGAGGTGTTTAAAAGATGTGTAGATGTGGTGCTTTTATGAGCATGATTTAGCACTGGACTTGGTAGTGTTGGGGTAATGATTTGATTCGATGATCTTAAAGATCTCTTCCACCTTAAAGGATTCTACAATTTTATTTGTCTTTCTCTGGACATTTCTGGACATAAATTATCTCCAAATTTCCATGTGGGAAGTGGTAACCTCCAGCCTGATTGCCTGCTGATCATGCATGGGGGGCAGGGATGCATCTTGTGCTCCCTTGGAGGAGAATAAAATAAAATATACTAAGTGAAGTATTTTTCTCTGAGCCACAGTCTAAGATGGGTTTGTGTCTTCATGCAAAAGTGTGCTAGAAACTAGGCATGGTTTGGTTTTGTCCTGTCCCTGGTAGTTGAGGCCAGTGCTGCATGTTCCTCTGAGCTTGACTTGAACTTGCCCCATCTGGAGGGACACCTACCAGCAGCAGGTTTTGGTGAGGAGCAGTTTGTCAGAGGAAATGCCAAAAAGTTGTGCTAATACTGTGCTAACCCAAATCTAGGGAGCCTGGCAGCCATCCCTTTGAAACAGTATTGCCTGCTCTTTCCATCTCAGAGGTGAGAATACTTTATTATCACAACTTTGTTTGGGCTCCTCTAAAAAGATGAATTAGTAGGGATTAAACAACTAAAACCTTTACATTTGAAGCAGAGTATTTCTTTCCCTGGGAGTAAGAAATGCCTATTCCATAACAATTTGATTCTATTTCTGAATTGGGTTGGGTTAGCTTAGTAAAAAGAACTCTCATTTTGGAGTAAAGTAGTCTCCTCAGGGATGTAGTTGGGAATAGCAACTCAGGAATAAGCGCCTGTGTAGACAGCATCTCTCCACTTCGCTTTTTTCTGAAGCCCCCAATCTGCAGGATCACATCTGCATGCCTATTTAAAACATCATTTCCTTTGCACAGAAGCTCTACTATGGCTAAAATTTAATTCTGATATTTAACTGAATGAAATTGCTTGCAGATGACTGACTGAAAGAGAAACAAACCACATCCTTGTGCGCTGCTGCACTTGAGAGGATTTACGAAAGATTATACTAATGTAAAGAATGTGACCCCCCCCCCCCCAGAAAAAATCTGACTGAATGGTTTCATTTTACTCATTCAAATTATACCCCTTCATTATATTTTTTGTTTTGTTCAAAAATCATGTCTTGTTATTGTTGTCTACCAATCAGCCACCAGCAGAAATTGCAGAGAGCAGATTTCTGCAACAGAAGCACTGCCTTTTTGTTTTGGTGCCTACTGAACCTAGCACAGTGTCTACTCCGACACTGTTTGTTTCAAACACAGATACAAACTGCTACCTAATAGTTCAAAAATTCCAATTAAAAGGAAGATTACTTTTTTATTTTCATTTTCTTTTTTTTCCATGCATAGTGGTTTGGGTGACTGAGAGCAACTTAGCAATGGCATCCCGGCATGCATCAGGAACAGTGTGGCCAGCAGGAGCAGGGAAGTCATTGTGCCCTGTGCTCAGCATTGGTTAGGTCACACCTTGAATCCTGTGTCCAGTTCTGGGCCCCTCAGTTTAGGAAGGACATTGAGAGACTTGAAGGTGTCCAGAGAAGGGCAACAAAGCTGGGGAGAGGTTTGGAGGTTTGGAGCACAAGCCCTATGAGGAGAAGCTGAGGGAGCTGGAGTTGCTTAGCCTGGAGAAGAGGAGGCTCAGAGGAGACCTTCTTGCTCTCTACAGCTACCTGAAGGGAGGTTGTAGCCAGGAGGGGGTTGGTCTCCCCTCCCAGGCAACCAGCACCAAGACAAGAGGAAAGAGTCTCAAGCTGTGCCAGGGGAGGTTTAGGCTGGAGGTGAGGAGAAATTTCTTCACTGAGAGAGTTGTTAGGTGTTGGAATGTGCTGCCCAGGGAGGTGGTCGAGTCACCATCCCTGGAGATGTTTAAGGTGTTGGATGTAGCACTTGGTGCCATGGTCTAGTCATGAGGTGTTGGGTGACAGGTTGGACTTGATGATCTTTGAGGTTTCTTCCAACTTTGGTGGTTCTGTGACTTCTGTGAAACTGCACCAAAGTAGGAGCTGCAGAATCAGCCATGCTGGTCCATTCTGAAGCACACATGAATTGCATTACCACCAAGAATGGCCAGCTGGTGCTGGTCTCTTCTCACAGGTAATTAGTGATAGAAGGAGAGGGAACAGCTGGGTAGGGTTAGACTGGACATTGGGAAAATATTTTTCACAGCACAAGTGGTCAGGCATTGGAATGTGCTGCCCAGGGGGGTGGTTGAGTCACTAACCCTGGATATGTTTAGAGGTCATTTGGATGTGGTGCTTGGGGATATGGTTTATGGGTGAACCTTGCAGGGTAGGGTTCTCAGTTTGGCTTGGTGATCCTGAGGGTTTTTTCCAACCTGAATGCATCTGTGATTCTGTGAGAACAGTTTCTTTTCAGATAAATGCACAGGGGAGCTTAGAAGGCATGAAGGGAAAGTGTTCCAAGTCATTTGGCAAGCCTTTGGTGAGAAGAATGCGTTAATTCTGAAGACACTCAGGTTTTTACATCCTCACCGATTCTTGGCATTGATTTTGAGCTTGTTTGCCTGTAGTTCAAGTCCCATGAACTGCTTTTCCCCACATCTACCACACCATACAGTTTGGATGCTCAGAGCTACTCTGGTAACACTTCTATTTTTAAAAGCCAGCAGCAGCTCCATGAACTGCTCTTTGGATAACTTGATTTTGCTGCTGACGTTGAAGGGGGTGCAGAGATGTCAGGAGAAATGAGAAGCTGGGCTATTGTCGGATTGCCACTGCCTGTCTTCCTCTGCTCAGGTCACCCAGGACTAGCAGGGATGGAGGGGGGAAACTGCCTCTTTCTGGAGCTTAGCAGGGCTTGCAGCAGGAGCTGGCACCTCTTTGCAGTATGCGTGGCTGGCAGGTACGTGCCAGATGCGCTTAGCTGTGCGGCTGTAGCCAAAAAGGCACGGCAGGGTGTACCTCATCAATTTCATCACTGGAGGAGTCACAGCTTTCCTTCTCAGCATCTCTGTGCCAGAATCTGGTGGTGTTTTCTGCAGAGCTAGGCGAAGCAAGCCAGAACAGACAGGTAAAACGGCTATGCCAGTGCTCTGGTTTAGCCCTGTTTGCAGTCTCACTTCATCTGCTTTAGAGCCAGATGAAGCAGGCACTGCTCTGGAGTTTTACCATTTTCCACTCTAGGAGCATCTCCAGTACCATCTACTGCTAAAATCAAAGACCTCTCAAAGAAAAGCTGAGTTTGTGGGTTGGGGGTTTTTAGTGGTTTTGGTTTTGTTTGGGTGGTTTTTTTGTGGTGTTCAGTATGTAGTAGTTCTGTACTGTGATCAAATCAGCCTGGGAGCAAACTAAGTAGTAGTATCCTCTCAAGCTGCTGTGCTGCTGGGTGGGCTGATTGGTTGCATTTCTGCGCTGTGACTCATCTTTGAGTAGAGATGGACATTTTGGTGGTAACCTGCCTTACTTTCTTATAGAGTTTGCAGCATTCTGTAGAGTGAACTCTATTTTGCCTGTAATCTTTCTGTATGGTTTTACACTTCCTTTCCTTTCTATTTATGGTTTGGGGCTTCTTTATTGTGTGTGAGAGAGAGCTTTCTGAGCTGTTTCAGGGATTCTTGTTCCAGCTCCCCCCACATGACTCTGTTCCTCTCTTGCTCTTTGGTTTCTCTTTATTCCCTCAGAGGATTTTTCTTTCCTGCAGCTTATTTTGTTCCTTCATAATCTTTTGTTCTTCATTCTGCTTTTTCTTTATGAGGGTGATCCTTACATCCAAGTTCCATCCCTGATGCCTTCCTCTCCCTTTGCTTCTCAGTTACGTCTGCTACTCTCTAGACATATAAAGGCAATAAGGACAACAGGTATCAGACTGCTTTCCTTCCTTTGTCATCTATTCTCATTGATGTGGATTAATCTCTTTTTTTCCATAGTGCAATAGTTGGTATCCATTGAGTTTGTTCTAATTTTATGGTCCTTTTACAGTGAAGTGGTTGGGAAGCTGCTAGAGTAAAGGAGAAAATAGGTAGACAGTGTGTTGAGAGATGTCCTCCAACTCTCTGGAGCAAACTTTCTCACCCTGGATGTTATGAGTGATACCAGAGGAAAACTCCTTTTTGTGAGAGAGTAAGAGGTGTGTGTTTCTGCAGTGAACCCAGAAGAGATGTCCAGCCTGGGTTGTCTTTCCTGAGCAGGACTTTTTCTTGCTTTCCCAGCCTGTGCCTCTTCTGATAGCATCACATATAAAGCAAAGCTCCCATAAGGTTTTAGGGCTTGTTTCCAGGTGTGATTCACCAAGCTACTAGCTCATCACAGGTATAATTAATTCTTATCTTATGGGCAGATGTTTCTGAGGAGCACTCGAAGTGAAGCTTCTGTAGCTTTAAGAAAGCATTGTGTGTATGGTTTAACATTCTGCTGTAGATGAGGTAATTAATTAGGCAAAAGAAAACGGTCTTTAGTACTTTACTCTGATGATGTACAATGGTAAATCTGCCACTGCAAACATAAGATTTCAATTGTTCAGCATCAACCTGGGAGCTTTTTGTCTGTTTGCAGGCTTTGGGTTTTTTTCAATAATCAGGGTGAAGCATGCAAGCATGGAGGCCTTTCTCAAGATGCTTACTTAACCTTTAAAAAACCACTGACATTTACAGGAGGTGCCTCTTTCCAACCATCAGGCCGCTTCTACACTGTGCTACTGTGCATGATGAGCAGAGCATCTCTGTAAGCAGCCAGAACAGCATTATAAAGCCTCACAGGATGAGAGTCCCCCGATGCTGCTGCTCTGTGAACAGTTTTGTAGGAGAAAGAAATACATGCAGAACATGTTCTTAGTAAATCCTCAGCACTTGGTTCCCAGTCTGCTTGGCCAGCATGCCTGGCATCTTGGCACTGTACAGGCTGATCTCTTGAGATCTCTGTTCAGTATAGCCAACTGGAAAGGTAGTGTGTCATGATTCCTTGCCTAAAAAGTTGGAGTTTAAGATACAAATTTGCACTTCTGATGCTGAGGTTGTCTGTTGGTGGTCAAAATGTGGGTCATCTATATTTCAGAAAGTCACAAGGGATGTGTAATAATCACTAGTGTTTAAATGAAAGGGTAGTCTGATCTCTGAAATCAAGTAAGATGTGTTAAAGTGGATGTGTGGCTTCTAATGCTATGCCAGATGCAGCAAGCAGAATTCCATCTCTATAATACATAGCAAATTAAAAAGTGTAAGAAAGAAGAGGTTGTTAGTAGTTTATACACGGTTCCATACTGTGAAGTAATCACTCCTGATGAGATCTTTTTGCTTCTCTGAGTGTGCTCCAGGTAATGATTCACAGAATCAAAGAATGGTTTGGGTTGGAAGGGTCCTTAAAGATCCTTTTGTTCCATGCCCCTGCTATGGGCTTGGACACCTTCCACTGGAACAGGTTGCTCAAATCCCCATCCAGCCTGGCCTTGAACACCTCCAGGGAGGTATCTCTGGTGATTTCTATGACAAGCTAATTTCAATCCCTTTATATTTCACTAGTAGATGGTAGGGTATGAATGAGTGATAGATTTGTGCCTTATGTGTTAAACATGACATATATGTATTGTGGTTTTCTTCCCTGAATAGCACATTTTCAATGATGCCTTTCAGGCACAACCCCTCTAAGAACTAAATAGACCAGGATGAGTCAGTTGGGGGAAAAGAAAGTAGGGAAAGATACAGGTGTAAATGTATGTGTATATATCTATCTATCTTCTGAAATTACAGCCAGGGTTTAAATGCTTGATTGTTGAGTTCCTTATCAGCTGGCGTACCCAAATGTAGTGCTTTATCTTGGATGGGTTCTTTAAAGCTATCTGTAATGCAACTCTAGTTACCATAGACTTAAACATTAATAATAGCAATGGTCTTTTAAAATACTGCACATATTAAATGCAGGGAAGGAAGGAAATATAGGAAGTCTGTTGGTGAGGAGCAGCAGACTGAATTCAGAATCAGGGCATTCTCTAAGACATTGGGTTAGACAGTGAGCCTTTAACAACCATGATGGAAGGACAGCAAGACAGTGATGTATTTTGCTCTGTTTGCAAATGGTTTGCCAAGGAAGAGCTGGCAGGTGGTAGAGCTTAAAAATGACATATTTTTTTCTCCTTAGAGTGGGCTGAAAGCATGGTAGGAAGTATGTTAACTGGGTACTTCCCTTTTACTAAGTCTGTGTGGCAAAAGGGCTGCTGAAGTTCTGTACCACCACAAAAAGCGAATCCTTTTCGTCTGGGCTGACACATCAACCTGCATTGAGGGAGTGTGTTAGTCACAGCAATTTCATGGCTGGTGAAATCTGAAAGCAGAGCCTTCCACTGAGCAAGCAATGTGTGCTTCCATTTGGGATTTGCTAAGGAGGAAAGCAATTAATGACCTGCTTCTGGGAAAAGAAAGAACAAAGCCCTGCTAGTGACATTCCAAGGTGCCTGCTCCTTTCACTTGGGTGCTGTGAGAATCACCCATCAAAGCTGCCTGACTGAGAGCATCTAGAGCTGCTGGTTGTGGAAGGGGATGTCTTTCCTGCTTGTCAAATGGCCTATCAACTTGGAACCTTATCTTCATCTGAGATGTGCAAAATTCTCCTAGTAACAAACAGCTGCTCATATTCCCTCTAGGAGGTTTCTAACAAGAAAAGAGAGTTAACTTTTTCTGCATGCTGGTGTTTGTGCTGGGCTTTTGGCTGGTTTGCTTACACAGTCCCCTTGCAAATGAGCAAAAGGAAGCAGAAACCCCTCTAAACTGCTGGCCTAACCCCTTAGACTTATTTGTTTATTTAATAAGTCTTAGAGAGTACTAGTATGTCAGAGGCCATTAAAACCTACAGTTGTACTCAGTGAGAAGACACATAGATACTAAATCTCATTTTACTGAGACCTGTAGCCTTTGCCCAAGTGCTGGCTTTTGCAAGCAGTTTGAGTGCTGCAAGTCACTAGTATTTCTGTCAGCAGGGTGGTGATAGCCTCAGAGCAGCAGTGCTGGATCAGAACCCCATAGCATCAGGTGGAGTGGGAGTGCACAACAGACAGAGAATTCTTGCCCTTTGAAATGGGTGGATTTTCTCTTCCAGGTTACTGGTGAAGCACAGAGAGAAGCTGAATTAAAGGTTTGGTTTTTTTTTCAATCAGGTTAGGAGACAACCCCATGAGCACTTTGTGTTACAGTATCTTTGCTTGCAGTCGATTACCTTGTATATATTCTGCTGGGGATTTCAGCCAGAACAAAATCCCCAGCCGAATCTTACTCATATGTCTCAGCTTTGTATCTGCAGAGGGTATTCTGTGCCTTTACAAATAGTAGTCCTGAGCTTTAGATGAGGCTTCCTCTTTGGGAATATTTTCTTGCTTAAAATGGATAGGGAGAAGTGAAACATGAGCCACTGCTGATGACTGGGCTGCACTCTAGGCTCAGAGACACAAAGATGTGGTACCTGCCAATCTGACAGAGGGATGCTTTGCTCCCCTTGGCTTCCATGAATGCTGACTCTAACTGCTAAAAAATTAGACTCCTCCTTGCTGGGGTGTTCATGGCTATGTGAAGGTGAACAGCAGCTGAGAGTCAATAAGACATTTCTGTTTCTATGAGCTGCTATGGATTACCTAGCAAAGCTGCTTAAAGTAACTTTAATTCCTCCTTTGGAAAGCAGCCGGCAGTGATCACTGTTGGAGGGAGAAGGGTGGGTGAGATGGACTTCTGTCCTCTTTGCTACAGCAGCCCTTCTGCTTGCTGCTTTTCAGGAAGCACTTAGCATCCTTTCTTTGCTTGTCCTTCTGTATGTTTGTGAGCCTTTCACATGCCCTTTGGCTATTTGCACTTGGTTCCCGAGGGCCAAACTCTTTCTAGTTCACTTCTCATGTGTCAATCACTTCTGGCTCTGTGCTGATTTGTGCCACTTCCCCATTCCCTTCCTCCCTGCTATCTTCTACAGGCTCCTTGATATCTCTCTGGCCCCTAGACCCTGTGCTGCCCCAGGGCTTCTTTAGGCTGATCTGGCTATTTGCTCTAGGGTGCTTAAAGGCTTCTCCTGAAGCCCTTGTGTGCCAGTCCTGATGCTTAAGGCTAGCTAGTGCTTTTCAGTCCCTTTCCTTCACATTTCCTGGCCATTTTCAGCCTCTCAAGGTAGCTTACATTTCCCCTCTGTCCATCAGATGTTTTTCTTCATAGTTTTTGTTTGTGTAGTAATTTTATCTTCTGCTCATCTTCCATCCCCTATGAATCTATTAGCTATGCTTGCTTTTACTCTCCCTATTCCCTCAGAGAGGACTTTAATGTTCAGACCTGACACCCAGCTCATGCTTTTTATGGTGGTTTTTTTTTGTTTCACATCTCTTCTCTGAGCCCATGACCAAGCCCCCTTGTATCCCACTATGCTTTCTTCACCAAGAAAAACGCCTCTGTGTCTTGCTCCAGCTGCCTGTGCCAGCACTTCTGGTTTGAGAGGCCACTCATCACTGCTTCCTGAGGTGACCACAGCAGCTTGTAGTCCTTCCTTTGCACAGCTGCATGTTTCTGTGAAAAGTCATTTAATGTGATATTCCCCCCTCCCCCCTTAATCATCTTCGTGAACTGAGTTTTGATACTGCCAGGTTCCCTAAACTTAGGATACTTTGTGCTTAATGTCATTGAAATCAAAATGTAATTGCATTCCGTTGCCACCTATCCCATGTTAATCCTCCAAGAGAAGTGTTTCACTCATCATCTGAGCCAGTGGTTTTAGTATAGACTGTGAAACCCTCGATCTTTAATTTTCTGCATGGAAGCAGAAGGGAGAGGGAAGAGAGAGACTGTGCAGTTCATCTGTTGTACAACAGATATGCTCTGAATTCATGTGCATTACCAAATCAGCATGTTGTGCTGAGGAATGGAGGAAAGCAGAGAACTATGCCAGGATTAAGCTTTCTTTTGAACTGACATGAAAATCCTTTCAGTAACTAATGCTGGATTCCCTTCTGACCATTGCTGAATGGAAGTCTGTGTGCTGACTTGTCCCAGCTAAGAGGGGTCGGGTTCAAACTACTGCAGGGAGATGACAGCAGGGAAGTTAGTCTGTTTTCAGGTTAAACTCTGCTGATACACTCCAGCAACTGGGATACTGCTTTTGTTTTAGTGAAGAGATTAGAAACTGGACAGCCAGATACATGCTGGAAGGTGGACATGGCTGATGGGCAGGACAATAGGGTTGTTCTGCCTGTCATCCTGTTTTGAGGACATGAAAGATTGGTGAGAGGAGTTAAATTTTGAGAGAGTAAAGGAAAAGATATCTGCAGACCAGCCATCCTCAGTGCCTCCTAGAAGTGGCAATAGCCTGTCACTGTTGTCTTGTTCCTGAAAGGTGTCTTGATGTGTTGGATGACAGGAGGAAGCCCTTTACATGCAGCACTCACTTGGTGAGGCTGGGTCTCTGCTTGCCATCTGTCTTCAGTGATGTTTTACTTTTCCTTTCCTATCTTTGCACCTTATTTTTGCTTTCTGCTTCATGACAGTCTCACCTCTGGCTCCTGCAGTGGCTCTGTGATTCTATAACTGGAGGAGCAGTGAAAAATCAGTGCTTTAAACAGCCTGGTGTAGGTAGGACATGTCCCTGGGCCCCAGGGTCTTCATGGGGCTGGTCAGAGCATGTGCTGTGCAGCACTGTGGTTGTCAGCCAGCAGTAGTGTAAGGGTGGAAGCAGATTTTCTCTCTTTGCTTTTGTAGCCTTAGATCCTGTTTTGATCTTGTCTTGTCTTTTAGAGTGTGGGCTCGCTGTAGCGAGTTGGCTAACTGCAGCAGTTCCAGCCCGTCTCACCTGACTTCTCCCAGTGGCCCCTAAAAAACTGTCTGTCACCTGTCCCACTTAAAACATTTCAATCCAGTCAGGCTTCTGTTTAAAGGCTCTTCCCAACCAAAGAGAAAGGCAAGAAGTGGCACTTGAAACAAAAGCCCTACATAGAGCATTGCAAAATGGAATGTACTCAGAGATTCTCCTAGATCTTCAACAAAAGGTTATTTAGCAAGAGTTCAGCTGCTGCTGCCAGGGGACTAATGTGGAGGCTGTTGTCTCTGTTACAGTAAACTCTTAGCTGCATTTGTCTGCTTAATAGCTGTGGAAGACAAGGTCATGCTCACACCTTTGAATTTCTGGACCCTTGTGGCCGCTGGAGACCAGCCCAACACCTCTCATCATTCATATTGCACCTAAAAACTCCATTCCCTTTGCTGTGCGTGCTGATGCAGCTCAGCACAGACTGACCTCATATACATCTACCTCCACTCATTCCCTCCTGCCCTCTTCATGCTGTCTCTCCTCTACTTGTTGGAGGTCATGAGCACTGCATACTTGTGTCTCAGCCCTTCCTACATGATACTACTGGCAATATCTGAGTGATTTTCAGGTAGATTAAGCCCAGTCATCCAAGGTGTTTGGGTCTATTCATTGGGACTTAGTGTCAGATTTTCAAGAAAAGGTGATTATTGTACAACTGAACAGCTCAGATGGTTTGCCTTCCTCTCTTCTTGCTTTTCCTGGATGATCCACATAGCCAAAGTTAATCCATCCCAAGATGATGATTCAACTAGTATCTTAACTTGAAGTCATTAGAGTAGAATAGAATTAACCAGATTGGAAGAGACCTTTGAGATCGAGTCCAACCTATCACCCAACACTATCAACTAATCAACTAAACCATGGCACCAAGTGCCTCATCCAGTCTCTCCCTAAACACCTCCAGGGATGGTGACTCCACCATCCCCCTGGGCAACACATTCCAATGGCCAGTCTCTCTTTCTAGGAAGAACTTCTTCTTAACATCTAGCCTAAACCTCTCCTGGTGTAGCTTGAGACTGTGTCCTATTGTTGTGGTGCTGGTTGCCTGGGAGAAGAGACCAACCCCCACCTGGCTGCAACCTCCCTTCAGGGAATTGGAGAGAGCAAGAAGGTCTCCCCTGAGCCTTCTCTTCTCCTGGCTAAGCAACCCCAGCTCCCTCAGCCTCTCCTCACAGGGCTGTGCTCCAAGCCCCTCCCCAGCTTTGTTGCCCTTCTCTGGACACCTTCCAGCAACTCAACATCTTTCTTAAACTGAGGGGCATTGCCATTAATTATTGCTGCATACTGAGTTCTTCAGCATCAAGAGGAATGGGGTTTATTTTTTCTCTGCCCTGATCTTAAACATATAGCTCTGCTTGGAACAAGATTGCTTTAATACCTCTCTAGGATGAAAACAAAGACAGAATGAGAAGCAGACACAAGGTGAAATTGCTGTGGATGGTCACTGGTTCCCTGGTTTCAGACACTGTACTGTGCTGCTCTCTGGGCAAAGGGCTGATGTTACATTCTCTGCATCAACTTCACTGACCCGTGTGCCACCCTGGCTGTACAGCTGCTGTGGGCAGCAGCTAAGGTGACTGAATTCAGGAGGTGTGCAAAAATCGAAGGGGCTTCTTTGTTGTGTTGTTTTGTTTTGCTTTGTTTTCCTACTGTCAATGTGCAGCTTGTGTAAGAGCAAGGAAAGAGAGCGGCATGTTTTTACCTGCCCTGAGGCCAGAGAAAGCCTTGCTTTGATCTTGTGTGCATATGATTGAAAGATTTGGAACTGAGAGCTCTCTTTTCAGTCCAGCCTGGGTTATATAAACAACTTTGTTTATAACTGATTTGGTGTCTTATATGGTAAGCTGATGCTTTGAAATGTATAGTGCAATCCCCCTGTATAGGAGAGAAGTTAGATTTTTTTGCTGACAGTGTGCTATCTTCTTACTCTTTGTTGCTCACAGATGTTAGTAGCCACTTGGCAGCATACTGAATTTGGAGAAATCAAGTGGCTTGTCATAGCAGTGGCTGTTAGCATGAAGGGATGTTTTCTGCCTATCTTTGTAAGGTGTCTGCAATTAAATTAGCAGGCATTAAGGTCCTGAAAAGGTTCTACTTGTCTTAGAGGGTCATGACAGCCTGCTGCATCAGGAGGCTCTGTTGTCTTGTAGTGATGAATCCCAGGGATGAAGCTCTGCAGTGCTATCCCATTCTAAAACTGCCCAGGTGACAGGTAAAAATCTGTTAAAATTGTTGCTTTACTTTGTTTCAGGAACTTGTCAGTGGCAAGCTGACCCCAGTGATACTGTGGTGAAAAATGCGACACAATATTGCTATACACAGAACACAGCTGGATAAAAAAAAACCTGAGAGACTAGAGGGAGCAGGAAGAGAACAGGCCTGCCCTGGGTGAAAGCAAGCTGATAGTGGCAATTTGGTTTCAGCTCTAAAGAGTTGGAGCAGCACACATCTTTGTGGCAGCACAAAGTGACACGCAGCTTTGCTGAAGATGTGTGCAGGCAGTGGGGGTCTTACTTTCACAGGACATGCTCTATAGTTAGGCTTGATTTCTTGTGTTTTCCACCTGCAGTACAGGGCAGTGAGACTTGGGATGACCTTTAATTCCAGGAAGTGACAGTATGTAGGCATTTGCTGTTTCTGCTGTGCAGGGAAAGCAAATGGTTTCCAACCCATGAAAAGTTCTGCACCCTACACGTTGCTCTGCCTTGTCTAACCTGGGGGGAAAATAAATCACAAGATTTAAGACTGAAGCTTGAGGAGAGCACATTTAGACTGGGTATTAGGAAGAAATTCTTCCCAATGAGGGTGGTGAGACACTGGAAAAGGTTGCCCAGGGAAGTCATGGATGCCCCCTCCCTGGAGGTGTTCAAGGCTAGGCTGGATGAGACCTTGAGCAGTCTGCTGTAGTGGCAGGAGTCCCTGCCCATGGCAGGGGAGTTGTAACTAGATGATCTTCAAGGTTCCTTCCAACTCAAACCATTCTGTGAATTTAGGAACTCTGCCACAGGTGATATGACATGTACCAGGCATAAACCCCCTGAAGGCAAATCAGCGTTACCAGTTGAGTTAATCAGACTTTATATCGATGGAATGTGCTCTTCAGATAGGGGAAAGCTCAGCATGTTCTTGTTGAGGATCAGTGCAGACTGCTTGATGGCAGTTCAGACTGTTCCTGGGTATAAGCAAGGTTTATTTGATGCCAGAAGCTGCTTCAAGCGATTACTCTCCAACCTCCTGCAAAGCTAAATTGGTGGCAAGGGGACTGGCCCTTATCTGGAAGACAGATCAGAATTCTGCTAACACCACAAATATCTCCAGACTTGTCACTGTGAGCTTGTGGGGATGCAGTGGTTTTGAGAACAGTGCTGCACCAAGGAAACCAGACAAGTTGTACTGATTGACTTCAAACATGAGAACTGGAATCTTTCCATGTGAAGGAAGCTGCAGTGTGGCAAAGCTGACCATTAGTCTAAAAGTATGTGTAAGTCTCTTTCCCTGCCTTAGGAGGGGAAAGAAAGGCTTTGTGCAGCTCAGGAGGGACACACTGCACGAAACTTGGGGCTGTCTTGAAAGATGGAGGCTACACTCTTTATCAGTCTTTGGCCTTCATTCCTCAGTGCTGGTTTTCTTTATTTTCTTTCTATCAGATGTCAGCAAGTGACTGTGAGATGCAGTGAGTGGTTTTGAGCCTGTATTGAACCCATATGGGGGAGCAGAGCTGGGAGGAGAGCCTGCAAAGTCAGACCAAATGTTTTTAGAGCAGAGTGGAAGGCTTAACAGTGCTCTTGTCCTGGAAAATCTCCAAGGCTGATCACATTTGCAGGCTTTTTATTTCCTTAATGGGAGATGAAGCTGAGACACTGGTACAAGTGTATTGGTGCTTGGGAGGCTAAACAAGGAGAAATGTAAATAAAAACTCAATAATCCCTCACTGGAGGGAACCAAGGAGCTTATCTGATTGGTTGCAGCATGGAAAACACATAAATCCAGGGAAGACTGTGGGGTTTTCTTTTTTCTTTTCTTCCTCCTTAAGAGAAAATAATGATCTAGTTTGATTATTTTTACCTTGTTTTTTTTTTAATGCTTAAAGGGCAGACAAAAAGAGCAAGTACCATTTGAATTGAAGGAAGGACTGATGTGCTCGGAAGGAAAATGTCAATGCCACAAAAATATCATAGCCCTGTAGATGAAAGAGGGGCAATTTGTAACTTTGTGTGACAGCACAGAGCTTTTAAACAGAGAGACTTTATCAAAACCATGGCTGCTAGCACAGGTTGATAAACTGGCCTGAACAGTGAGTGGTGAGGCTGAATCTTTCCTGTGTTTTCCTGCAAACCCAAACCTAAGTTCAAGCTGCTGGTTTCTCAAATGGTTGTCAGAGGTGAGTGCTTTGTTCTAGCTGATCTAAACTTGTTTCCCCAAAACTGGAATGTCTGTTCCTTCAGTAGCTCTTCCATCTGCCTTCCATACAGCCTGTAAAAAGGCAATGGATGGAGACCCCACCTGGAGTACTGCGTCCAGTTCTGGAGCCCCTATTACAGGAAGGATCTGGAGGTGCTGGAAGGTGTCCAGAGAAGGGCCAGGAGGATGAGCAGAGGGCTGGAGCTGCTCTGCTGTGAGGACAGACTGAGGGAGTTGGGGCTGTTCAGTCTGGAGAAGAGAAGGCTCCGAGGTGACCTAATTGTGGCCTTCCAGTATCTGCAGGGGGCTACAAGAAAGCTGAGGAGGGACTTTTGAGGGTGTCAGGTGATAGGACTAGGGGGAATGGAAAAAAACCTAGAAATGGGTAGATCCAGATTGGATGTTAGGAAGAAGTTCTTTCCTATGAGGGTAGTGAGACGCTGGCACAGGTTGCCTAGGGAGGTGGTAGAAGCCTCATCCCTGGAGGTTTTGAAGGCCAAGCTGGAGATGGCTCTGAGCAACCTGCTGTAGTGAGAGGTGTCCCTGCCCATGGCAGGGGGGTTGGAACTGGCTGATCCTTGAGGTCCCTTCCAACCCTGACAATTCTATGATCTTCTAATTTGCCACCGATGGAAACTGTTACTTTTTCCTCCACGCACAAGCAGAGAGGCATGCAGAACTAACTGCAACAAGAGAGGAGAGCCCATGATAAAGAGAAGAAAAGGAAATGTGTTTAGTACACAAAGCCTTATCCTCTGCATTGAGCTGCCTTTCATCGACATTTGTGCTGTTCGGTCTTTATCGTTCTGCTTATCAATGCTCCAGTAAAAGACCTGGGGAAGTACCAAAGATGCTTTGAATGTTAGTGTTGTGTACTAGGGAGATTTATTCTTTCTGCCACTTGGGAGACTGCTTGCTTTTGACAAGAAAAATAATGGAAGCAGAGGGAAAGTCTTTCTCTGTTCTTCCAAGATTCAAGGGCCTCTTCCCATCACGTTGTCCTGATCCTTAGCCCCTTATATGTGGCATGTCGGAAAAGCAGGCAGGCTATAGGCCACACAGTCCTCACAAGAGGGCATGTGTATCCAGAAGCTTCTCTCTCCTACCTCTGATATTAATGGGTCTCATAAAATCTATTACTTCTACCTGACATATTTTCTTTCTTGCCTCTTCATGGCTAAAAGCATTCATCCTGAAATAGCAAACGCATGCTGTAGCTTTATATGTAGTTGCATGGGGAGGGACTGCTCAGGATCTCAGGTAGTGATAGGACTAGGGGGAATGGAATGAAGCTGGAGGTGGGGAGATTCAGGCTGGAGGTGAGGAGGACGTTCTTCCCCATGAGAGTGGTGAAGCCCTGGAATGGGTTGTCCAGGGAGGTGGTTGAGGCCCCATCCCTGGAGGTGTTTAAGCCCAGGCTGGATGAGGCTCTGGCCAGCCTGATCTAGTGTGGGGTGTCCCTGCCCATGGCAGGGGGGTTGGAGCTAGGTGATCCTTGTGGTGCCTTCCAACCCTGACTGATTCTGTGATTCTGTGATTTAAAAAGGGAAAATTAAGAAAACAATCCTGTGCCTTTTCCAGTGAGCTAAGCAGCCTTTTACTGGATTTCAGGCTTCTAAGGCAGTCAGTTGCACCTTTTCCCATCTATTAGCAAAACCAGCTTAGTTCTGCTACGGTGGAGCATGGAGCTTTGGGATCTGCATCTGCGTGTTACAGAATCCTGTCTGTGAAAGTGAGCCTGATCCCAGCTCCCACGGTCATAGCTCAGGATGGGTCTTGGCAAAAGGACACCACAGGGAGACAGCAGATTGTGTTCTGGTTGTCTTAGTAATTTTATGTGTCTCTCTAGTAGTGCATTTTGCCATTTCCCATACCAATTCTAATCTGCTTTTGTTTAATTCTCTCTGTAGCTCATGTTAAGGTCAAGACTTTGTTTAAAGCCTGTTGTTATTTTTTGCATGTCCTCTTTTTCTCCGGGGGTTTATTTGGTCTAAATGCTGTAATTAAAGAGAAATTATTAGCCAGTGAGAGAATTTAAGTCTCAAGAAAATAAAAGAAGTTTACAACAGCAAATTCTGGTTTTCCTTATTATTTTAGCAGATAAACAGGAAAGTGATTTTCAGAGCAAATACATAGTAGGTCCACTTCAGATACTTATCCAAGTCTCCTGCCTCACTTCTGTGAGGCTTCTCTTTTTTCCTTGAGTATGACCACAGCAGAGATTCCTTTCAGGTTTGAGGTGTCAATTCCAGCTTGATGCAGACATGAGCTTTCTTTCACTCCCCCCCCATACCTGCCCCCTACCTTTTGGACAAAGTTTTTGAGGCACTGCTGATTGTCTTCTTCTAGGTTACTCACTGCCACTTCCTACTTGATTTATTTTGGGGTTGCTTAAAAGAGCTACTGAATCAATGCATCCAGTAGTCTCTGACTCAAAAGGATAACCGGTTATAACCATCAGACATTGTCCAATGCAGCTAGTTTGATGATTTAAAAGAGATATTACTACAGTATGAGAACTGTGGTAATTCCTTCCTCCTTATTAGAGATGGATATTCTTCCCTCTCAGTGGACCTGGTCTTGGTAGTGTGTGGTGTTCTGTGCTGAAAGGGCAAGTGGGTGTCTCTGCAGTAGCACCAATGACAGATGACCGCAGCTGGCTGGAGGTGTAAAGTCTCCAGTGGGTGAGGACAAGCGCTGCTTGGGTGCTCTGCATGATACTTGCCATCAGAACCTGATCACATTTTCATGTTTGACTGTGTGTCAGAAAGCAGAAGCCTCATCCCTGGAGGTTTTTCAGGGCCAGGCTGGATATGGCTCTGAGCAGCCTGATGTAGTGTGAGGTGTCCCTGCCCATGGCAGGGACTCAGCAGAAAATGCTGAGTAAAATGCTGTGAGTTTGCAAGGCTCTGTCTGTCTTCCTTAAGAAAAAAGAAAAAAGAGGGCCAAGCAGGGAGTTTTGTAGGTAGTTCACAGTCTTGGCAGAAGCTGCCTGGCCTCCAGTGCTTGTGGAATGACAACTTTGCAGCCAAGCAAAACACCACCATAGCCCCTGCTGAGTCTTTTGTTTTAAAAACCTTCTGCCTTTCTGCCCTTCTCCTGTTGCACCTTCCCCCTTAATGGCAGCTCTTGGGATGCTGGTGGGTGGGTTTCCTGTTAACAAAAATAATGCAAGCTAGGAAGGCCTCTTAAAAGGAGAGATTTATGATATCTGTGTGTTCATCCCATCTCTATAGACAGCTCTTGTAATGATAAAGGTGCATATATCTCGGTGTGATGTAAACAACTTGATGGATGGCTTGCAGTTTCTGTGCAAGAAATATTGGAAGCTTTTTATCTGTCTGTAAAGCTTCCTGAGAGGCTGTGAGCAGGTGGCCTGGTAGAGGCACACAGGTATATCATCATTACCTGCAGGCAGGCTGTTCGCAGGTACCGACTGAGGCCACCATCTCTATTCTGAAAACAATCAGCCAGCGAAGGCAAAAAGGACTGGAGCTCAAGGCTGCCAGAGCACTTGTCTCTCCTTCACAGTTTAAAATCAAAGTAGGGAAAGATAGAGTATATTAATATAATAACTGGCAGCCAGTCTATGTGGAAAAGTGATACTTTTAATCCTTGTTTAGCAAAAGCTACGGATTCGGTGACTGGAGTGTTCGCTCGCAGATGCAGGTGTTAATTGCGGAGCAGTTGGAAAATAGGAGGATCCTGGCTATTTATTTTAGTGACAAAGACATAGTACATACAAGTTCTTAAAGGGATATTAATCTTTCCACCTAGACAATCCTTGTGTATGTAGCTCTTGTCGGTATTTTTGCACCTGCACTCCCGGTGTGAGCACAAGCGCTAATTAAGCGTTTCAGGTGCAGAAATTCCACTTGGAAAATGAAGCCAAGTTTCAGCTGCTATAAAAATGCCCACCCAAGCAATAAAATGTCTCCCTTATTTAAGAGCACCAGAAGGCTAAATAAATTTAATATTGAAATATGTTGAAATTCTTATGTTGACAGTGATGGGCCTCAAATTATTGCTAACATAAAATTGTCACACATCATCTTTTTCGAAGCTGTGGTATGCAGGACTGTCTGTGTGAAGTGTGCTCTAGCTGAGAAAGGTTATAAGTAGCAGTGGGGGACTTTCCACTGCCCCCTCCTTGGAGGTGTTCAGGACCAGGTTGAATGAAGCCTTGAATGGCTTGGTCTAGTGGCAGATGTCCCTGCCCATGGCAGGGGTGTTGAAACGAGGTGCTCTTTAAAAGCCTTTCCCACCCAAACCATTCTGTGATTCAGGTTTTGAGAAGCATTCATTTGTGATAGCAACTTCTGTCAGCCCATAATGAACCCCAGTTCTTTTTATTTGCTTGTATAGGACTGTACTTGTGTGATTAGAGGGTGTGGAGTCTCCTGTTTTGTGTTTTCAGGCTGGTACTTTAAAGGGCTACCCATAAAGGCACAGGTTCTTGTTCAGTACCTGCTCTCCCAATCTGTTTTGAAGCCAGTGGGCATCTTCTAATGGATCTCATGCTGCAACAACAGCTCTCCTGGCTGGGTTAGAAAGCATCAAAGATTTACACAGGTCACCTTGAGATTGTTTGCTTGAATCTGGGAAAATAGTTCCTCAGGGATGTTTTTCTGGAAGCTTAGCACTGTGTAAGTATTGATGGTTAACTGATCCTATGCTGAGGGATACTTAGGCTCTGAACAATGGATTTTTGTGTATCTAAGTCTGAAATTCCAGACAGACTGGGGGAACCATGTGCAGCATTGCTGCATTAATAGGTAATAAAGAGCCTGATTGGATGAGTGAGGTGTAGAAAACTAAAGCAACAGAGAAAGGGTTTTGTTTTGTGATGAAGGGGGGAGAACAGTTTGCAAAGTTTCAGTTCTGTTGCTCTCCCTACCTTTTTACAGGGCCCGGGGAAGTTGCTTTATCTCTGTACTTTGTTTAGCACAGAATTGAAGTTGTTGCCAACTTCACAAGCTATATGAAAGTTAACTAATTAATTAGAAAACAGCTTGATACCCTTAGGTAGAGGGCTTCATGATTCATATCCTACCAAAGCAAGGTGCTGAAGTTTTGGGAAGCTGATTAATGTAAGCTCCTTCTATGATTGATGGAGAGGAGGTGAACACCTCTGCAGCTTCAGCCAGCTCCCTCACCTAGAAATGTCCCTTCAGAACTGGCCCTGTCTCCCATGATGACAGAAGAAGCAGGACATGAGCATCAATCTCAGTTCAGTGGGGTGAATCAAGGTCTGGAGAACGACAAAAAATGCATCATTATTATTGAGGCTTTCTGTCTTAGGTGTGCCATCTTCTAGTCCATGGAGCAGATGAATGGGTATCAGATAAAGACTTCATAATTCTGAGCATGCAAACTTCACACAGTGCTGTTTGCTGCACTTCTGCCTGTTGTATTCTGATATCTTGTGCTCCAGTGCAAAAGGGATTGTTTACATGGAGATGATGATGGTGATGGTTATTCAGGCTTTGTGTGTACTGTTTGGGTTCTGCTTTTGGGTTTTGTTGGTGGTGGTTGTTTTTCCTTCTGCTTCTGTTTTTTCCTCCACTGCTTTTATCATATTTGGGTCCTGTATTCTAAAAAGTAACTCAGAAGTGCTTTTTAATCAGTTTTTGCTGACTTTGTAGCGTACCAGGATGGGAAAAACATGTTTATACTTCACTATCAGTAGTTTGTATATCTTGGGTGTATACCATGTGTTGTTATTGAAGATCAGACAGAAAAATCATAGTTCACCATGTAATTAAAAATTGCAGCATGCTGCAGTTCCAAGGCAAAGACCAGCTGAGGTTGCATGAGTAACCTTAACAACTTCAGCTTTGGCATTGCTTTTATTTTTTGATGTTGGGTTTGGTTTATAATCTGTTTTCACTTCAGGCCATAGTATAATGGTGTTAGGTTGATGGCTGGACTCGATCATAGAGGTCTTTTCCAACCAAAACAGTTCTGTGATTCTATAGTATGTATATAATGCATATATTGTAACTGAGAAATGTTAGTAAAATACTTGCCTAGCAATTTTTCTGCATTAACAGGTTCTAACATGTTCAAGAGTTAAGAGTTCATTGTTCTGGAAATAACTTGTTGTACCTGTGGCTGCAGTTCATGACATACAACTCAGCGAGTTGAAAGGGTAAGCAAGCAGCAATCCATTGCAAACTGGGTCACATTCAGTCAGCTCCTATGACCTGAAGTCATAGCTCCAGCTTTTTCAGTTCCTTCTTTTCAGGTTGGCCTGAAAGAGGCTGACCAAAGAGGAGGAATTGTGGCTGTTTGTTTGCTGTCTTCAGACAATTTACAGATTGCTTTTGCAAGATCACAGTAGCTGTATCTTATTTAAAATCCAAGGTGTACTTCCCCGTGGTCCCCCAAAGCCACAGCAGTCTTACTGACATTGGTGTTCCTTCTGCCAAGATGAAGCATTTACTGGTCCATTAACCATGTCACTTGTGCCATGATCTCTGCAAGGTGGTACATTACATGTGTGGTGGCTGGAGAGTGGCCAGGCAGAAAGGGACCTGGGGGTACTGGTTGATAGTAGGCTGAACATGAGCCAGCAGTGTGCCCAGGGGGCCAAGAGGGCCAATGGCATCCTGGCCTGCATCAGGAACAGTGTGGCCAGCAGGTGCAGGGAGGTCATTGTGCTCTGTACTTAGCACTGGTTAGGCCACACCTTGAGTCCTGTGTCCAGTTCTGGGCTCCTCAGCTTAGGAGAGACGTTGAGATACTGGAAGGTGTCCAGAGAAGGGCAACAAAGCTGGGGAGGGGTTTAGAGCACAAGCTCTATGAGGAGAGGCTGAAAGAGCTGGGGTTGCTTAGTCTGGGGAAGAGGCAGCTCCGAGGAGACCTTATTGCTGTCTACAACTACCTGAAGGGAGGTTGCAGCCAGGTGGGGGTTGGTCTCTTCTCCCAGGCAGCCAGCACCAGAACAAGAGGACACAGTCTCAAGCTGCACCAGGAGAAGTTTAGGCTGGATGTTAGGAAGAAGTTCTTCCCAGCAAGAGAGATTGGCCATTGGGATGTGCTGCCTAGGGAGGTGGTGGAGTCCCCATCCCTGGAGGTGTTTAGGAAGAGACTGGATGAGGCACTTGGTGCCATGGTTTAGCTGATCAGATGGTGTTGGGTGATAGGTTGGACTTGATCTCAAAGGTCTTTTCCAACCTGGTTTATTCTATTCTAGTCTAGTCTATTTTTATCTAGGAAAAACATTTGTCATATATTAGCTATGACACTGGCTCCCTGAATGGTTTTCTGGTTCCGTCTCAGAGGAGCACTGTGTGATTTGGTGATTGTAACTGGCATTCTGTTCTGGCTCTGAACTGGCTGTGTGTAGAACCCCATGCATTTGGCACCCACTTCCTTAGTTTAATATACACCGAAATATTTACTCTTATTTGCGGTTTCAGACAACCTACAAATGATCAAGAAAGAAATTCTTGATGTCCTGCCACTGGTTCCTGTGTCTTTTTCACTGAGAAAATTACTGTTGAGGAAAAGTTGTATCACTGGGCATTAGGAGGACTGGATCATTAATATTTAACTGTGTTGGAAGTAGAAAGCACTGTAACAATAATAATAATTTGCACTTGAACAGCACATTTCTCCTGAGGATCTCAAAGCACTTTACAAACCATTTAATTAAGCCTTACTAAATCCCTCTGAGGTTTATTATTAGTCCCATTTTACAGATGGTTAAGCAAGGGCATAAAGAAGTTAAATGGTTTGCCTAAATGAGTTAGTGGCAACAATAAGCATGTACTTCAGGAGTCCCAACCACATCTCTCCTCTCCAGCAGAGAAGGTATCAAGTGACCATAGCATTTGGCCAGCAGCAAACAAGAGCATAGCAGCTGAAAACTGCTAAGAAGGTGAAGTATTTCATTTGAGGTGGTTCATTGTCAGTACCTGGGAATGGTAATCATGCTGCACATTGATTGTAGTATCCCTTGGTGTCCTGGCTGTAGAGATGAACAGCTCATTCCTAGGCTAAGAGACAAAAGGGGCCTGAGAGCCCAAGGTGTGAGAGTGAGTTCTGGTTCTTCACCTGGCTGAGGGTCTGAATTTCATTCTGTCATTCACCAAGGACATCTCTACTGCTTTGTTTCTTCCCTATAATAGACTGATTGATGCTTTGGAGTTTTTATCAGGACTGCAGCTTTGGCCAGCCAGGAACTTACTTGGTCAAGCAAGGAAAGAAGTTCCTGCCACTGGACTTAAAATTATTCCTATCATTAACAGATACTTCTCCTTAGATGCCCAACATGAAAGGCTGGTTTATCAAAACATAGAGCAGGAGCATACAGGCAAGAGGGACTTGAGATTGCTGCTGAACTGAGAACCATTTAGGAGGGTGTTCATGTACAAATGCATTAGATTATGGTTAAGCATCTCATGGACATAAAAACACATTAGAACTTTACAGCATGCTATAAATTACAGTTTTGCAGCATTCACAACCACAATGTTAGGTAATTACATTCATTAATCTACTACTAAGAGCACATAAACTTGCCTCCCAAATGATACTGTGTGCTCATCCTCAGCTGGGAATGTGCTGAGAAGGGCCTCCCCTAAGTCTTCCTCTACCACTCTTCTGCCTTGCTCTGAGACATTGTGATTTTTTTCAGCAGATCAGACTTTGAAATACATTGACCTAACAATTTAGGATCCACAGTGGAAGAATTTCCAATCATCTTGTCTGACACAACTTAAGCTTTTTCTACTAAACAGTAACCAGTGTATGGACTTCTTGCAATCATTTAGTTAGAAAGTAATTATTGCTCATTGTCCCTTAGGTCATCCATTTGTGCCTTGCCACCAGATATTTAGTAGTCCCTGTAACTGTTAGCATCAGCAGCTAATATTCTGTTGACACTTGCTTGGCATTAGGTTGAGCATCTCATACGTCATTTTCTTCTGTGCAGGGATATTTCCTTTAGTTTGAGCAGATTCTCAACTGTTGTAAATTAGAACCACCACACCTGTGTGTCTCCAGGTTGAATGTTTCAAGCATTTCCTTTCTCTCCCCCCCCCACCTTCTTTTATCTTTCATTGTGGGGAAAGGTTTTCAAATAATCTGTTTGAGGTGTATAAGCAGAATCTTCCACTGATGCTTTCTTGTTTCACTTTCTTGTTTTGAAAGACACTTCATGGTTAGCCATTGGAATGTGCTGCCCAGGGAGGTGGTGGAGTCCCCATCCCTGGAGGTGCTCAAGAGGGGATTGGACGTGGCACTTGGTGCCATGGTTTAGTAGTCATGAGGTGTTGGGTGACAGGTTGGACTTCATGACCTTTGAGGTTTCTTCCAACCTTATTGATTCTACGATTCTATGGCCATTGTCATTATTGTTTTCATTTTTCTCTGCACTAGAGCACATTTTATCTTCAGCATCTTCTACCCTAGGGCAGCCAGCTCTCTGCTCTCTTGTCATTCAGCCATATTGTCACTGGGGCTTTCCATAAACATGAAGATAGGAAAGTAGGAGAGCAGAAAATTGGGTGCTAAGCAGTGTATTCTCTGCTCTTAATCTCTTAGTATGCCTTAGGAAACAGAGCCCACAGAAACTCCCTGGAAAACTTCTTCCTGGTTCAGTGCCTGCTGAGCAGGGTACACATGTGGAAAGCACTGCTCAGTTGGAAGGCTGAAAGTAACAGGAGCAGAACAGCTGACTGGCTTATTTCTTGAGGATTTGGGATGATAAGCAAATCAATCCTTATAAAAACTTAAACATCTCCCCAAATCAAAGAGAAATCCTTCTCACAAAAGCTCACATCCTCTGATGCAGTTATGAGTCTACTCAACCCAGTCTTAGCTCTGGTAAACCAGAAAGGAAAAAAACAATCTATTTTTCTTCTGTTTAGAAAACTTTGATTATAAAACCTCAAGCTTGAACCAGTCAACAGGAGTAGAAGAATTGTAGGAATGACCCCACTCCTCCTATGCCAGCTCACAAATTGGGCTTTCAGCCACTGATCTCCTTCCACATCAAGATCATCTTTGTATCTGTGCAAAAAGAAAAGAGCCTTGGAAGCTACCTGTGCTGCTGAAGTAGGAGCAGCCGTTATGCCAGACAGTGACAGATGCTTAATCACACGACAGTCTGCAGTGAAAGGCATTCATCTATTTGCTAAATAGATGTAGTTTCAATGACACTTGAGCACTCCAGTTTCTAGGGAATTTCTTTGTCATTACTGACATATTTATTATCCTGACCATTAAATTAATAAAACACAGAGCACACAGGAAGAGCTTTTTGAAGGAAGAGGTTTTTTTTCTTACGGTGCCTCAGAAACCCCTTCAGCTCCATGTCCTGAGTTGCCATCTGGATCTTGCCTTGGATCTCCTGCCTAATGAAAAAAAAGTAAGTTCAGCATCTCTTAACTATGAGGCAGAACAGGATGAGTACATTTAGCAGGGATGAACCTCCCACTGGAGGTAACTGGCCTTTGTGCACCTTGCCCAGCCATAATGTAGTGCTGTCTATAGCAGGCTGATCTGCCCAGGGCAGAAACATGAACTGCTTTGGCTTCTCACGCAGACACAAGCTGCCTCTCAGTCACTGATACACTTTGGTATCAGCACCACGGTGCTGCTTGTTCCCATAAGGGCATTGTTCCCATGAGGGCATTGAGTCCCTCATCAGTAAATTTGCTGACGACACCAAGCTGGGGGCAAGAGTTGATCTGCTGGAGGGTAGAGAGGCTCTGCAGAGAGACCTCGACAGGCTGGACAGATGGGCAGAATCCAACGGCATGAGATTTAACACATCCAAATGCTGGATTCTGCACATTGGCCACAACAACCCCATGCAGTGCTACAGGCTGGGGTCAGAGTGGCTAGAGAGCAGCCAGGCAGAGAGGGACCTGGGGGTGCTGGTTGATGGTAGGCTTAACATGAGCCTGCAGTGTGCCCAGGCAGCCAAGAGGGCCAATGGCATCCTGGCCTGCATCAAGAACAGTGTGGCCAGCAGGAGCAGGGAGGTCCTTCTGCCCCTGTACACTGCACTGGTTAGGCCACACCTCGAGTCCTGTGTCCAGTTCTGGGCCCCTCAGTTTAGGAAGGATGTTGACTTGCTGGAACGAGTCCAGAGAAGAGCAACAAAGTTGGTGAGGGGTTTGGAACACAAGCCCTATGAGGAGAGGCTGAGGGAGCTGGGGCTGCTTAGCCTGGAGAAGAGGAGACTCAGGGGTGACCTTATTGCTCTCTACAACTACCTGAAGGGAGGTTGTAGACAGGCTGATGATGGTCTCTTCTCCCAGGCAGCCAGTACCAGAACAAGAGGACACAGTCTCAGGCTGCGCCAGGGGAGGTTCAGGTTGGATGTTAGGAAGAAGTTCTATACAGAAAGAGTGATTGCGCTATGGAATGGGTTGCCCGGGGAGGTGGTGGAGTCGCCGTCATTGAAGGTGTTCAGAAGGAGACTTGACGGGGTGCTTGGTGCCATGGGTTAACTGTTTGGGTGGGTTGGATTGGTTGATGGGTTGGACGCGATGATCTTGAAGGTCTCTTCCAACCTGGTTTGGTTTATTCTAATAAAGTTTATTCTAATAAGGAAGGGCTATGGTAATGGCCTGAGAGAACATCAGATGCAGGTAAACTGCCTGGTAAATCAAATTTTTAAGTTGGACAGTGTTTGCCTGTTACCTGCTCGGCTTTAACCTGCCTTTTAGGTAGTACAATGAGACATGCAACTGCATCCATGTGGGCTTTGCTGCTTTTTTTTTCCTTTTGTTTTGTTGGGTTTTTTTTCTTTTTTTTAGGTATATAAGCATCAAGAGGTCACAAATCCTTGGTTTTAAGGGTAGCATGTCCCCGGTCACCAGGCAGCCTGGCTCGTGGGGCTGCAGCCAGGCAGCAGCAGGGAGAGCCAGTGAGCCAGGCCAGCAGCCTGCTGGAATGGAGATAAATTGGGGTGCTGCATCAAGACAGAAGGATGTTGTCAGAACTGGGTATTTAATGTCACGTGCAGCTGCTAACCTGGTCCTTGTCCTCCTGACAAAACAGCTGCCGTTGGGGGTTAGTGTCAGAGCCGTGGAGCCGAGCGATTGTCAGCACTCATGTGTTGCTAATGCCAGCTGTGTCATCTGCAGAGAATCCCATAAAGCATATCCAGAAAGCCATAAACACAGGCTCTCTCCTCCTGCTGAAGTACCACGGTGAATCTTTGCTTCCCTTGCTCACACACGAGGTCTCAGAGCTCCCATAACGCCGAGTGCTTTACCACTCTGCTCAGGCGTTCAGTGACTTAATTGTGTGATGGTATTGATGTAAAATTTAACAGCCACTGTGTGTATTGACTATAGCTTCATTGGTCGCTGCTAGAACATGCTGTGCTCCTGCCCTGCTATTCATTTAGCTGTTTTGGTCCATTTATTAGATATTACAGAGATTTTGCCTTTTCTGGACATAACTGGTAGTGATTTCTGCAGTGGAAACCTATTGGGAATGACTCTAATCTAGTTTCTGAGGATTTGTTTATTGGGGCAGCACATGCTGGGCTAATTTCAGGGTATGTGTTCCATGGTGTCTTTTCTATCCACAAGTGAACTTTTAATGAGGAGATGTAGTACTCAGCAGCTTTGTTTGTTTGTTTGTTTTTAATTTTCCTTCTAGTCTGTCCCTTCCCCTCCCTCCCCCCAAAAAAAAGGCAGAATTGCTTCAGTCAGTATTTATTGGTAAATTAGTGTTCCTAAAGACTTCCTTTTGCTTGTTCTTTTCTGGAGCTTGGAGAAATAAGATTTCACATAATGCATCTGGGATTGGATTACTGGATTGAATTTTACAAAGTACACTAGGGAGAGCTGAGCCTGTTTAGGAAGCAGCTAAGCCCCTCTAAGTCAGTAAAAACTCAATTCATGATAGTCAATGAGGGATTTTTTTTGGGGGGGGTAGTTTTTGTTTGGGGTGGTTTATTTGCTCTTGGATGGTGGCTTCTCCTTTGAGGTGTTTTGGTGAAGGGAATGGCAGGGATGCAGCCTTGCTCTGCAGGCATCATGGAAGCTGGTGTCCCTCATCCTGTTTGCTTGTTGAACACAAATGTTCATTCTTAAAAGCGCTCTTCAGCTGAGCTTGTGTGTTGTGACCATCTTGGAAAGTCACAGAAAGATGGAAAATGTTCTTGAATTCATGGAACTGAGGTTGGGATTGGTTAGTCCTTTGCATCTGGTCCTTTTGTGTACTCGCAGCTCCCACTCCTCCCTTCCCTCCCCCTTCTCTCCTGCTGTGAGTTGAGATTTTGCTCCTCAAAACCAGGCCAACCACATTATTATAGTGCAGATGGCAATAATCTCTGTGTATGATTCTGATAACAGATCTCAGGACACAGCAGGGCTTGGGAAATTCCAGCTCTGTTGCAGGGATGGGTCTCATCCCAGAGGAACAGTGTTTGAGTTTAGATTCTGTTTCTCTCTGTAAGATTGGCCTGAATATGATTTTTTCAGTGGACTTCCTTTTGTGTTTCTTAGGTCGTTGGTACTCTGTTGCTGGTTCTCCTGGGTTTCTTTTTTGTGCTTGGAACTGTTGTGGTGGTGGGTTTTTTTTTCAGAAGAGAACATCAGAGGAGTTTGCACACTGTTGTGCCAGCCTGCTTAAGGAGATGATGATGATGATGATAATAATAAACAACCAGGTTGGAAGAGACCTTCAAGATCACTGTGTCCAAACTATCAACCAATCCAACCCACCTAAACAACTAACCCATGGCACCAAGCACCCCATCAAGTCTCCTCCTGAACACCTCCAATGATGGTGACTCCACCACCTCCCCGGGCAGCCCATTCCAATGGGCAATCACTCTCTCTGTATAGAACTTCTTCCTAACATCCAACCTAAACCTCCCCTGGCACAGCCTGAGACTGTGTCCTCTTGTTCTGGTACTGGCTGCTTGGTGTCTGAACCTGGGGGGCTGGCTGGGCTAAGCTAGAGGGATAGGAGAAGTGGGAAGGCTGGCAAATGTTTCAGTGTGTGAAAGAAGTTTTAGTGAGATCATCAAGAATGGAAGGAAGGAGGAAAAAACAATTCTAAGTGAGGGAAAGACTGCTGCTGCAGCTAAAAAAAATAAACAAACAAGTGTTGTTGAAACCCTTTATAGTATCTTTTAGAGTCCTAGGCATCCTGTAATAATTCAGAGAAAGCTTGGAGAAGCATTGTGTGTGAGAAGACTGTATCCTCCTCAACCTTAAATAGGAAATGGGCAAGGAAGCAAAATGCATTTGCTCTTCTACCAGGAAGAAATAATGCTTTTCTAGGGGAGGTTTAATGCTCTCAGCAGATCCCTGCAGCTTATATTTTTACATTATAGTCATTTTCTTGAGTCAGACATCCCTGCTGCCTGCTAAGTAAACACAGAAAGCATAGATTATCAGTTAAGAGTATCGACAGCATTTCAAGTGCTATCAGAGAACATTTAATTCAGTTTAATTTTGTGATAAATCTCATGTTTAATCCTCTGGTTGCTCTGTAATCATGTCTCTATTGATCTTTTCTGAATGACTGCATGCAGTTTAATAAACTTTGCCATTAACCCCAGCTTTCTAACGGGGGGGGGGGGGGGGGGGGGGGGAAGATTGATTCCAGTATCAAGCCCGATAGAACCAATAAGCACCTGAACATCATTAAATCTGTCCATTATAAAGCATTTGCCTTAAGATCAAAGCAAAAGCGTGGAGGTGAATTTGCAGCTTATTAGAGAAAGAGTTTGCAATCGGGAAGCCTCAGTGTGTCAGTCAAAATCAGCAGCAGTTTTCAGCCTGGCTGATTCAAGCTGACATCTCCTTTCATTTCTTATTTCTCAAATCCTTCTTTTCATCCTATTGAGCGACCTCCTTCTCTCTTTTCCCAGCCATAATTATAGCCTTTAATTTATTCCATCTTTTTCACTCCAGGCGTTTGTTTAGCCCAGGCGTTTGTTTTGGAGGTCGTTTTTATTGCCTCATAACAAACCTTCTTTTTCAAAGTGTTGGTTTGGGTTTCCTGCCCTGGACTTCTTTTTATAAGGAGTGTCCTAGTTATATGAGAGGTAAAAGAAGCTGGAGAATGGGGGACAGGATCTAGAATTGGGGAAAAAAATGAAAGGGGAAAAAAAAAAAAAAAGAGAGAAAAAGGAAAAAATATTAAGCTTCTCAAAAAAATCTTTATTCTAAGGCCTGTTCCCACCATTCACAGTATCACAGTATCACTTAGGTTGGAAAGGACCTCGAGGATCATCAAGTCCAACCTATCAACACAGACCCCATGACTAGACCATGGCACCAAGTGCCACGTCCAATCTCCCCTTGAACGCCTCCAGGGTCGATGACTCAACCACCTCCCTGGGCAACCCATTCCTCACAGGGGCTGTCTCACATCCTCCAGATGCCAAAGTGCATTTGGCAGTTTGGCCCAGATCTGTGGGGTATAGAATCATAGAATTGTTTTGGTTGGAACAGACCTCTAAGATAATCAAGTCCAACCATCAACCTAACACCACTGTGAGTATTAGACCATGTCACAATGGGCCATGTCTACATGGTTTTTGAACGCTTCCAGAGATGGTGACTCCACCACCACCACCTCCCTGGTCAGCCTGTTCCTGACCACCTAGGAGCACTGCTTGCATAGGATCTTAATGCCAGCTGGATTGTATTGAAATGAAGTATATGAATGCCTTCTGACTGAAAGTGTTGGTAGCCTTGGGAACACCTGGGCATCTCTGTGACCTTGGGCTGGCAAAGCATCCCTCCAAATGCAGTGGGTCTGACTCCTGGAAGTACAAGGGAAGAGGAGAGTGGCACAGGCTGACAAGACGCTGTCCCTTGAACAATTTTGCTGTTTGGTGTTTTCTCAAAGGCCTTCCACCACAGCTGGTAGGGGATGTTCCAGGGCTGCGGGGAATTCAGAAGGGAAACCTCTTGCAGTCTTTCCTTCTCTTTCCTCCAACTTTTCATTTCTATGCAAGTGCCTGATCCATTTACCTCCTCAAGCATTTAGCATTCCTAGGTACAAATGAAATCAGATCACAGAATCACAGAATGTTAGGGGTTGGAAGGGACCTCAAGAGATCATCTAGTCTAACCCTACAGCCAGAGCAGGATGACCTAGAGCAGATCACACAGGAAGGCATCCAGGCTGGTTTTGAATATCTCCAGAGAGGAAGACTCCACAACCCCCCTGGGCAGCCTGTTCCAGTGTTCTGCCACCCTCACAGTGAAAGATGTAGGTTTACTTCCATTTTACTGCTGCATGGGAGGACTAAGGGCCCAAATTCACACAGCCATTTATTGTCTTTGGAAAACCAGTCAGTGGGAATTAAACCGTTTTAGGCTCCTGAATACCCTCTTTGTGGGTCGGGGCTTAGCTTAGAGCTGCAGGTCACTTAGAGTGAATCAGTGGAAGATCAAGAATTTCAACCTACGTCTCCAGGTACCCATGTTAATGACTTACACTCTTAGTCTGGCCAGCTCTAATCCTGTGCCTGGCAGGGTACAAGTTGTGATAAGATGAGACGGCAGAGATTTGGATACCGGCACCACCAGGCAGCTCAGAAAACAAATCTTTAATAGGAAAGGTTTCCTTCCAAGTGCAATCTCGATTCCTGCTTACGGTTCTAATTCTCCTCAACATATTCTGTGGCTCTCGAGAGATGCATTGCAGAGCTTTATCTGCTTTCTGCTTGAGGCAAGTTTTTACAGAGAGACAGCAGTTCGGATGCTGTCTACAGAAGAGATGGTTACAAGTTCAGTCGAGACAGCCGGCTGCACGGGGAAGCGTGGCTTGAATATAAGTATTGCTCAAGTGATGTGATTCACAGTTTTTGTAACCTCCTTGCAAGTTTGCTGGAGGCATTAGAAAAGCTCTTGACTTGGAGATGTTCTGTTTTGGAACCGGATCCCCTGACTCTGCATCGCTACCAAGTTAAATTCGTAGCTTTTAGGTGGCTATAAACAAGAAATATTACAGGAATTGCTTTTCCAGCCGCTGAATAGCCCGGAATATTAGATGACACTTCACTGTGAAAAAGATCTATCCACAAAGTAGCTTAAAAAAACCCCAGCAAAAAACAACCACCAAAAGTTGAGTATTTGCAGAAGACACCATAGTTTCAGCCACTGCACTGATTTCCTCTGGAGTATGAGGAAGCTTTACAGAGGCTGTGCCCTGGCAGAGATTGGTCTCTTCTCCCAGGCAACCAGCACCAGAACAAGAGGACACAGTTTCAGGCTGTGCCAGGGAGGTTTAGGCTGGAGGTTAGGAGGATGTTTTACACAGAGAGAGTGATTGCCCATTGGAATGGGCTGCCCAAGGAGGTGGTGGAGTCACCATCACTGGAGGTGTTCAGGAGGAGACTTGATAGGGTGCTTGGTCGCATGGTTTAGTTGATTAGGTGGTGTTGGATGATAGGTTGGACTTGATGATCTTGAAGGTCTCCTCTCTCCTCTCTCCTCTCTCCTCTCTCCTCTCTCCTCTCTCCTCTCTCCTCTCTCCTCTCTCCTCTCTCCTCTCTCCTCTCTCCTCTCTCCTCTCTCCTCTCTCCTCTCTCCTCTCTCCTCTCTCCTCTCTCCTCTCTCCTCTCTCCTCTCTCCTCTCTCCTCTCTCCTCTCTCCTCTCTCCTCTCTCCTCTCTCCTCTCTCCTCTCTCCTCTCTCCTCTCTCCTCTCTCCTCTCTCCTCTCTCCTCTCTCCTCTCTCCTCTCTCCTCTCTCCTCTCTCCTCTCTCCTCTCTCCTCTCTCCTCTCTCCTCTCTCCTCTCTCCTCTCTCCTCTCTCCTCTCTCCTCTCTCCTCTCTCCTCTCTCCAGCAGTCATCTCTGGGTTTCTCTTTTTATTTATCCATGCTATTTTTTGCTGCCCTTTTAACTGGATGCTCCATAGTCTAAACCCAGGACAGAAAGGAAGAGTTGTGTTTCCCCTCCTAGAAACTGCTGAACATACCCAATGGTTGGTTGTGGTTTTGTTTTTTTCTGGATGATGCCACACAGACTTTGGAGCATCCATTAGTCTAAAGCTGAAATAAAGGCTTTGTTGGGAGGGTGTGATGCAGATGTGGGGAAATAAAGACAGAAAGCATGTGTGGCAGTTATCCAGTGGGTTTGATTCTCTGCATTAGGCACGGTGGCTTATACCTCTGTAAAGGAACAACCAAATAATTCTGGTATTTATTTCATCTCTGTATGTGAATGAGGACTCTTGAGATAGGAGCAACTTATATCTTCTTTGTAAGTGGTGCAAAGGACAAGGCAATGATAAATCTTGTCTGTTATGCTAAGCTGTGCTTCTGAACTGCAGAGAGGGGGATTTGCCAACAATCAGCACGGTACAAGAATGTAATCCCTCTGGTTTTTTGATCATCAAATTTATCTTCACTGTATCTGTTTCCTAGGGGAAGAATAAGCCAGCAAATGGAAAGGTTATGTATTGCTCTATTGCTTAAACTTTTGTTCTTTAGTGTTTATATTTTTATATATATCCTGAATGCTAGGAGGAGGTTTCTTTTGCAAATGGGAAGTGGAACAGTTGTTTCTTTTTTCCCCTCTAATTGCACAAAGATTCTGCTCCTTTTCCCAATGAAGAATATTACAAGGCTCACATGAAGTGGTGCAGTCCTCTGGTCCTAGCTGAGCTCTCTTCCTCCCTTTTTCACTCTCCTTATTTTCTAATCACAGCTCTTTAATTTTAAAATCTGCCTCCATCAGTCTTTTCTGTGAGGTTGTATGCCGCATGCCAAGAACACTGGTAGAGTTAAGTGGTTCCCAGAGAAGGAGAAAGAAAATCAACAGGAATGGGAGACAGTAGGAGCTTAGAAGACAGAAAATGTAGTGTGTTAAGTAGTTTGACTTCTTGACCCACAAGACAGAAGAGACTTGTTTAAAAATAGATTTTTGTGTTGAAAAGCTCAACAATTGTAACCCATTATTGTGTGGAGAGTGTTGGCTTGATTAAAAAACCTGCAGCTTGGAACATTTGCCATCTGGCATATCTGGCATACTTCTCATTCTTTCCCTTTCTTTGCTTGTTTCTGTACTGTCTGGCCAAAGACCTGGGGTTGTCCTGCTTGCTTACGTGTGCAGAGGGATGTCTTGGTTTCTCTGCCTGCTTGTAATGCCATGGTTATTTCCATCTTTCCTTCAGTAGCATAGTTTCCTGGGGGTTTGTTTGTTTGTTTTATTGGTTTGATGTTTTACTTCTGCTGTCTCAAGGCTTTTTGTTATGCGTGGTTTTTTTTTTTTGTCTCAACTCCTGGAGAGCAGATTTTCTGGTCTAGTTTGAGGCTACCCTCTTCTGTGGTGTCCCAGCTCTGTTCCTCTCTGTGGCTGTGATATTTCAGTGAGCATCTTGAGACCTTTAGAATACATTAAACTTTCCTGGTGCTGTACCATCTTTCTGCAAGACAAGGAATACAGAGGTGCTTCTGATTTGATTTACAAACCATAATACATATTTTATGAATGCTGAGTGCTGTGCTAATGAATGGTGCCAGTGTGAAAGCCTGGAGGCTGAAGTCATCTGTTTAGCCCTAGTGCAGGAATAGCAGGGATGAGAGCTGTCTAAGCCCACATCCATTTATTCTAACCCTACCAATGAGGGGGGATACCCTTTAAATGTAAGATTTATTGGCCCACTAACTCCTTGGCCTCGGTCTGTGGCCTGCCAACAAAAGTACCATTTGAATTATTCAGAGGACACCATATGTAGGTGGAGAGCAAAGGAGCCCAGAGCCAGCTTCCTGCCAAGTGCCTCACTGCAGGAAAAGAAGATTTCACTGCAGAACTCTCCTGGTAGAGCTGGCAGGACATTGGGCAAAAATAAAGAAGTGATGCTCTTGGACGTAAAATAAACAAGGTTAAAACAGGACATCATCTGAAAGTTAAGAAAGCAATGGCATTTAGTCCTAAGACAGCATGTGTGCTTTGGTCAGCATATGCAAGTCTTGTCTAACTTCAGACACAGCATTTTTATTTTTGGAAGCTTGAAATAATAAAAAAAAATCCATTCCAAATCTGAACAAATGCAATAAAAGAAGTGGAAAGAAAAGACATCTATCTGAAGGAGGGGGAGGGAAATCCAGAAGTTGCAGTGCAGAGCTGAAGAGTTACTCAGTTATTTAGAATCACACATACAATTGTTTTGGTTGGAAAAGACCTCCAAGATCATCAAATCCAGCCATCAACCTACCACCACCTTGACCACAAAACCATGTCCAAGAGTGCCACATCCACGTGCTGCTTGTCTGCTTCCAGGACAGCCACTCCATCACCACCCTGGACAGCCTCTTCCAATGCCTGACCTTATCTCATTTAGACAATGCTCTCGTTGTGTTTCATATTACTCACTGTGGTACCTGATTACAGTTCAGTTGGCTTCTCTCCACCATGAAAATCTCATTTTCCAAGGAGGAATTTTTTTTGGCCCAGCTATGACATGAAGCTGACCCTTGAGCTCAGGTGCAGGCATCTGTGTGAAGCGTAGCCAGTGTCAGCCCATGCCCACAGCTGAATGCATTTCTGCATTGGATTCAGGGTGATGCTGTGCATGGCTTTACTATATACATTAACAGTACTCTGTGCCAATATGGGATCATACTGGAAATGTGCAGGTAGGGTATGCACAGGGAATGAAATAAGTTCACCTTTGTTCTGAGGAGCTCAAATTCACCTTTGTTTTATGAGTGCCATAATGCTCCTCTCTGCCTAATCTATAATTGTTAACTGAGCGGTGTGAGGAGTGAAGCCCTCTTTGTTGGTATGAAGATTTAACGTGAGCTTCCCTAAGGACTCTTTTTCTCTCCCACACCCCTTTTCAATCTCTCCTCGTTGTTCAAACAAGGAAAATACACACTTTGGGAGAATGTGGCCATGCTGCACATTAATTTAAGGCTCAACACTGTGAAATAAACCTGGGGCCAGTGTGAAAAGATTTTTTTCTTGGCTGCATACTGTGTGAGCAGTCTTGGGGATATAAGTTAGGTAAAGCATTTCTGGGGTGGAGGAGTTCTGTTACAGGTAAGACATTTGTTGTGTTAGAAGTACTCAGTCGTGCCCTGAATTCTGGACACGAATTCAGGGTACTCCAGCTGTGCTCTGGAGCTACTGCTCACAGAGAGGTGTTGGGTGAAAAGGGCAGCCAGCATGGACAGGGGCAGCCCTCTGTCCCTGGGTGCCTCACCAAGTGAAAAATAAAAAGGTTGTATGAAGCAAGTACTTATTGAAGATCATTTGAGAAATTTACAAGAGTGTACATGGAGGAGCTGGAGAGAATGTGGCTGAGATGATGCCAGCAGGGATGCAGATGCCCTGCATTTCAGAAAGCACAGATGCAGAAAAGGCAGTAATAAAAGGTGTAATAAAGATGAGTTAGTCAAATCTGCATGAAAGGATTTTGCTGTCAACTTGTGCAAGACCTAGAAAAGTGTCTAGAAATAAAGATGAGAGGACTTGCAGGCTGGGTGGAGTGAGAGCTTTAGGATCTCTTTTGGCAGCAGTACACAGATTTCTGACTAAATCACTCTCAGCACATCAGCTATGTCGTGGTCTTCTGTAAATCCAGGCAGCTGCAAGAAAACCAGTTCATTGCAACTGTAATCTAAGATGGCATTGCTCAGCCCTTTCTCCACACTAGCACCAAGAGCAGATTTTTTTTCTTAACTGTGGTTGCATGGACTCCAGTAATTTGAGTGACTGTTCTCCACAACTGTGGCATGGTGTGATGTGGTATGATTGACAAAAGTGAGAAGGGAGAGGGGAGGCTAAGGCTGAGAATACCATGGCCTGTTTGAAAAAGCTGAAATAAACTCATGGCAGTCACTTGCTCTGATACTCATCTTCAGGTATGGCATCAATTTTTGACGCCTTTCATTTCATAGGGCCTCCTTGGCTCAACAGCTGACACTGCAGTCTTGGATTTTCAGCTAAGCATTTATTTTGTGTAGCATCTGTAGGCTGAGTTAAAGACTCTGAGAACTGTTGTGCAGGACTGTCCATTTTGCTTTGCAGCTAACAGCTCAGCCTTTGAAATCTTGAGTAATTACAATCTGCTGTTGTCAAAGTCAGTGTGTAGGAGTAAGTGTTAATCCTTTGTATTCAAATACTTGAATAAAATTTCATCTTAAACACGTTTTTTAGCATGTCAAGGTAAAAGTCTGTGTTTATGCTCGTAGTCAGCAGTCTCAAATAAGAACAAGCATAAGGATTTTGTTAAAAATCCCATCGAATGGAGTGAGCCTGAGACACACACCCACGTGTCATTAAATGTGAGAAAGTTATTTAGGTAAGGCACAGAAACGTGGAGTCTGTGTGAATGACCACACAGGAGCAATGCAGATCTCGTTTGAAGTATCAGCTTTCATAAACTGTTGAGAAATAGAGTCAGCATGTGAAGACAGCATGCTGAAGAAAGGCACAGCATGTTGGTTGAACATAACAGGGAAGGACCATTTATTTTGCTGAGTAAAACACATACAGATAACTTCCTTAGGCCCAGTGTGTTAGTGGAAGTCCCAATTTACTTGTGCTAGAGTCATTGCTATCCCACTACAGCAACAAACAGTGTAGAAGCTGAGAAGCTGCCTGATGTGTGTGTATGTAGCGGGCAGCTATGGATTTAAGTTCCTCCAGGTTTGTTGTAGTTTATTCATTTTCCCCTTGTGTTTTTATGACCTGTGATGCCACTGTTAATGCTCTAAAGGCCTATTTTACTTCTAGAAGATCCTGAAGTCAGTTACACAAACAGCAAGGATGTTGACTTGCTGGAACGAGTCCAGAGAAGAGCAACAAAGTTGGTGAGGGGTTTGGAACACAGCCCTATGAGGAAAGGCTGAGGGAGCTGGGGTTGCTCAGCCTGGAGAAGAGGAGACTCAGGGGTGACCTTATCACTCTCTACAACTACCTGAAGGGAGGTTGTAGACAGGCAGATGATGGTCTCTTCTCCCAGGCACCCAGCACCAGAACAAGAGGACACAGTCTCAGGCTGCGCCAGGGGAGGTTCAGGTTGGATGTTAGGAAGAAGTTCTATACAGAAAGAGTGATTGCGCTATGGAATGGGTTGCCCAGGGAGGAGGTGGAGTCGCCGTCATTGGAGGTGTTCAGGAGGAGACTTGATGGGGTGCTTGGTGCCATGGGTTAGCTGTTTGGGTGGGTTGGATTGGTTGATGGGTTGGACACGATGATCTTGAAGGTCTCTTCCAACCTGGTTTGGTTTATTCTAATAAAGGTTTATTCTAATAAAGATTTAACCTACTCTAGAATCAGAGGCTCTTCTTATGTCACTTGCCTGGCTTCTACAAAACTGGAAGGTGCACAGTGAGGGAGAGAATTGCAGGAGGGCTTCCTCTTGCTGGTGTGACTTGATTGTAATTAGAATGCAGTTTTCCTCTGTCTCCATGCTGTATTTAGTATGCAGCATTGAGGGAGGCCATCTCACTACATATTTTAGAAATGGTCATTATCTGTGTCCTTATAGATGTGGTGCTTACTAAAGCCTGATCTGCAGGAGTGCTCAGCACTGCCGGGAGCTGCTGAAATCAATGAAGGATGTGCTTCATTAGATAAAGTGCTCTGTAGAGCTCAGTCCTCTGAAAAATCAGATCTTAGGTGCTTTTTAATGGGTGCTTAAAATTAGCAGACGTTTTTGACCTGAACATGTCAGGACTGTTGTTGCCACCTATGAAATGGGGAACAGTGAAATACCTTCATCTAGCTAAAGAGCTGAAAATAGGCCATGGATATTTGTGCAGCATCTGATTCTGCAGTGAGGAGCTGTATAGAAAAAGCCCTTGAGGAAATTAATAATTGGGTGTTCAGAGGAGGGTGTGAATGGAGTGTAAGTAAACAAGTTTTAGAAACACATGTTGGACAAAGGGGAGCAAACAAAATCTTGGGTGGCTGCTCATTAGCTGAATACTTTCCATTCTGCTCAGGGAAGTGGGAGCACACGATTGTGTAATTAAAGATTGTATCATGACACAGAGGCGTAAGAGGGCTGAATTAAGGTGGTGGCTGCAGCCTTAATCCTGGTCTTTCATAACTTCCAACTCCTTGACTTCCTAACCTCAATAATGTTGCTTTAATGCAGGGGTTTTTGTGTGCCTGTGTAATTTAAATCAGCGGCCCCTGAAAAGGAGCCTTCTGTTTATCGATGATATTGTTAACAAATGATTTTGGGATGAAAAATCAAAGCAATCTCTTTGCTACAGCAGTGCTTTTATAAAACATATCTCAAGCAGACAGCAACTTGCTTTTCTATTGTTTTGCCTTCATCTGTAATCACCACATAGCGTCCTGCAGACTGGTACGGCATTTCATCTTCAGTCTGTTGCACAACCCTTTTTGCACAACACTGAACCACTTTGTTTTCAGATTCCAGACAGATGCGGGAGGCAGTGGATTGTAATTTCATGAAAACAAAGCCAACAAAACAAGATGAAACCTTTCTGCAGAGGGCTTGCAACTTGAAGAAATTGCTAGGATTAGTGGACAGGCTACTGCACCCACTGTAGTTAACATCTTGGCTCTCTTCACCAGTCGCTCATGTCCTAAAACACCATAATTTCTATGCTTTGAGGAGCCTTTCATCTTCTTCATTGCACTTTACACCTGCTTGCCTTTCTCCCTGCTGTTGTTTTAAGAGTGTTTGCAATTTTCCCCCCCCTAGATAAATGCTTTTGAGGAACTAATTGTGCATTCAGAAGAATACACAGCGTTTAACTATCTTACCTGGAGGGAAATGAATGACTGTTACAAACATCTTGTCTTATTTTCTGATTTTTGCAAGATTGCAGGCACTTATGCATGGTTTTCAGACCTTTACACCTGCTTGTTACTGCCAGAACTAAAGTAACAAATTATGAAACGTGTCGGGGGTGGGGAGAGAGAGCTATTGAAGTTTTATGGCTTTTTCATCCATCAGCTATAAATAGTCTTACCAAATAGAACAGAAAACACAATACAAGTTGATGGAGACTGTCAAGATGTGATGGCTAATTTGGTACCCTCAGACTGGCACCATTTCACAGTATCACAGTATCACTTAGGTTGGAAAGGACCTCGAGGATCATCGAGTCCAACCTATCAACACAGACCCCATGACTAGACCATGGCACCAAGTGCCACGTCCAATCTCCCCTTGAACGCCTCCAGGGTCGATGACTCCACCACCTCCCTGGGCAACCCGTTCCAATGACGAATGACTCGCTCGGTGGAGAACTTCCTCCTCACCTCGAGTCTAAACCTCCCCTGGCACAGCTTGAGACTGTGTCCTCTTGTTCTGGTGCTGGTTGCCTGGGAGAAGAGACCAACCCCTTCCTGGCTACAACCACCCTTCAGGTAGTTGTAGAGGGCAATGAGGTCACCCCTGAGCCTCCTCTTCTCCAGGCTAAACAATCCCTGATTCTGAGGGGAGTTTGTGCAGCTGGTTGTGTGTGTTGCTCTACTGGATCCCCACTGCCTGATGCTAACGAAGCTGCAGTATTTCTCCCGGCTGTACTCTCCAGGCGTCTTAATTTCTTGCAAGCTAACCTTCTGTACCCATTTTCCCAGTGAATATGGAGGTTGGTGGTTTTGTCAGTGTTTCTGTCTGCGAGGTTTTTTCATCAGAAGCTCTTTGGCTGCTTCTTGCTTCTCCTCACGTCACAGCCCTGGCAAATGAAACACTTCTGCAGCTGACAGCCAGGGCTGAGGTGCTGAGTCTGTCTTATGGTTGTGTCCATAGCTTGGGAAGAATTTCAAATCAACTTTTGTAGCTAGTGAAAATGTATTTCTTTTCCCCCTCCCTTAATTGGCTTCTTCGTTCTGCACCAGTGTTCCTATCAAATGTGAATTGCTCTTACCTTGAAAATAGACAAAAGGCTCCAGAAGTGCCTTTCCTACAGTTCTGTTTGACAAGGATGCTTGGATGTCTGAGAAGTGGGCAGGGGCAAGCTGGTAGATTTGAGCTTGCTTTTCTAACTGTTTGTGCTTTAAGTGGAGCATTGCATTGACATTTCATGACTATTTAATGAGGCAAGGGAGGGAGTCAAAGGTGTCTTATTGTGATTTATTGTTGGAGTGAAGGATAAATTATTGAGCAATGATATAAAGCTGTTGTGGACTTTATCAAGAACCAGAGGAGCGAATAATTGGTAGATAGTTGTAGAGTGATGCAGTTGTTATTTGTTTTTACTAGCCCAGCACTGTAATCTACTTTTGTGCTTCATAATAAGTTCTTAAAAGCTGCACTTTACTGGGGTCATGTTGGGTGTGAATTCAGAAACTAAGTTCTTGCAGCACTGGAATCACAATGAGAATCCACAAGGATGGTTTGAAAGAGCAAGACTTGAAACCCCTGCACAGTGCCTTAAATTTTCATTCAGATAAGTACCTGCAGTGTGTTTGCTACACAGTGCATCTACAACATTGCTCTTCTTCAAGTGCTCCCACAGAAAAATCCTCTGCTAAGGGGTGGAACAGAGGTCCTGCTGTTGATGTGTAATTTCTAAGTCATTGCCAGAGGGAAGGTGGCTGGAGGGTAAGGGCAGGAAGAAAGGGCAGCAGTGAGGGACCGGCTCTTGTGTGAGATTCGTGGGGGTGAAGCATGTACCCCATAAAGCAGTGTGAAGCACTTCTCAGCTTCCACTGAGGATCTGATTTAAAATTAATGAGCTGTCTTTTACATAGCAAGAAGATGGACTCTCCTGAAATAAATCAGGCGCAGCTCCCTGAAAGCTTAATGCTCAATGAGAATGCAGCGTGTCCTTCAAGCCTCCTACCTCGAGAGAGAATGCCTGATGTAGCCATGGTGGCTGCTTCTCCTCCCCTCACCAAATGCAGGGCTTGGATTGAAATTGTTAATACTAATTGGGGCTGAGATGATTGCAGTGCCACCCCATCAGCCTTCAGCAGCCCTCCTGCTCGCCGGCGTCACGGCAGGAGTCTGTTCAGCTTGGGCAGCTCTTCTCCGCTGGGGCACGTACAGTGGTATCAGCTTGATTAATGTGCCCAATAGAAATAAAACAAATGGAAATTTTTTAAGATTATACAGTACACTCATAAATATTAATGCACTTTTGTACTGAATTGCATGTAATTACATATTTATACATTTAAGTCACCTTCCTGATACACTTTAGGCACTTTACTGATGAAAGATATCTCTGAATAAGATGGTTTTAAGCCATGCCTAATATGTTTGTAGGATTTATTTAATAATGTGTGGGCTTGTATGCTGGCAGGAGAGGAGAAAAACCTCCATTAAAGTCTGAATGTGTTGTTCACAGAGTCTGCTACTTAGTTTGAATCAACTCCATGGGTAGCTGCTGAAAAATGCGTCTCGACATGAAATATTACTACATCTCCTTATCTATGTAGATAAGGTCTGTGCAGTCCTGTCACCTTAGAGTAATTACAGCTTATTACTCTAATCATGATGATGCCTGAAGTCTGTAATTAAGATTGTGCTGGCTAATGTACTAGCACACGGCATGGTACAGCTATTGTCCTATCTAAACAACAGAAAGATAAAAATGGGATGAGGGAGAAAGGGCAAAAGTGGAGAAGTGATTTATGCAGGGCCACGGTTCCCAGCCAAGCGCTGCCTCCACCCAACACAGCGCCTTCCAGGAGGGAAGAATCTGTGTGTCCTCTACAGCCTCATGAGCTGCACTTCCAACAGGCTGTCCAGGATGATCCCAGGCAGTCTGCACCTTCAGATGTGACAATCAACACCCTGTGGGATCTCTCTCCAAGCCAACTTTAATGCATCCTCTCCACCTGTGTCTAAGCTTTTATTCTTTTAACACATCCTGTTGCACTCCAGCCTGCAGATGAAAAAATTAAACATACTTTTGTATACCTATGTGATTTGACCTTAAATAAACAAATATATCAGTGGAAAGGAATGGGAGGTTCAATAAAAGAAGGATTTGACCCACAGCAGTGGTGTCAGCTGGTGAAAAGCAGACACTGCTCTGGAGGAATGTGGTTGTCCAAACACCAATCTTTACGTCCACATTTCACAGCAAGCCCGCCCCCCAAACTGGATTTAAGGCCCCCTCTCACAATTGGTAGAAGGGCAAGTGATGCACTTATGGAGCTGCCTTTCCTTTTTGGTTGTGAGCAGGAGAAGCACCTTATTTTTTGAGATTTCTGCAGGTTGTTTCCTCTTCTCTTGGAAGGTTTTCATAGAGTTTGTAGAAGGCTTTGTGAGTTTGGTGTAACCTGAAAATTCTTTCATCCCAGTTCTGACATGAGCTAAACTTCCTTTATGTGTATCCACCAGTTCATAGAATCAATAAGGTTGGAAAAGACCTCAAAAATCATCAAGTCCAACCTGTCACCCAACACCTCATGACTACTAAACCATGGCACCAAGTGCCACGTCCAGTCCTGTCTTGAACACTTCCAGGGATGGTGACTCCACCTTCCTGGGCAGCACATTCCAATGCCTAACAACTCTCTCTGAGAAGAACTTTCTCCTCACCTTGAGGCTAAATTTCCCCTGGCACAGCTTGAGACTGTGTCCTCTTGTTCTGGTGCTGCTTGCCTGGGAGAAGAGACCAACCCCCTCCTGGCTACAACCTCCCTTCAGGTAGTTGTAGAGAGCAAGAAGGTCTCCCCTGAGCCTCCTCTTCTCCAGGCTAAACAATCCCAGCTCCCTCAGCCTCTCCATTCATGAACCTTTCTGCAGTTGGCTAGAACATGGGCTTCTTATGGAGGAGGTTACCCCAGACACACCCATAGTGATCGGCAAACTGTGACCCATTTTACACCCTCTTTAAAGCTAATGGCCACTAGTAATTTCTTGATGGCAGTGCTAGCCCCATTAGACATTTTATAAGCTTCTGGAAGCCTGCCACTGTTTCATTTAGATCACTCAGAGATGGGGAGCAAAAAAAAAAACAACAGTCCCACTAAAGCTATTTAGTCATTAGGAGGATTCTCTTTTTTTTTCTTTTTCTTTTCAAGAAAGTTTCTTTCTCTTCACTCCTTCAACCTTTCACATGTAGAGTGAGTCCTCTTAACAGCATCTCTATCTACAGATACGAGCTCTGAGTTTTAACAGAAATTCTGTGCTGCTTTAATGCACTACTCAGAAAGAATTGGCTGGTTTTTATGCTGATGTGAAAAATGTAGTTGTTTGGTATTAGCAGCACAGTGATGGTTATCTTAAGGCACAACTCTGTTCCGTGATAGAAAAGCTCCTTGGCTGCCGTTGAAGAAGCTGCAATTCTGGTGCTTTATTTTTTTCCTTGTGCAATTTGCTCTGTGAGAATGGCAGTGGTAGTTTTCCAGTTTGTTTTGCAAAGTTTGATAGCCATTCCCCCACTCCTCAGTCCCAGCCTGTGTGAGGTGCTCTCTGTTAGTTATCCAGGACATCAGTGTGTTTTTTTGGTTGCTGTGGTTCCTCTTTATGAAGCTATTCATGAAGAGCATTGGTGAAACTGTTACTGCAGTCTATGACGCCTGAGAATTTGCCTTTGTGCATCATTTATGACATGTATCTAAACCTAAAACCTTCCTGGGAAAGGAGACAGAAGGTGTGCTTGGAAAAGTGATTCTCTTCCTTTATATTTCCTTGGGCTTTCTCCATGGGGATCTCTCAGCTTCTGTACAGTGCTTTCACAAGTAGATCTCAAAGCCTCTTATGAAGATCAGTGCTACTACTGACTTCTGTTCTAGTAGCTGGAGGAACCAGAGAAGAGAGACATGACATTCTTCAAGTAGTGCTCCTGCTTTATAGCTCAGAATTCTCCAGACTTTTTTTCCTGAGCTTGGATTAAGGCTGCTAACATTTCTCATATGACTCACAGTGTGTGAAGAAAAGCTTTGGGTATTTCCCTACAGTGTCTTAGCTGAACAAAAGGTTTAAGAAGTGTCTTATAGCTTCTGTACTGTACTCCCTTCTTTATTGCCTGCAAAATTGCCCTTTTACCAAATATCAACTGTCTTCAGTTTAATTAATCTTCTCAGTGGTTTAAGTTATGAATTTTGTGAAGCTCTTGTGTTTTAGATAGGTATTTAGGGAGCATTCTTTAATTAAGCCAAACTGATTTTTGCCTTTAGGCATGGGAGGTTTTTTGCATTAAAAGATGGCATAATTTGAATTATGTTCTTCTGAACCTGAATCTTTATGTGACACAGGGACCAATAGCCAGTTTCTTCCCTGCTGTCAGTTATAATAGCAAGTGACAATAAACAGCATGAATTACAGAATCTGAGTGTGGTGAGGTTTGGAAGGGATCTCTGGAGATCACCTAGTCCAACCCTCCTGCTAAAGTAGGGTCACCTACGGCAGGCTGCCCAAGATCACAATATCCAGTCAGGTTTATAATCTCTCCAGAGGAGAATCCACAAGCTCTCTGGGCAGCCTGGTCATGCACCCTCAGAAGAAAGAAATTTCACCACTGAAAAGAGCCTAGCTCCATCCTTTTGACACTTGCCCTTTTCATATTTAGATGAAACCTTACTTTATGGTAGGGCATGGAGAGGTTCTGGTTCAAGCAGCCAGGCGTGTTAATAGAGTATACTTAAATTATGACACTGTTTAAGGAATATGCCCCTTCTAGGGAGTTCTTGGAGTAGATGGGGCTTAGCAGACTATTTATTATGTGAACAATATGCATTGTAATTTACACCTTCCAGTAGACTCTAATTCTTCTCTCCTAATTATCCTCCAGATTCCTTTTCCTCTGCCTTTTAATTCTGTGGTATTGGAAAATGGGTTTGTTGGTGTTTTGGTGTTTTTTAAGGAACATTTCTTTGAAACAAACCCATGAATTCCATGTTTTGCAGGGTATCAGTAAGAAAACAGCTGAAGCTGTCAGTTAAGCACCAACACCTGTGTTTGTGTTACAAGACTTGAGTGTTTTTCACAGACAAACACTGATTCTGGGGTTTACAGAAAGACCAGCAACAAAGTTTTTGGATGCAAGCTTTTTGGTGTGTGCTCCCCCACCCAGTCAGAGATTTGGAAATCTTCTCCTTAGGTCAGGCTGGAGGGAAAGATCTACTGAAGCTGGGATTCCTTGGCTATAATTGGATTTAGGTCAGCTTTTGCCTTGGGTTGTCAAATACAAGGCATAAGAAAAGCAACTGTGAAAAGCCAGGCTTTGTTTAAATCAAACAGAATAGCTACTTTAAACATTCTAACCCGTGGTGCATGCTAAGTGTACGCTCACTTGTGCATGGGATGTTTTGGAGAAGGGTGTGCTTGATGGGATGAGATCTAAAGGAGCATCTCTCTGCTTCTGGGCACTCCATCTTGCAGATTTTATCTTGCATTTGCCTATCCTTTGATTAAGTGGACACTAGTGAAGTCTGCTTTTTCCTTTTTTGGTGACTGTAGGATTGCCTTGAGAATGCCTTGGGACTGGATGGGGCACTTGGTGCCAAGGTGTAGTTGATTAAATGGTGTTGGATGATAGGTTGGACTCAATGATCTCAGAGGTCTTTTCCAACCTGGTTAATTCTATTCTGTTTTTTGCTGGTCGCCTAGAATTGCTGCTTGAAGCGGTCAACCAAACTGCAGCCGTATCTTAACCACTGCATTTTTCTTCTCTTCCTTTTCCCTCTGCAGAAGGACATAGCTCTGAAACCTCAGGAACGTATGGAGAAGCGACAGAATCCTCTAGCCAAGAAGAAACGGGAAGCACTTACCAATGGGCTGTCATACCTTCCTAAAAAGAACAGACTTCACCACCACCAGTACAGCTCCGACCGAGAAAACGATCGCAATCTCTGTCAGCACCTTGGGAAGCGGAAGAAAATACCGAAGGGCCTCAGACAGGTGGGAGACAGTTATCTGCTGTGGGGAGGGAAGCCTTTGGCTGCTGGCACATGGTCTGTAAAAGCAGGTTTCTCACTTTGTGGGCACGCTTATTTTAACCCCTCCATAGCTGTGCTATTCTTGGGCTCTCGGGTGCCGCTTAGTACTGTGTTCTGGTACTGGAGGAGATTAGCTGAGTGGTAAAGCAAGTGGTGCATTGATGACCGAGCTGAGTTGATTAATGAATGTGTAAAGGTTGGAAGACCTTTTTCAGACTGGTTGTGAGAATGTTGGGACAAACAAATGTGGTCTCTCTGTTACATTGTTAGACCAATTTTGTACTGTATGTTTTCTTGTCTTTTGACTTTGAACACAGAAGCATAAGATTCGCTTTGAACATCAAGGGCAAAGTGAGGTAATTGCAAGAGGGGCAGGTGTTAAACAAGACAAAGCTGTGAGACTGATTGTGGTGGGAGGAGCTCATTTGTAGGACATTAGTGGCACCTGTGTGCGCTGTTTTGGGTTACTAATAACCTGCCCTTGAGCTAGAACTTTCTTTCTGCCTTCCCGACAGTGGTGTTTCCTTGCTGCAGGAGCTGTGGTGAGTGTGTAATATCTGGGGCTGGAAAGCTTGAAACTGTATATTTTGATTTCTCCTTCAGGACCATGCAGTGTTATGTTTGTGTGATACACAAATAACTAACTCAGAGCTGAGCTTTAAGTGTAGCATGTGCTTGTGTGGTCATTTGGCTCCTTGTCTGTGAAACTAGACTCTGAAGTAACAGTAAAGAGGTCAGCTTTGAGCTAAATTTGATATTAATGTCTTTTTACCCGACATTTGTGTGGCCAATGGAGAGGGTTGAGTCTTCATCTTTGTTTGGTGCAACCCAAACGTTGCTTTGCAGAGAAGCTTTGAGAAAACAGTGCAAATTCCCTGCTGCTCATTCTGTGAGCTCTGGAAGAGAGGAGGAATGTTGAGGATGACAATTATATTGACTTGTACTCAATTTTGATTCTTCAGAGTTACAGAAGCTGGTAAAAAATGGTTTTGTGATTATTTTAAGCCTATGTTGTATACAGAAATAAGAATGTGCATAGCACAGCAAACAAGTTGTAAAATGTCTGCTCTGCTACCACACCTGTTAGAGGTGGTGCTTCTGATTGCATTTTCCTTTGCCTTTCAAAGGGGCATAGGGAAACTCCTCAGGACAGCTGATGCAATTGTTATGTTATAAGTAGATATTGGAGGTTTCTGTGTTTCCTCAACTGCTTTCTGTGTTCACTAGTGGTCTTTACTCTCTTCCTTTTTAGTATGTCAAATGGTAAATGTGTCTGCTGTGTGCAGGAGGAATTGCCCTTAATGAAAGCTGACTTCTTGTTTTGGTTGATTCCCCCAACATAACTGCTGTCAGGTGAAGCCTGTTCTGTCCACTACTTGTGCTGGGGAGGAATCAGTCTCGGAGCTAATGGAGGTTATTTGTGAGGTTGTGTTTTTAGGAATTGGCTTGGAAGTTATTGAGTTGACAAATGTCATGGAAAATGGTTTTTCTTTTAGCTGATAAATCTGAGTACTCTGCTTAATTCCTGAGGGATAAGGCTGAGAGGATATAAAATATCTTGCTCGGTATAAATTTAATACAATTGGTAGGGGTATGGCTCCTTAGATAAGAACATTTTGGTCTCATGAGCAGTTTAGGTGATGACAAATCCAAGTAGCTTTGGCGCTTAAACGTGGAAAAAAGACATCATGGAAAAGACTGTAAAGCTTATTTGAAAAGACATGCTCACAACCTTTGTACATGGGATTTCTGGTAAGTGTTTTCCCTGTCTTCTTTCAAGAGGAAGACAAAAGAAGGAGAATGCTGAATTCTGAGGGGTGTTTGATCATATATCACTTTCCTTCCTGGAGGAACTCTTGGCTGTGCACCATGGGTTTGTATCTTCACCTAGCTCTATGCCACTGAATTCCTTGGTTCTTGGTGGGGAGTAAAGTTGCTTGTCAGTCTTCTCAGCTAACAACAAACTAAGAACTGGGGACCCTGTGTTTTATTCTTGGCAAAGTAGAGGCATCCAAAGGCAGTTAGAGTTTGGTATGCTTCTGGATGTATATGGTATCCTTGCTATAGGGTCACACAATATCTTAAGTTGGGAGGGACCCATAAGGATCGAGTCCTGCTTCCCTGCTCCTCAAAGGACTATCTGTAATTGAGCCATTAGGGCTGGGTATTTTGTACCTGAACAATGTATCTTGGCCCTATTGTCTCAAGAGGAATCCTGAATTGTCACATGTGAATGTTGAATTGGCAGGATACAATCTTGATGCTGTCAGTCGCGTTGCTGTGCTGATGTAAGACCTTGGCTGCAGTCTGCCTCTGTTGGGAAATATTTTATGCCTGGAGATGTTGTTCATTGTTTTACCAGTAGTTAACAGTCCTGTCTGATACACCTTTCAGTGAAATCTGTTATCTGCTGGAAGTAACTCTCCCGTGCAGGATTTACAGTATGAAGCTCCCCTGTCAAACAGATTTAGTTGAAGGCAGCTATTGGAAGGCCTGCTAATTAGTTTTGAGCGAAAATCCTTGCAGTATTCATGCAGGTATTTATCCAGCTCTGCTGAAATGCCTACAAGGTTTATTGAAATCCAGAAAATGTGAAACTGTGGGTTAATTAAGGCTCATCTTTTACTAGCGAGAAGACTTTTGAACTCTGCTTTTTGTGAGCTTTTATAAATGCACTTATGAAATGCCTGAAGGAAATCTTAGCTGGCGTTAAGCAAACACGAGGCTCATCAGAAGGTTTCTCCGGCGCTTTCAGTTTAATTTCCTTTCCGTTAATTGGGGATGGTGTGTGGGGGGGGGTTATGTGTTTTCTGTGGAAATGAAAAAAAAACCACAATAAAAAATCATTTGGAAATCTTCAAGTGAACATTTATATATTTTTTTTTTTTTTTGTTTAAATTAGTAAAGGGTGCAAAGAGGTTGGCAGCGTTTTGTAAATAGCTCTTAATGAGTTTTTACTCCTCAAGGTTGGAGCCGAGCAGGGCGCGCTAGGAAACAACGAGCTCCCCTTGCAGGAGCGTTGAGAGTGTTTTGATAGTGAGAGGGGAAGGATTGTTTCTCTTTATTCAGTGGATGTGTCCTCTTCAACATATTCGTTGATGATCTGGATGAAGGGGTAGAGTCAGTCATCAGCAAGTTTGCAGATGACACAAAGTTAGGGGCAGATGTTAGTCAGTTAGAGGGTAGAAGGGCTCTGCAGAGGGACCTCGACTGACTGGACAGATGGGCAGAGTCCAATGGGATGGCATTCAACAAGTCCAAGTGCCGAGTGCTGCACTTTGGCTATGGCAATCCCATGCAGAGCTATAGGCTGGGGTTGGAGTGGCTGGAGAGCTCCCAAACAGAGAGGGACCTGGGGGTGCTGATCGACAGCCACCTGAATATGAGCCAACAGGGTGCCCAGGTGGCCAGGAGGGCCAATAGCATCCTGGGCTGCATTAGGAATAGTGTGGCCAGCAGGAGCAGGGAGGTCATAGTGCCCCTGTACTCTGCTTTGGTTAGGCCACACCTTGAGTACTGTGTCCAGTTCTGTGCCCCTCAGTTTAAGAAGGACATCAAAACACTTGAAGGTGTCCAGAGAAGGGCAACAAGGCTGGGGAGAGGCCTTGAACACAAGCCCTATGAGGAGAGGCTGAGGGAGCTGGGATTGTTTAGCCTGGAGAAGAGGAGGCTCAGGGGTGACCTCATTGCCCTCTACAACTACCTGAAGGGTGGTTGTAGCCAGGAAGGGGTTGGCCTCTTCTCCCAGGCAACCAGCACCAGAACAAGAGGACACAGTCTCCAGCTGCGCCAGGGGAGGTTTAGACTCGAGGTGAGGAGGAAGTTCTTCACAGAGCGAGTCATTCGGCATTGGAACGGGTTGCCCAGGGAGGTGATTGAGTCATCGACCCTGGAGGCGTTCAAGGGGAGATTGGACGTGGCACTTGGTGCCATGGTCTAGTCATGGGGTCTGTGTTGATAGGTTGGACTCGATGATCCTCAAGGTCCTTTCCAACCTAAGTGATAATGTGTGTTTTGGAGAGAGAAGATGACGCTGTTTTTTCTGCCTCTACCATTTCCTTTGTTGTTTTCTTTACCTGCTGGGAGATTCCTACATCTTGCAGAAAGGGATTGTCTCTGTGTGTTTTCCTGAAACAGGAGTCTGTGCTGGGCAAGTGGTATCTTAGCTGGCTTCCATATACAAGGTAGCAAACTGGTGCTGGGCCCTACCTTAACTGGCTGATTGCCAAGACACTTGCAGAATATCAAATCTTAAGCCTAGATATGTCTCAGTGCAAGGAAAGAGACAAACTGGTCGTAAGTGGCACACGCTGGATAGAGAGAAGAAAGCTCGTAATGGAATGATGAATTAGGAGGTATATTATAATGAGATAAGGGGGGAAACTGGAAGAACAGCAAGAAAAAGTACACTGGTGATTCTGGCAGTCATCAGCTGCAAGCTTTGTAAACTATTGGCTTTAACCTCACAGTCTATTACATGAATCAAGTAAAGGAGAGGGAAGTACTGAAGCTTTTCCTTCTCAGAATTAAGACCACAGTTCCCTTGGCAGCCTCGCCCTGAATCCATACATCTTATATCTGAGACTGCTGAGGCTTTTCATGGCTGGTCTGGATATCCACTGTTGTCCCATTTCATTGTGGCTTCTTGGAGATTTAGCTGTGCCACGCTTGTCCTCTGGTGCAGAGGTGCTTGTGTGCTTCAGTACAGCAAACCTATGGCACAGAGGATGACACAACCACTGTGAGATCAGCATTTAATCACATTTACAGTTGGGAATGGCTGTTGCCTGCTCTTAGACAAGCCTATACATGACAGGTAATGAGAGCAGAGCAGGAGGTGGGTGTTAGCTTCATGGTTTGTGGTGACATTGGTCGGGGAGCCGAGCAGATGGGTTTGATTGTCACCGGCAGTGCGATTCCAGCGAGAGCTGACTGTGGTGACAAGCGATTTACAATGTGCTATTTACAGTTTGGGTTTGCAGTCTCTCAATGACATCTGAGTGCTCTTTAGCAACTGCTTTCATTACTGCTGTTCCAAGAGCTGTTAATTGAAAATGAAATTGTGGGTGGGCTTTGGGAGTGCAGTAGCAGCTACAGGGATTGCACGCAACCACAGCAAATGGATCAATTTCTTTGACCCCCAACTTGTAACTCTGTGCTGTGCAGCAGCAAGGGATAAATTGTGTGTAAATTTGTGCAGTGTGAGGTCAGACACCTTGAAAATACTGCATACAGCATGGCTGCACCATGATGAATGAAGCAGGCTTGAGTCTTTTTACACAGCCGCTGTGATTTGGGACTCCTAGATGGGCAGCCAGTGGATGTCAGTGCTTATGAAATTGCTGAATGCCAAGAAGAAAATGGGCCAGAAAAATAGCTCACACAGGACAGTAGAGGGGTTTGCAGGCTGTGCTGGGTGTCTTTGGGCTAGGTCTGCACTGGTGGAGGTCTGGGTGTATATGGCTGAAAGTAAAGAAAATGCTGCTGCTGACTTGGAGTGTTGGACAAAGTTCCACACCTTAGGAGTGGTACCAGCTAGTCATCAGGGCAGCAGCCATAGCACCATGTCTTTGTGGAAACTGACATGATGTTACTTTCCTTTCTGTTTGTAAAGAAAGATTGATTTGTGTTGTATTGTTAGTTTCAAAACCCCAGCACAACCACCAGATTTGCTGCTTGCTTTGTAACCTACGTGGCATGGCTTGATTATGTGCCAGTGTTGGCAAAAATCTGAGGTCACCCAAAGCAAATGTGGCTTGTCTGCTCTGTGTTGGTGTCATGTCATGAAAGGACATTGTTTACTTAGATTTATTTACCAATCCACCTTATTAACAGTATTTAATTTGAAAAATAAACCATAAAGCTAGAGATAAAGCTATAGAAATATTGCAACACTGAGAGTACAGAAAGGGCCGTGTACATGTTACCGTGCTTTGAGGTCACATTGCAGCGTGAGTATGTGTAGTAATATAGTGGAAGAAGATGCTCACATGATGGAGGTAGCTAGATAAGGGCTTTTAGAAACTTCTGGAGGATGGAAAAGGAGTAACACATCTGTGGGGAAGGGGTGAAGTGGAGAGGCTTTGCATAGCTCCAGGCTGGACAGCGTGGGTTTTTGGGAAGTAAATGTTACCTGAGGGTGTGTGCAGGGAGGGGGATGCCTGAAGAGGAGCGGGGGGGCCCACTCTGTGAATTAACATCATCAGTGTCCTGCTAATGTCTGGCTCAGTGTTATCTAGTCTATCATCATATTGTTCAAATGCTGAGTGCTTTGTGCTGGCCAATTGGTAATTTCATCCTCAAAAGAGAGCCATGCTGCATTTTGCAGACATGCAGGGCGTGTGGGTTTCTGTATGTATGAGGGATCATGTGTCAAAAAACTGGGCTGCCATTCAGCTGCCCCCCCCCCCCCCCTCAGAAACCACTGCTGGTGACAAACAGTGCTTGAATTACGAGCATTTTGTGATTTCCCCACCACTGTTTGCCTCTGATCAGAGGCCACAGAAATCTCCAGCTGCACTTAACCCGCAGCCACCGTATCCAGTGCGTCATCTCTGAAGGCACCCAGCTGCTCAATAGCATCCAAACAACTTCTGGGCCCTGATAATATATAATTGAGCTCCATGGGCACAGAAGAGATTGTTGTTCTCCACAGAAAGGACTGAAAAATGATGCGCTGCTTCGCGTGCCTGTTGTCCTGCGCCGCACATCCTCCCTCCCAGGTTTAATGAAGTTCCTGAATAGGCTCTTTGGATTCCTTGCAAACGCAGGGAAAAGCAAGCAGATGATGTGAAATCCACAGCCATTCACAAACCTAAGCAGGAGGGCAGGGTGCAGGCAGCGCTTTCAGCTCCTGGCACGCAGGCAAACACCTGCATTCATTGATCAGCCGCTCCTAGGAGCTGCCACTTCACTGAGGATTTGCCTGCAGTGACGTGTCACAGGCGTTCCCCTCCCCCCCCCCACCTCCCCTCCCCCTTTATAATCACCAGTTTCACCTGCAATTTTTCAATAAGCTATTGAATTATACCTCTCTAAATGATACACTGCAAATCCAGCGGCTCCTAATTGCTAATGATGGTTCTGAAAGACTTTCATTTGACTGTAATTAGGTTTGCAAGCAATCAGCTGCCCTTATCAGAATTGAAAACACATATAATGTGAAATACGGGCTGGTGGGAGCCTAGTGGTTTCTTGCAAGGAGGAGGGAAGAGGAAGATGTTTTATTAGCAGAAGCTGTGACATATTTTAACACCTTGAAAACATCATGTGTGAAATTAATTCTGTTCAGTATTATACCATCTGGCAGTGTTATTGTTCTGTGTATATAGCCATGTAAAGTCTGCTTTTTTCAGCTGGGAATGAGCCTGTGTTTGAAATAGTAATCATGAATCAAATTGATTACTAAGGATGTTATCCCTGCTAGAGAGGTTAAAAATACATACTGGGAGATCCCATGGACTCAAAATGGCTTCCCTGTGGAGAGCTGCACTTGCAGGGCTGATGAAATTGGAAGAAAAGGGTCTTGGTTTTGCCATGCCTCTCTCCTGACAATGTGCATCTTTGCTCCAAGGGAGCAGAAAGTCTATCCAGGTATTGTCTGTTGAGGCTGAAGTAGAAAATGCCTGTATCTTACACTTGGTATTGGCATAGCTGTCTAGTAACCTACTACTATTTTGATCCTGTCTTTATGCTACTGCACTGGATACCCAGCTCAGAATCTCCTGCTACCAGGAGTGTCTTCAGGCTCCAGTATAGGCACAGACAATCCCCATTCATAGATGCAGAAAAACATATGCTTAAAGCCTGGTTGCAATCTTTTGTTTGCCCACTCTGGTGAAAATACTGCCTGTCTGGCCATGGGGACTGTCTCTTAACCAGGGCTCAAATGTGGGTGTTAATATCTGTGACCAGTGTAGTTACCAGGATAGTGTTACTTTTAGATGGTAGAGCTTGTACAGACAAGGCAGAGTGTGGAAGAAACATCTAGAAACAGGAGTCAATGGTGGGATATAACCATCTTCCTTGTTTCTCTGAAGCTGCTGGTGTGAGCTGATTGCACCTGGGATGCAGCAGAAGCAGAGTTCCTCTACCTCCTCTGCTTTCACCTGCCATGGCTGTTGTGTTGCAGGTGATCAGGCTTGGAAGAAAATGAGCAGTGTTGGCATGTTTTTATTTGTAATGCAAACCCTGCCACTGCTTGTGATCTGCCCTGCTGCATCTCACTTGGTCTTTTGCCTCCCCTTCCTGCAGCTGTGAAACAGAGTTGCCAGAGAGATGTCACCACCCTGTCACCAGACCTGGTGATGCTGGGGGGGGGGGGGGGGGGGAAGTGTCCCTGTGCACACCACTTGCCCACTCCAGCCAGTGTAGCAAGCTCCTAGCAAATTCCAGCCTGGGGTGTGTGTGTGTGTGTGTGTGTGTGGAAATAGAAGAGATTAAAGACAGTGGCTTTTGGGCTAACCTCATTATGTTAATCAGTTAGATATCATGAGAATAACAGGGAAAAAATAAATTGCTGTGCACAGAGCAGTTATTGTCTCCCAGGATTACCTTTTTTTTTTTTCCTTTTAATGTTGGCACCCCACTCTAATTGAAAACTTAAATGATTATTAAAGGTGCTGTTTGGGGAAGTGAACCATATTTCAAATGTGTGATGTAATCAATTGCTGCCTTTAAAAGTTTCTAAGCATCTTACTGACAGGAGTTAAGCAAAAAATGAATTTTCACTGAGGCTGCTTGGAGATAAATGAAGCTCTAGCTCGAGTAATATGAGACTGTCCAATCAAGGGACTTTATTGTATTACAAATTACTAAACAAGGACACATCTTCCAGCTTTTTCTGAAGGTTTGGGGTTGTGTGTTTTTTTATTCAGGGCCCCATCCTGTTCAACATCTTTATTGATGATCTGGATGAGGGGATTGATTGAGTCCATCCTCAGTAAATTTGCAGATGACACCAAGTTGGGAGCAGGTGTTGATCTGTTATAGGGTAGAAGAGTCCTCCAGAGGGACCTTGACAGGCTGGACAGATGGGCAGAGTCCAACAGGATGGCATTCAACAAGTCCAAGTGCTGGGTGCTGCACTTTGGTCACAAGAACCCCATGCAGTGCTACAGGCTGGGGTCAGAGTGGCTGAGAGCAGCCAAATGGAAAGGGACCTGGGGGTGCTGATTGACAGCAGCTGAAGAGGAGCCAGCAGTGTGCCCAGGTGGCCAAGAAGGCCAATGGCATCGTGGCCTGCATCAGGAACAGTGTGGCCAGCAGGAGCAGGGAAGTCCTTGTGCCCTGTGCTCAGCACTGCTTAGGCCACACCTTGAGTCCTGTATCTAATTCTGGGCTCCTCAATTTAAGAAGGACATTGAGAGACTTGAAGGTGTCCAGAGAAGGGCAACAAAGCTGGGGAGGGGTCTGGAGCACAGCCCTGTGAGGAGAGGCTGAGGGAGCTGGGGTTGCTTAGCCTGGAGAAGAGGAGACTCAGGGGAGACCTTCTTGCTCTCTCCAACTCCCTGAAGGGAGGTTGTAGCCAGGTGGGGGTTGGTCTCTTCTCCTAGGCACCCAGCACCAGAACAAGAGGACACAGTCTCAGGCTGTGCCAGGGGAAGTTTAGGCTGGAGGTGAGGAGAAAGTTCTTCCCAGAAAGAGTTGTTAGCCATTGGAATGTTCTGCTGAGGGAGGTGGTGGAGTCCCTGGCTCTGGAGGTGTTCAAAAAGGGATTGGATGTGGCACTTGGTGCCATGGTTTAGTAGTCATGAGTTGTTGGGTCACAGGTTGGACCTGATGATCACTGAGGTCTTTTCCAACCTTATTGATTCTATGATTCTAAATACACCTTCAATCTAAGCCAAGACTTCTGCTCTGTAGATCTGCCTTTGTATTACTGGAAGCACATCATCCATGATTTTTTGGAAGTGTTGAAGCTCTGTTACTGAATCCTTTTTTTCCCCATGAACTCTGTATTCACAAAGGGAGGAGGTGTAAGAGCCATGTGGCTGTAGCATCCAGCAGCGTGCTGGTGGGTGTGCAGCATCTTTCTGGCATAGGGCCCATTACCAGGGCTGTGTGCTGGGGCTGTTCCTGCTGCAAGACCCAATGGGCAGGCAGGGAGGCACAGGGAGGCTGTGATACCTTGCAGCAAGCCCTGTGGTATGGAAAGAGCCTTGGGAGCAGGAGAGCAGCCTCACAAGCAGGTCAGGCTCTTGTGTGATGTTTACACTTGGGCTTTTGTAACCTCGGGTCCAGCTCTTGAGTGCTTTAACTCCATGGATTCAGGGACCAAAGACCTAAGCTGTGTGCTTGTGAAATGCTTGGGGATGCTTTTAGTGCCACTGAGCAAGATGTGGAGGAACTGTTCTCTTGCCAAGGCTCCCTAGTTCATGTTTTCCAAGGGTAAGAAAACAGGAGGGGGTAAAGAGGCAATTCTTTGAATTTAGTAGGATATTTTTACTATGTCCTTGTAAACTAAGGGCAGTACTCCTGCTTTTGTAGCTGGCTTCTTGCAGGCAGCCAGGGAGGGAGACTGGGATTCCCTGTGCCCAAGCAGCTGAATTTTTAGCTGAGATTTATTAGAATAATGAGGAAAACAGCAACATGAGTGGCAGTGTCACTGCAGTCTGGTAAACTAAAGCAGTGTGAAACACAGTTGGCATGATGGCTCTTGTGGTTTGCAGTGCCTCGTGGTGGGACTGCAGAGCTTTTTGAGCCTGCTCTGGATTTAGCTGGCTGTGGAGGGTCAGCTCTGGCCAGTCTTGAGGCTACCTGTGTCCTCAGAGGCCACACACTGCCCCCACGGCAGCACAGTGTTGCTGAAGGAAATGTTTGTGTTGCTAAACTTTCTGCTGTTCATTTCATTTCAACAAAAAGCGACCTGTGTTCGAAGCTCAGAAAATTGGTGATGATCTTCCTCAGCTCAGAGGAGGTTATTCTCTCATTTGTGAGGATTCACAAGCTGGAACATTGTGTAAAACCAAGGCATCTTAAATTTGAATTGTGTCCAAACCCACTGAAATGGAACAAATGTAAGTCCATTTCCTATGTCAAGCCTCTTTCATAGTATGTGAACCAGATGCACCAGGAAAAGCCACCTTTGTTATTAGCAGAAGTGTGACAAAGCTTTCTATTTTATGCTGAACTTGCTGTACTCTTGAATAATTGAAAAGAATATTTTTGACTTGGTTGCTTTGCCAAAGACACTTTGGTCATTGCTGCCTAAGGCTGTGAGTCCTAAAACAGGCAAAACAAACTTTGCCTTTTGTCCTGACCTTTCCCTGCAACAATTTTCTCTTCTCAGTATTCTAACATGGGGAGTTTATATGAATGAAATAGTATCATAGTATTATAGTATCAGTCAGGGCTGGAAGGGACCACAAGGATCATCTAGTTCCAACCCCCCTGCCATGGGCAGGGACACCCCACACTAGATCAGCCTGGCCAGAGCCTCATCCAGCCTGGGCTTAAACACCTCCAGGGACAGTGCCCCAACCACCTCCCTGGACAACTCATTCCAGGGCTTCACCACTCTCATGGGGAAGAACTTCCTCCTCACCTCCAGCCTGAATCTCCCCACCTCCAGCTTCATTCCATTCCCCCTAGTCCTATCACTACCTGAGATCCTGAGCAGTCCCTCCCCAGCCTTCTTGTAGCCCCCTTCAGATACTGGAAGGCCACAATGAGGTCACCTTGGAGCCTTCTTTTCTCCAGACTGAACAGCCCCAACTCTTTCAGTCTGTCCTCACAGGAGAGGTGCTCCAGCCCTCTGCTCATCCTCGTGACCCATCTCTGGACACCTTCTAGCACCTCCAGATCCCTCTTGTCCTAGGGGCTCCAGAACTGGAGGCAGTACTCCAGGTGGGGTCTCACCAGAGCTGAGTAGAGGGGGAGAATCACCTCCCTTGACCTGCTGGCCACACTTCTCTTGATGGCTTTCTGGGCTGCAAGTGCACACTGAGAGCTCCTGTTGAGCTTTTTGTCCACCAGCACCCCCAAGTCTCTCTCCTCAGGGCTGCTTTCCAGCCAGTCACTGCCCAGCCTGTACTTGTGCCTGAGAGAGTTCCCCATAAATAAAAGCTACTGTTGCTAGAAGGGGGAAAAAAAAGTATTTTCACAGGTGGTGAACTGTGTGGTGTTCCTGTGGTTTTGCATTTCCAGTGCTGCTGGAAGTTCGCCTCTATGATTCAGGCAAACCAAATACTCCTCATGATTCTAATTGTCCATTTGTTTTTAGCAGTCATTGTAGGATCAATTTCAAATGTATTGGTTTCTATTGGATCAGCTATTGGAAAGATTCTCCACACCTGTCACTCTAATATGAATGGACTTGCTTGATGAAGCCCTAAACTTAGTTGGCCCTTTCTCAGGAAGGTGCCTGAGCATGTTCTTAGCCACAGATGTATTCCTGGTATCTGTCTTCTAACACTACTGGTCTCTGAGCAGCTCTGGTAACCTTTTGTCATCGATACTACAATTTAATCACAGTTTCCCCTAGTATAGGAGACACCAGGAGGAGGTTTTATCTGTAGTCCAACTAAATGAAAAAAACCCAGAAATAAGATGATAGGCTTTCCAGATCTGTCAGGTGTGCAAGCAACCCTGAGGCATAAAGATTTATTTAAGGTAGGGCTTGGCAAAAGATGACATGGGTGTAAACTGGCATAAAATAAATGTTATGAAGGAGCTCAGCTTTCAACCCAAAGCCTAGTGAGAATCCTGCAAGAAACTCTGGGAGGAGGAAGCTGAAAAGTTATTGGTTTGTAGGCACAAGATGATTTAGATCATATAGAAAGCAGAAGCTGTGTGTCTTTAAAGTCTGTGACAGCAAGGAGCTGAACCACTGACCTTGAAGTTCCTGTGAACTGTATGCCTGTTTGCCTTTCCAGTTAGAGTTCCAAATAGAAGCAGAAACCTGTATGCTTAGATGAAAGTTGCCTTTCATGGGCTTGTAGTGATAGGATGAAGGGGAATGGGTTTATGATGGAAGAGGGTAGATTTAGATGGGAGGTTAAGAAATGCCTTGCAGTGAGGGTGGTGAGACACTGGAACTGGTTGCCCAGGGAGGCTGTGGATTTCCACTCCCTGGGAGTGTTCAAGGCAGGGATGGACAGGGCCTTGAGCAACCTGGGCTTGTGGAAGGTGTCTGTGCTTATGGTGGGGAGGTTGGAACTAGATTCTTTAAAGGTCCCTTCCAACCCAAACTGTTCTGTGATTCCATGAACGTTCTTCACAGAGAGAGTTGTTAGCCACTGTAATGTGCTGCCCAGGGAAGTGGTAGAGTCACCATCCCTGGAGATGTTCAAGAGGGGATTGGATGTGGGACTTGGTGCCATGGTCTAGTCATGAGGAGGAGACTCAGGGGTGACCTTATTGCTCTCTACAACTACCTGAAGGGGGGTTGTAAACAGGCAGAGGTTGGTCTCTTCTCCCAGGCAGCCAGCACCAGAACAAGAGGACACAGTCTCAGGCTGCGCCAGGGGAAGTTCAGGCTGGAGGTCAGGAGGAAGTTTTACACAGAGAGAGAGATTGCCCATTGGAATGGACTGCCCGGGGAGGTGGTGGAGTCGCTGTCACTGGAGGTGTTCAGGAGGAGACTTGACAGGGTGCTTGGTGCCATGGGTTAGTTGATTAGGTGGTGTTGGGTGATAGGTTGGACACGATGATCTTGAAGGTCTCTTCCAACCTGGTTTATTCTATTCTTCTGCGGTGACAGGTTGGACTTGATGATCTTTGAGGTCTCTTCCAACCTTGGTGATCCTGTGATTCACACAGCTCCTTTCTGCATGCACAGAGAAACAAGAGTGAGAAAACCCTCAAGTTTGCTCATAGAATGCAGTCAAGCTTAAGCCCAGCTCAGCCTGCTAACCCACCCTCCCAGCCTCTCAAGGCTAAAGAAGTCCTTAATAAAACAGTGGAGGATGGATGTAGAACTAGAAACTGATGTTGATTACTTGAAGAGATTTCAGGTTGGCTTTCTCTAAATATTTGAATATAAAACCCATAAAGCAGGTGGACTCCATCCTAGCCATGTGAAACCACCACCATTTGGGGCATGAAAATTCAGTGGTGCTCTCTTCTTTTTCCCATTTACGCTCGCTGTTTCCTTCTGAACAGGCTTTACTCTGGTTCAGTTGAACAACAACAAAACCTTGTCTCATAAATAGAAATAAAAACCACGAGTGCCCAAAGCAGGCAGAGGGTTAAGGAAAAGGGAACTTCTGTTAAAATTTACTAATCAATCTGTTGAATGTTTCATGGTCTCCTGTCCCCCGAACATGTGTTTCTCTCTTGTAGAGCACCTTCTTTCTTCCTCCTTGTTTACTGGCTTTTAGCAAGTCAAGCAGCTTTCAAATTGCTTTGATGTTAATTATAGAACTTGTTGTTCAATAGGGCTTGCTAGGTGAGGGAAAATAGCTCCTATATTGAAGAAAATAAACAAATACACAGACAAGTGCTCTGTGCTTTGGTGCTGAAGGAAGAAATGACACGATACTGATGACTTAGTGTTGTGTTGTCAAACAAAGGCTGTGTTTGGGTGACGTGCTGCTGTGGGTTGGCAAGATTTGATATTGGTTGTCTGAACTTCTCCTGATGATAAAAGGGAACTGTGTGCAGAGGGCTGATCCACGTCATCGTAAAAGCAATTGAGTTTCAATAGCTCTTGTGCCAAAGGAAAAGATTCAGGGAACAGGGATTTTTATCTTAGCCCACAAAAGCTGTTCCTGTGCTCTAACCCCTTGGGTTGTGGGTTATCCCAGCTGTTCCATTTGTCCTGCTCTGGACTCTGGTCCAGCCTGAGCTTCACTCACTGTATTGCATTTGAGTGTTGTGCTATTCATGTTCTAGCTGGAACTCACTTTGAGTGTTTCCAAAAACCATGCTTTTACAACATGGGAAAATCTCTAGCTCTGAACAAAACTGCCAGGCACTGGGATCTCAATTAGTTGCCAAGATGTAACCCCCTGTGAGACATGGACTCATAGAATCATTATGGTTGGAAGGCACCTCAAGGATCATCTAGTTCCAACTCCCCTGCCCACCTCACACTAGATCAGGTTGCTCAGAGCCACATCCAGCCTGGCCTTAAAAATCTCCAGGGATGAGGCTTCCACCACCTCCCTGGGCAACCTCTTCCAGTGTTTCACCACCCTCATGGTGAAACTTGTTCCTAAGCTTCTTCCACGTCACATGGTGTCAGGATGGGAGCTGAGGATGGGGACCTCTGCTATCCACTGTAGATGTGTGCTCCGGGGCTCTGACAAGTCCCAGCCTCATTTCCCCCTTGTTCATCCTGTATGTAAATTGTGTTTAATCATAAAGAACTTGTCTATCAATTCCTAATCAAGGCATAAAGGTTTAATCAGGGAATTTGTGCACTGTTTGGAGATCTTCAGATGAAAGGTTTGGTACCTGTGTGATTAATTAATATTAATGACTTCTAGTAGAAGGCACCAGAGCCATTACAGCAGACACTGGAGTTTGTCAAAAAACAAATGCTGTGTTGAGTGACTGGAGAGTACCTATCAGGAGGTGGTGTAGAACCTTCAGCTTATTAGTGCCAATGTGTTTATAAATTAGTAAGAAGGCACAGAGGGGGAAGGTGGAAGGTGTATCATTACACAGTGCTTTTGAAGGAGTTGAAGTGAAATTTCTGCTTCTGAGGTTTCCCATAAGAGTTGCAGTGGTTTCGGTGCTGGAAAGATATTATTCCAGTATTAAGGCTGGTGCTTCCAGTCTTTCAAATGAACCTGTGCTTTAGCATGCAATAAATGCTGAGAAGGACCCCCTCAAACTTCCTTCTTTATATCAAAATGTGTCATTATTGCTGGTGTGCTGTTGCTGGTCTACAGCAGGTACCAGTGGGCATGTTGTTTCCAGAAGCAATAAGTAGCGTGGCCTCTCGTGTACTATTTTAGAGTGATCATAAAGCATTTCCTGGAGCAGAACTGTATGAGACTGTAACATCACGTTGTGGGAAAGAGGCCTTACCTATCAATAGCAATGTGAGGCTTGTAATTTTAAGTCTTTCTAATTTAAATCATGAAAATCTGTTTTTCATGAATAATTCAGAGATCTGATTTAGTAGAATTATTTCCAGCCCATGTATATTAAACAGCCAACCTGCTATGCCAGTTCTGTTTAAGACACTGTTGATGAGGGTTTTCTCTTCCCTGCAGAAATGATCATCTTTGTCTGTTAGAAAATAAAGCTGCTGTGATGTTTTGTCCTTTTGATTGCATGAGGAGGTGGTTTTTTTTTTTCCCCCCCTTTAAAGCTCGTAGGCTAAAATTCGAGCCAAAGAAAAATAAACCCCTTTACTACAGGAGCTCCTAGAATTCAATTTGGAGAGAGTAAACCTTGTACTATATCCATTAGGAAAATGGCAGTATTCTTCCATTTCCTGATGTTATTCAATTACTTACCCTGCTTCCTGCTTTTAGCGTAAACTGTATATTTTAGCCCGTGACCTTTGACAGCAAATTGAATCAGAAGTGGAGATGCAATGAAAGCTTCCCCCCACCCCCCTCACCCCAAGACTCTTTAAAAGCATTGATATGTAGGAAATTTGGAGATTTGTTTTGTTGTTGTTGGGGTTTGTGGTTGGTATTATTTTTTTTTTAATAAGCCTCAGTTCATTTTCCTTAGGGGAAAAAAAAGAAAGGGAAGGTCTGTCCTCCTTTGCCTCGGAGAGCAGCGTGGTCTGCATAACTGCTCCTGTTAGTGCATGCCTGCTGAAATTAGCATTGCATATTTTGGTTAATACCAGTAAAAGTGGGGTTTGTTTAGTTTAGACTCCAGCCCTTGTTTGGATTGGATTAGCACTTTAAGGAAAAATATTGAACTTGTAAAGCGATGCTATTGGCACGACGTGGTTACAGCTCCCCAGAATGATCCTGGGCTTTGTTTCGCCGCCGCTGGGCCCTTTCTCTTCGTGCTCCCTCCCCACTCATGGGTTTTTATAGGTTTTTTTAATTGGCTTATATCATTTAAAGCCTTGTGATGGAATGAAACAAAAAAATGTTGTCTTCTGTGGAAAGCCATCTGAACAGTATAAACTGAGGCTTTGAAAGGTGAAGATCTTTGTGTAACGTGTAAAGAACGTGCAGTGCCTCTGAGTGAGTGAAGCTTGTGTCACTAAGAACTGTGGGGGGACACTGAGGAACAGTGCTCAAGGTGTATCTGTGGGGATCTTAAGGATCCTCTTGCTGATCAGTAACTCGAACATGTTCAAGCATATCAGGAAACCTGCAGAAAGTAATTCACCATCAGCCCTTTCGTGGCTTTTATCTTGCCCCTGTTTTGCTGTCTTGGAAATACAGATTTAATCTTCCAGAGCTTCTCGGCCCAGTAGTTAAACAAGTCCCAATGCCTAACTGACTTAAAGTACCTGAGAGTCAGTCTTCATAAAACTGGTGGGATTTAGGGTCTAGATTGCCTCTGTGGCTATTTGACCTTTAGTCAAAATCTGTTTCTTATTTACTCATTTTACACTGCCCTTCAGGAAGGGAAAGTCAGCTCAGCCATGGAGTTGCAGTCCTGTGTATGGTAAGAGAGCTGAGACATCACCTGGACAAACCACACAGTTTCTCATTTACATAAGGTTTTACATTTGCAACATTTCCAGGTCTGCTGCCTCTTAAAGAGTGAGAGCAGGGGGAGTGTAGAAGTGTTTGGATTAACACTGCTGCAAATAGCCTCTGGAAATTAGAGAGGAAAATGTTCGCATTGGTTGTTTGGATCTTCATTTCCAAGCTTTCAGTCACTCTGTTTCCTTCACACTTGTGAATGGTGTGAACATAGAATGAAACTCAGAACAATGTATTCCCCTGAAGCTTGCCAATATAGGTACTGCAAACCTATCTAAAACTGCAGAAACAATTACAAAGAATATCAGTTGCTGCCCAGGTCAGCCAGCCCAGCATTATCCACTTCCCTGCTCCTGGTGAAATTTCTTGCACTTGGTGTTTCCTGAGCTTTTCTCCTCACTGTTGACTAAGACTTTAATTAGTTCTTAGTTTGATCTGGGTGGAATGCCTTCATGTCATCATTCTCGTCAGATTTATTATTTTAACTGATCTTGTGTCTTTTTATAGACTAATGACATTTTGGTGGGGGGTGAGAGCCCATGGGTGTGTTCCAAACTTGCACTTGGGTTGAACTTGAATGGAACTTGAATTCAGTAAGAAGAAAACAGGTGGTGTCTTATATCTGCTTCTTCCAGTATAAAGTGGACACCTCCTTTCCTGCCCTCAGCTACAAAAGTAGCCTGCCCCTCAGCTCAGCTGTTGTAGTCCTCTACTTGAACTTTTCCTACAAGGAGATGCAAAATAGCCTCTACACATCGCAAAGCTGTATCTTGGGTTTGTGCTAGAAGAGAGCTTGGCTATTCTGCTTATGTATTTGTCTAACCTGGTGCAAAGGCTTTGTTGCTTTGGGTTGTGTTGTTCTGCAGGCTGTTCCAAGATTATATTTAATCCCTGCTCTGTCTGCAGCAATGCCAAGTAGTTGTTGAACACCTGTCAGTGTGTTCAGATTATTAACCTAACTTCTGCTCATTTATGCTAATAAAAACATTTGAGCTTCATAACAAGCATGTGTAACAGTTCCTCACACTACTAGCCCCACTGAAATTGAGCTGAGAGGGTTGGCACTATCTTACCCCAACTGGCAAAGTGTTGACAGTTCCTCCTGCAGAAGCACTGCTGCACTTTCTGTGCTGTCCAGCCCCAGAAGGTGGCCCAGCTTATATGTGGTTGTGTTTAATCTTCCAACTCTGAAGCTCAGCATATTTTGGGACAGACTGAAAAATACAGGAAATGGACACCAGAAGTGTTGGCAAATTTGGCATCTGTAATCAGAAAGTTGTGTCCTGTCCTACTGGTGCAGCGTGGTGCCTGCTGGCTGTTGTGCTACGATGCCAACATAAGTGTGTTGAGGAGCAGAGAGTAAAGCAAAGCTGGGGAGATCAGGACCCATAAGTGCTCTTCTCACATCCACCATAAAGGCAAATCCATTCAGTCCAGAGGCTGGAGGATAGAATAGAAATAACCAGGTTGGAAGAGACCTTCAAGATCATTGAGTCCAGCCTATCACCCAACACTATCTAATCAACTAAACCATGGCACCAGGTGCCCCATCCAGTCTCTTCCTAAACACCTCCAGTGATGGTGACTCCACCACCTCCCTGGGCAGCACATTCCAATGGCCAATCTCTTTTTCTATGAAGAACAACTTCCTAACATCCAGCCTAAACCTCCCCTGGTGCTGCTTTAGACTGTGTCCTCTTGTTCTGGTGCTGGTTGCCTGGGAGAAGACACCAACCCCCACCTGGCTATTTCCAGATGTCCCCTGAGCAGCCTGATCTCTCCTGAGCTGAATCAGCCTTGCTTGGAGTGGGGCTTTGATAAGGGTTAACCCCTAGGGGCTGCTCAAGCCAAAACTTTGTGTATGTTACACTGAACAAGTAATTTCTGGGAACAGAAACTGCCATTTATTACAGTTACTTGGTGTCTACTCTTGAGGTGCTAGTGTAATATTTATAACCATCAGCTCTGAAGACAGCTTGGGAAATGGTCCCTGTGTTTGGGTCTGTAAATGTCTCTACTTTATTGGTAGCACCCAGTTTTTGCCAAGTTGAATTAAAACACAGACCTCCTTTTTGGACTGCATGTAGTCTGCTGGGCAGTGAAATGCACTTGGAGCCATTCTCCCCAGTCCCATAATCTTTTACTACACATACTATTAATAAAAGTATTAATTTACACTGCTCTGGAATTAGGATTTCATAGTGAAACCTCAAACAAAAAACTCAAGCCACGTTGGCCAAATGTCATGAAACACTCAACCCTGAGCTGCAAGTAAAATACAAGCCTGACTTGCTTTCAGGTTTATAGATAAAAGAATGTGAAAGTTTTCAGCTTGTCCAAGTTTTGACAGAAAACCCTGCAGTCCTTGGCAGGCCTGGCTGGGTTTCCTTCAGTGTGAAATGCATGATAAAACTGGTGACTGGGAGCCAAGCACAATGGAACAAAATGGTTCTCCTGGAACAATAAGAAATGGAGATAGACAGACTTTTCTCACATCTCTCCTTCAAATCCTAGCCTGGTTCAGTGAGGTGTGCTGGCTGGAGCATGGCCAAGCGCAGGAATGTGTCCAGAGAAGGGCAACAAGGCTGGTGAGAGGCCTTGAACACAAGCCCTACGAGGAGAGGCTGAGGGAGCTGGGATTGTTTAGCCTGGAGAAGAGGAGGCTCAGGGGTGACCTCATTGCCCTCTACAACTACCTGAGGGGTGGTTGTGGCTGGGAGGGGGTTGGTCTCTTCTCCCAGGCAACCAGCACCAGAACAAGGGGACACAGTCTCAAGCTGTGCCAGGGGAGGTTTAGACTCGAGGTGAGGAGGAAGTTCTTCACCGAGCGAGTCGTTCGTCATTGGAATGGGTTGCCCAGGGAGGTGGTGGAGTCACCATCCCTGGAGGTGTTCAAGAGGAGATTGGACGTGGCACTTGGTGCCATGGTCTAGTCATGGGGCCTGTGTTGATAGGTTGGACTTGATGATCCTCAAGGTCCTTTCCAACCTAAGTTATACTGTGATACTGTAATGAAGTGCTGTGGGAGAAGGTGCAGGTGTTCAAGAGCAGATTGGACGTGGCACTTGGAGCCATGGTCTAGTCATGAGGTCTGTGGTGACAGGTTGGGCTTGATGATCCTCGAGGTCTCTTCCAACCTTAGAGATACTGTGATACTGTGGAAGAAGTATTTGGTCCAGTCATGAGGCTGGTGAGCACAGCTGTGCTGACTTCAAGATAGTTGATGGAGCTGGGGTGATTTCTGGAGCCAGACTGGTTTATGCCAGCTGAGGATTTCACCTAGTAAATTACTGTCCAGCTGTAGAGTGAGCAGAGCCACAGGCTAAGCTCTTCAAGATGTTACATGGCAACGAGAACAAGTGTGGCAGTGCCACTGTACAAGCTGTAATTAAAAGCTGTTTTGAACGCATTTCAAGTGCTTGACTTGGGAGGGGAAAGGCAATTTTCTCCCTGTCCTTCCTTTCACCCTTGTGCCGGGACTTCTGCAGCCTGTTAGGCCAAATGAACTATTTTTTGTTTTCTCTCCAGAAAGGCTTTTAAGTAGGAGGAGTGGTTGTGACAGTACAGGGGAAGGTTTTGCTGACAGCGGATGGAGTCGTGTTTGCACACATGGGGAGCCTGCCATGGGCTGTTTCTGTTAATCTGAACTCTGGAGTGTACTGGATGATTTACAGTATTTTAAATATGTTTGAATTACTTCAGTACTCACAGTATGCAAGTTTAGGAACTTTGACTTCCCCCCTCCCCCTTTTCCTTCAGTTTCTAAGTTCTGTGCTAACAGGGATGGGTTGGTGTCAAAAGGAGGTCAAGAGCAGTCAATGGGTTTTTATCCAGAGCCCTTTCATCTACGATTAGAAGAGTTTAATTCTGTGTTTTTACCCAATATTTTGTAACTTTGGTGGAAATTGCTGCTAGCTCTTTCCCATCACCACGACATGCTTGTGCTAATGAAAGCAATTTCCCAAGGCTTCAGTGGATTTTGGAGCATTAACCGTGCTGGGGCAATTTCTCCCTGGCTATGATGAATTGTAGCTGCTTTACCGCTAGGTTATCTCCACTGTAACATTCTGTAGTGACTTTTGTAGCCCAAACCAGTTTATAAGGCTCCTTTCACACCCTAACCTCATCCATGATACAATTTGTGCCCTTGAGATGGGCTTCACTGAAAATCTGGGAATGTGGGCATTGTCCAGCTTTCTGTGATTGCTGCTGCAAGTCAGTTCACCAGCTCTTGGAGCGTTCTAGTTTCTACATCTCTGACCTCAGCAGGGTAACTAGGTTAGAAGTCAGTGACTTAAAATAGATTCTTCAACCAAAGACATCTACTCTGAGACCTTAATGCTACCTTCTGCCAGTTGCCCATGAACCTGGGGGGAGCAGTTTTTTTCCTCTACACGGCTTTCTGGTAAATATTGGTGTTTGCAGCACAGGTAGGGACTGCAGGTGGAAAACCTCCGCCAGTGGTGCCCCAGTCATGCCTGGCACTGGTGGAGTCTCAGTGTTAATAGCTCTTTGCTGGTCCTTACCATAGAATCACAGAATCATGGAATGGTTTGGGTTGGAAGGGACCTTTAAAGGTCATCTAGTCAAACCCCCTTGCAGTCAGTGGGGGTATTCCCAACTAGATCCCGTTTCTTAAAGGCTTGATGGGGCTGACCTTAAATGTCTCCAGGGATAGAGCTTCCACCACCTCCCTGGGCAATCTGTTCCACTGTTTCACAACCCTATGAATACAAGAACTTCTTCCCCACGACCAATCTAAATCGACCCTGCTCGGGTTTAAACCCATTGTCCCTTGTCCTAGTGCTGCATGTAACCCGCTCCTCCCTCCTGCTTGCTGCTCCTCTAACACCACCGTACCGTGCCTGGTGGCATTTCCTCGGCGTTGAACGCTCTGGGAGCGGTTCGGATTCTTGTCCGAGGGCTGGGCTGCGTCGCCGGTGGGGATTTGATGTGCGCTGGGGCTGCTCTGCGGGGGGAGCCCAGCCCCACGCTCCGTGCCGCTGCTCGGCGGGGCTGGGGCTCCCTCTGCGGACCGAAGCGGCACAGTGCGGGGGCCCTGCTCAGAGCACCCCCCACGGTCCAGCGTTCCAGGCTTCCCCCCCACCTTTTTCTTTTCTTCTCGGTTGTCTGGTGTCTTGTTGGTTTGTGGTGTTTTGGTTTGTTGGGTTTTTTTCCCCCATTCCTTCCCCCCACCCCGAGGATCATCTGTATTCCAAACGGTGCCATTTCTTCATTTTGACAAATGATGCTCCTTAAGGGAAGGGATTTGCTTCCAATTGGGTTTTGTTCTCAGTGCCATTGTAGGAAAGCTGGAAGAAGCAGGCTCCAGTTTGACCAGTAAAACGTTAACTGGTTTCCCTTGGCTGCCTCCCACAGGCTTAATTGACAGAGCTGGTATTCCAAAATATCCCAGGTTTATCCTTCTATCCCACCAAAGATATTGCAGACTTCAGGATGGCTTTAGTCTGCATTCCTCATAGAGAGCAGCTCTCTGACTCTACGCCTTGAAGCTGGTGAGAATCTGAAAACACTGGGAGCCTTCACACAGGTCTGGTCCCAGGATTGGAATTAGAAGTCTCTTTCTTGACAGGCAAGAAGCTGAAGGTATGACTTGCTAAGAGTTAAGCATACTTTCCATTGCTTTTGAAAGTAGAAAATCTGTTGAGAGAAGACCTGTGGAGCTGCCTTTCCCCTTTTTCTGCCAACTGCTCAGACTGAGTTTGGTTGGAACTGGTTCAAAGCAAGCCATGAATCATTCTCCACTTCCAGTAAGACTTGAGTTTGCACTAAATATGTTAAAATTTTTGATGTAGTGATAGAACTTGGAAAGCTAGAAAGGATATTTCTGAAGGTGTCACTTTCTCTCCTCTTCCTTTGGACACTAACTCATGAGGCCAGTAATGGGACTGTGAATGTCAGTCTTGTTGGTTGTTTTCCTATTTCTGGAAGAGGAAAAGAGTGGAGGAAAGGTTTTGTGTTGGAAGTTCCCTGTGGTCTGGTGTCAGTTACAGCCTGTGTCAGCAGCCTGAGGGATCACTGTCAGGGAATGAAGAAGCAGGGAAATTCTAGGAATCTATTACAGCCTAGCAAGCTAATTGGGGTCCCTCTGCACCTCCTCAGAAGCTCATGAGATCTTGTCTGTCAAAATCTCTTTGCAGAAGAGCAAATGAGTTTGGAGGGAATGTGATCATGTGAAGCATCCTTGCAATCGTTTGGAGAAGCTGTTGTATGTGGCCAAAGCTCAGAAAGCTACACTAGCTCCCAGCTGTCGCTACTCGAACGCCAGCCTTCAGAGCGACTAGCTGAAACGTGCAACCCACTTTTACTGAGTCCTATACTGTGAAATACTCCAGGTTTTGTTGCCTTTACATTGCTGTAGCAAATTAATAGCAGGAGGGCTGACAAACTTGATTTTGCCTGTGATCAGCCTTGCTAATGTATTATTCATCTGTGATTATTTTTTAATGGCCTAAGAAGTGTAGAAACACTTTGGTGTGGCTGGGTGGGGAGTGGTGGATATCACTAATTATAACATCTTTATTATAAATGTGGATAAAGCTGAGGGTTACAAACAATGTCTCTTTTCTACTGGAGTGGTGAATTATGCAGAGTGCAGTAAGAAATGTTTTATTTTCTGCAAACATTTAGACAAATGCCATGAAACTGGTGCAGGGCACATTTCTCTTCAGCAAACCTGCTGTAACTATGGCAATTAGAGTAGCTGTTTCACATCTTTCTCCCCCCACTTCCCCTTTACTGATGAGGAGCAGCATCCTGATACATCCAACACAGCCTGGCTTTCTGGTCTTTAATAAGGAATTTGCTTGTGTTGCAGTCTGTCTTACTTTGGAAACAGTTTATGTGCTTCTCCTTTCTCTTGATGCCTCCTTCTGGCATTCCATACTAGTGGAACAGCTTGAGGTGGAAGGGACCTTAAAGATCATCTAGTTCCAATCCTGCCATGGGCAGGGACACCTTCCACTAGACCAGCTTGCTCAAAGCCCCATCCAATCTTGCTGCTTTGAACACTTCCAGGGATGGGGCATCCACAGCTTCTCTGGATAACCTGTGCCTGTGCTTCAGCACACTCAGAGTAATGAATTTTATCTTGCCTCTCATCTAAATCTCCCCTGGTTTAGTTTAAAACTGTTAACCCTCATCCTATCACTCAACTCCCTGATAGGGAGTCCTTGCTCATCTTCCTGTAGACCCCCTTTAAGTACCAGAAGGCTGCTATCAGGATCACTACTCATCCATCAACTGTGATTGTAATTAATTTTGTAATGCAATATCAACATAGGTTGCATTAAATTTGATAGAGTAGGTGAGCTGAAAACCTGGAGATTGGCATTTAATTTATTAGGCTGAGTTTTTTATTTCAGCTTATTGAAATAGAGGACTTCCAGGTACACTGCTAGGCTTAAATGAGTCCATTCATATGTGCATCAGTACTGGATTTTACTGCCTCGAGGACAGAACACTGAAGGGTTGGTTCATCTGCAGGAGATGCTGTGGTTTCTGTGCAGTGCACTGTGATCTGGGCTTCAGCTGGGCTCACTGCATCCTGCTTGTTTTGAATTGCATCTCAACTCTGTTAGAAGTACTCTGGTCACCACAGTTCTGTTCTGGAGCATGGAGAGCATCAGTGGCTTTTGGGTGCCCGTGTGAGGCTGACCCTGTTGAGCTGTTGGGTGTGTTAGAAGGCTTGGTTGCATGGTTTAGTTGATTAGGTGGTGTTGGATGATAGGTTGGATACGATGATTATTCTATTCTATTCTATTCTATTCTATTCTATTCTATTCTATTCTATTCTATTCTATTCTATTCTATTCTATTCTATTCTATTCTATTCTATTCTATTCTATTCTATTCTATTCTATTCTATTCTCATGTCCCCAGAAGCAAGATGGGTGGTAGAGTACTCTGTCCTGAGCAGAGATGATGTAAAGCTCCTACAGCTGCCCTCTGGTAGCTTTCCCTGGGCAAGGAATATTAAGACAACCATTTCCATCCATTTTTTAAGATGCCTGAGTGCAGTAAAGAGCTCTTGATGTAACTGAAAATTGCAGTGCATTCCACTGCTGAGCGGGCGAGCGAGGTGTGCTCCGGAGACATCTGTGTTCTATTGATAAAGATTGAAGTGTGGATGGTGCTTTGCCATCCCTGTTGCTTCAAGGCAGTATCATGAGTTATCATAATACTGAAATATCTTGTTATTTTACTGCTTTGAACTGAAGGGTGAGCACAAGACAAAAGGCTCAAAAGGGAAACTCGGATGGAAATGTGTTTACGTGAAAAGTGGATTTTAAAGCTTTGAAAGGGTTGTAATGCTCTTTTACCTTGAGATGCTAATGCTGGAACTTGAAACATGGCACAGTATCATTGGCAATTAAATGTCTCTCTGAACTCCTCTTACATCTTGTAAGGCTCTTGCAAATCAAAAAGGCGATGTACACACATCTAATAAAATACTGAGTTTTGAAAGCAGAGATCCAAAGCCCTGCAATCCACAGACAGCATCTTCGTGCCTGGTGTGTTTGTGTAAGGCTTGAGAATGAAATTAATTGCCCTGGGCTTTGGGCTTGTAAAGGATTGACTTTTGTTCTTTACCTGTGTGGTGTTGGTACTTTGTCTTTTTGTGCTGCTGCTCCAGTGGTCTCTGTGCTGTAGTATTCCAAGATGTTCAGCTTAATTTTCTTTTCTGTCTTTAAATGTAGATGTATAGCTAGAAAATAGATGTGCAGATACTGTCTTGAATGACTTAATTACATATTTTAAGCAGCACATATGAGATTACAGATATTAATAGATATATACAATGAAGAAAGCACTTCAGAAATAAAGTGGCAATACTTCTGAATCCTTTCTTTAGACGTCAGTAGCTGAGCACAAGTGCCCTGGAAATGCATTTTTGGTGAATGTGTTCATTCCAGTGTTGTGGTTTAACCCCAGCCAGCAACTCAGCCCCACACAGCCACTCTCTCACTACCCCTGAGAGGGATGGGAGAGAGACTCAGGAAAAAACCACACCACCCCCCAGAAATCATGAGTTGAGATAAATACAGTTTAACAGGGTGGGAAAGGAGGGGAAAATAATGATAATGGTGGTAATAATCATAAAAGAATTAGAAGACACCAAGCAAGTGATGCACTATGGAATTGCTCACCACTCGCTGACTGATGCCCAGCCAGTTACAGGGCACAGCCTCCAGTCAGCTTTCCCCTCAGTTTATATGCTGAGCATGATGTCTTTTGGTCTGGAATATAACTGGAATCCTCTGTCCTGTGTCTGTCCCCTGGCAACTGGTTGTGCCCCTCCAGCCTACTCCCTGCTGGGGCACGAGAAGGCAAAAAGTCCTTGTGTTAAAATAAGTGCTACTTAGCAACAACAAAAACCCTTAGAATTTAGAATAACTTTATTTAGAATAGACCAAACCAGGCTGGAAGAGACCTTCAAGATCATCATGTCCAACCCACCTAAACAACTAACCCATGGCACCAAGCACTCCGTTAAGTCTCCTCCTGCAAACCTTGCTGTGTTATCAGCCTTAGTCTCATCCTAAATCCAAAACACAGCACTGTACCAGCTACTAGAAAGAAAGCCAACTCTATCCCAGCCTAAACCAGGGCATCCAGTTATGAATGTTAACATTTTTGCCACCTGTTTTGTGTTTCTTTTGCTAAAACAAAGCAGTGTGTGTGCATGTATGCATGCACATATCTGCTTATTATGCACATGACGTATTTGTTACAGCAAATGTAATGTAAACATACAAAAGTTCAGATTACTTTAAATACTGAGCCTCACTGTCAACCACAAAGCATGTTTGCAAACTCTTTCAACGTGTGTAACATACACAACCCTAATTAGGAACAGCACAATAGCAGAGATGCCTGTATGCCAGTGCAAATTCTGTTGAAAGAGTTTTTCCTGTGCCTCAGAATGAAGTTTGGAAGATACAACATCAACTGTCGCATGTTAGGGCTCTGTAACATGCCTTTAAAATAGATATGTGAATAATGTCCCATGCCCATGTGGTGTAAGATGAATTTAAGAGGAGTTTTAACCTGATGGTGATTTGATAGGAGGAGATAGTGTTTCATATATATTCCTAACCAAGTTATTGAGGTGTTCATAGAGTCATAGAATGGTCCAGGCTGGAAGGGACTTCTAAAGGTCTTCTAGTCCAACCTCCCTGCAGTTAGCAGGGACATCCCCAACTAGATCAGGTTGCCCAGAGCCTCGCTGAGCCTTACCTTGAATATCTCCAGGGAAGGAGCCTCAACCACCTCCCTGGGCAACCTGTTCCAGTGTTCCACCACATTCATAGTAAAGAACTTGTTCCTGATATCCATTCTAATTCTGCTCTTCCCTGGTTTGAAGCCATTGTCCCTTGTCCTGTCACTGTAGGCCCTTGCAAACAGTCTCCATCCTTCATGTAGACCTCCTTCAGGTACTGGCAGGCAGCTATTAGGTCTCCCTGGAGCCATCCCTTCTGCAGGCTGAACACCCCCAGCTCCTTCAGCCTGTCCTCGTAGCAGAGGTGCTCCGACCCCCTGATCATTTTTGTGGCCCTCCTCTGGACCCTCTCCATCAGGTCCATGTCCTTCCTATATTGAGAGCTTGAGAGCTGCACAGAGTACTCCAGGTGAGGTCTCATCAGAGCAAAGTGGCAGAATCATCACTCTGGATCTGCTGGCAATGCTGCTTTTGATGCAACCCAGGCTGTGATTTGCCTTCTGGGCTGCAAGCTCACAGTGCCTGTTCATGTCATGTTGCCTTCATAAAGGTAGTGTTGCATATATAAATGTACATTAGGCCTTTTATATGTGTTTTAAAATAATTGGTTAATCCTTTAGCACACTGTTTACTGGCTTGTGCTATACTTTGTCAGTTTAAATATAGGAAGCAAGCCTGGCACAAAATGTGTATATTCAGTTTCCTATTATGTGTGGGCAAATAATAGCAACTATGAAGATAAAGGCAGTGGCTAGGGCAGTAGATAATGTGTTTTTTGTGATAAATACAGCCAGGTTTACAATTTGTTCTGCCTTCTATCTCAAACATGTCCTCTGATTTCCACATCCCTCAAATCTGTGTGAAACAGAAGCAAGTTGTGCTTTAAAGAGACAAGCAATTTGTAACAGCCAAGTGATGTTTTTGGTGAAATAATGTAGAACATATTTGTATGCAATGAGTAAACATTGATAGTACAAAATGTTAGCACTTGCAGTGTGAGACGTGTTGATTATTAATCTAGACGTGCTCAATGTGTAAGTTTAGCATCTTAAACAAGAAGGATAGAAGAGAATCAATAAGGTTGGAAGAGAACTCAAAGATCATTAAGTCCAACCTGCCACCCAAGACCTCATAACTACTAAACCATGGCACCAAGTGCCATGTTCAATCCCCTCTTGAACACCTAGATGCTGAGGTACCCTGAGCCCCTGCCCCAAGCCCACACCTAGGAGGGTTCAGGCACTTCCACATAAAATACTGATGGACATGGCCAGCAATGGATGTGCCCCAAACAACACAGAAGGAAAGGTGAATGTGCAGAGGCATGATGGTGACTCCACCACCTCCCTAGGTAGTACATCCCAACGGCTAACAAGTCTTTGTGGGAAGAACTTTCTCCTCACCTCCAGCCTAAACTTCCCCTGGTGCTGCTTGAGACTGTGTCCTCTTGTTCTGGTGCTGATTGCCTGGGAGAAGAGACCAACCTCCTACAGCATTTGACTGCTGGCAAACAACTAAAACGTTGGGGTAGTGTGTCAGTGGTAGTGTGCAGAAAGCAGTTTGTTGTTGTTGTTGTGGGGTCTTTTAGTATTATTGATTAGGATTTGTTTCTGGAAAGATTGGTAGAGTGGCATTTCCCAACAGACAACGGGCAAGTGGAGGACGCATAGGGAAGTCCACCTCATTTTATTCTTGGTGTGAATGTACAAATGGTGTCCAAAAGAAATGGATGTTGTGAGGAGTGAGCCTCCTCTCACAGGCATTTTCTTACAGATTCCTATTTACTGATAGTGCTAAGTTGTAACTTGTCATTTTAATAAAGGTCCTTTATTCCTGCTCACTGTAGGGATTAGAGTGTAAAGTTCAGACAAGATTTCTGTGCTGGTTGCTTATGAAAGCCGTTCCTTGTAACTCCTGCACTTGTGCTCAAGGGCAGTGCTATTGATGTGGATTTACAAAGTCAAAATCTTGGCTGACCTCTGACCTTGGCCCATTTATTTATTAATTTCTGCTTTGGTCTCTGAAGATTAGTCAGTTTTGATGTGAGAAGGAAAAGAACACGAGGATAAGGAGAATAGTGTTTTAATCCTTTCCATCTTGCTGTGGAAGTGACTTAATATCTGTTTCAGTTGTTGACCCCATTTGGGGGAGGAATTGAATGTGTGCATGTTATTGATTGTGCAAATACTCATCTGCTTTGGGGGGGGCATAGTGGGTCAGTCCTGGGTGCAATAATTACTTGTTTTTTCCAGTTCCTGCTTGACAGTGTTCTTCCAAACCAAGCATATAAAATAACATTTCTGGTAGTGGTGTAGTTTGGTGGTGGTGTTTTTTGCAGCAGCCACATCCTTTATCAGAGCCCTCCTATTATGCAAGTAAGAGTTCCCTTGATGTATGCCAGTGGTTTTCAAACAACCCTTTGCAGTTTGGTGTGGCAGAGGATGGAGCACAGGCGTGTGTAGGAAAACCCCCTGTTTGAGTGGCACAGCTGCTCTGATGGAGCTTAACTTGAACTGAACACATTAATAGCTCCAGAATTTCCTTGCTGTGGCATGGCTCCCTGCAGAGGAATTCTGGCCAGTCTTGCTGTCCAGTGCCTTGGTTCCAAAAGCTGTGTTTTAGGGTTACAGAGTGTAGATGGTCCCTCTGTAGCAGTTGTTATGAGTCAGAGCTGTGCTGTTGGGGTTTAGCACAAGGCTCCTGCCCTTCCTGCTTTGGTGGAGTGTTTTTATGAGCAGAAATAAGTTGGTTTTTTTTTTAGTGCATGCATGCTTCTTGGCCATGAAGTGGTCTGTGAGTTTTTCTTTTTCATCCTACCAACTGTTTCATAGTTTGGAGAGGCTGTTGCTCAAACTGTCCTCTCGTTCTGGTAGCAGAAGCTAACAAATGTTGGTTCACTTGGAGTGATTACTGTGTTTTGGTGTGTTGTGGGGTGGGTTTTTTGTTTGGTTGGTTTGGCTTGTTTTTCCTCTTCCAAAGAAATGTCTTAATTGTGGGTTTTGCTCTGCCTGTCACCCTGGCTGCTCTCCCAACAGGTGTCAGTGTGAGGCAGCGATGGTAAAACAAACTGGGAGGCAAAATGGCATGAAGGGAATTTTCAGCTGATTGAGCTGAATGTGTCTCACAGGCAGAAACTAAGAAACTCCGGGGGGCTTGTTCCTAGATAAAGATAATGCTTTACATGTACTTACCTCTATAAATCCCTGCATCCCCACTCCCTTCCTCCTGACTGTTCCTTGGAGTCACTAGCAGAAGGGGAACCCGTGTTGGCAGTGCTGTCGGAGCCATGGAGTCAGTTTGGTTCTGGGAGGTTCATTGTTTTGGGACAGTGGCTGGGCACAGGCGTTGCACCGGGGAAGCAGCAGAAAGCAAGGGCTGATTCCTTCCTTACAGTGCTCTTGGCTTTGTGAGCAATTTAACTCGTTAAAAATAGCCAGCCATGATTGCAGCCCTGCTGGAGGGGGTGGGGGTGACAGTATGCCTTGTTTGTGTGCCAGCCAGATGCTGCTGCCTCAGATTACATCTCCACACAGATCCCTGTTCCTGTGTCTGTGTAACTCCTAACAAATGCTTTTCTGGATGTGTCTCAGCAGCTCCCTGCAGCAGTGATCCATCACTCGGCACCCCTCTGCGCTGCTACAGTGACGGTGAACGCTGGGGGTTTAGTTCTGGACACTTGGAGTGATGGAGGCTCTGTGATTCCCTGTTGCCCTTGGCTTCACATGCCTAATGTTTTGTGGTTATCCTCTTCTGTAGCACAGCTTCACTTAAAACACCACAGTTGGTGTTTCTCTTTCATTAGCACAGGCTGTAAGAGTGTCTGATCTACTTCAGACAGCACAGGCATTTTGTTTAGCCTGGTGATGATTTCTAGCAAATACTGTCTTTCTGTTTGTCTTGTCTAATTTGATTGTTTTCCCAGTACAAAACATCCCTCTGTGAGCCCTGCAAAGAAGAGATGTATTTCTCCCCTTGATTAAAGGTTTTTGTCTTAGAACCACCAGCTACCCTGGAACCACAAATCAGAGCTGTCTCTGCTGGGCTCTGGGTCCTTATGTGAGTAGTGCCTCAGTCCTTTCCCTTCTCTCTTTCTGGCTCGAGCTGCATCAGATGTGTGCTTTTGCCAAACACTCTTATAACCCTGGATCACTGGCTTGTTTAGCAACACCCTTGCAGGCTTTGAGAGAGGATGGAGTGATGCCACGAGGCAAACAGCCTCTGCTCCTCCTCCTTTTGCGTGAGAGGAGAAGCTTGTGCAGAAATTCTCGCCGGCACAATGTACACAGGATTTCTGCAGCCAGCTTTCTGTAGTGTTTGTTCCAGAGATTTGTGAGCTCTGCAGAGCAGCAGCGGTGCCTTGTGCTTGTGTGGTGTGTGGAGGGGATTTAAAGCACAATGAAGTCTCATCAGTGCAGATAGTCAAAGGTCCTTTTAACAAGCACTGGGTGCAAAACTCTAGTCCTGCCAAAACAGAGAGGCACTTTGTTGCGCAGGGAAAAACCTCCAACAGGAGTTTGTTCAGAGTGATGTTTCCCCCTCAGTTACCCTGGCAATGCAGATGTTTGAAGTACCACCAGAAATGTGACTGTGATAAGGGGCTGGGTGAAGCATCCAAAGCTGCTGAGGACAGTAGGTTTCTCTGAACATGAGCACAAATCAATTCCTGGATTGTCTAATACTTCTACTCTTTCTGGGCTAAGCCACATCCCTTTTTCATTTGGTAGGACTGTTCTCCATGGCAGAGGGCTCTACAGGTCAGGGGATGCAGGAGTTACTGCTGTGATGGGAAACCAAAGGACAGTGCTGTCATTTAAGCAGTGTCCCCCCAGCTCCATCCAGTTATAAGATGAAAAATTGGAAGAGGGAACAAGGAAGAATTTGGTTGGGGATTTATTTCTTCTTCTTCTCCACAAATCACTTGTTTCCATTCACAAGCTCTACCAGTGTTTTAATTAGGGTAATTACCCTTGACCAGGAAAGCATAATGACCTGCTGTCTCCCTAATGGATTTTTCCCCTCTAATTTTCCCCTCTTGGCTTTGGAATAGTATGATGAGAGCTGGGAGAGAAGTAGCAAAAGGTTGGTCTCAGAGGCGAGAAGAAATCGCTGTAGTGAAAGCAGAAGATCCACAGAGGTTGTCAGATCCTGCTTGGACTGTCAGGGCTTTCAAAGGATTAATTAGTTCCTTTCTCCCCCACTGTTTGTTGGGGGTTTTCTATTTGTTTGTTTCCGTTTTGTTTGTTTTCTCTACAGAAGCATTCTCCTGTCATCGGAGACACTGCTTTCATTTGGCACATGCATGTGGAGTTGGGAAATTTACACTCACCACAAAACAATAGACAAGGCTTTGTAAAGGGCTGGTAGGAAGTTGTATGAAGGCCTTTTGAAAGAGGGGATGGAGAGAAGGTGGCAGGAGAAGCAGTTTTCTGGCTGAAACTCTTTCCAGTTTGGGGTGATGATAGGGTGTGTGTGGAGTGGGAAGCCCAGAAAGCAAACAGAACTCTCAGTAGCCACACTTGTGAAAGACGGGCCAGTAACTTTGTGGTAAGTTGGTATTCTGTTGTGGTTTGGGGTTTTGTATTTATTCAGATTTTCAGTCTCTTAAGGGAGCAAATGGTTGCAGTACAAACTAAACCTTTTCTGGGGTTTGTTTTCCTTACAGTGACTTTCCTACGTGACACAGTCTGCTATTGTACTTGTGTGTGATGAACACTTGTCTCCTGGTTCAGGTGATCAATAACCAAGCAGATCTCCTGGCTAGGAGCAGCCTGTCTCGCATGAGTGCTGCTAAATAATCACAAGTTGCAGGTAAATAATCACAAATTGCAGGGTTTTATGCTTTGTGTTGGAGCAGCACCTAGCCCAGCGCTGTGGTGCTCAGCCGCAGCTGCTGTAACACAAGGAAAAGATTTCAGTAATTTGGCACGTGGGTTATTAATTCTGGAGGGAGCACTGAGCTTGCCTTTGCTCTCTGGCTGAAGCAGCATGTGTGAAGTGCACAGGGCAGGGGTCACACCAGCTGCAGTATTGCAGCGATCAGTGTCTCGGGGTGATCTGGGGAAGCCACTTCATCTTACAGCACTGCTGTTTCCCGTCTGAAAGAAAAGCCCTAATGAGAGTTCCTTCCCATGGAAAGTGTCCTAAGAACTGCTCAGGAGGAGCAGCAGGTGTAGGTATGGATAAATGTGTGCTTTAGCCTGGCCTGGTGCTTGCAGACCTCTGCACTGCTCACAGAAGCTCTCATTGGCCTGGGACATTTGGTGATTTGGTTTCCTCACTGCATTAAAGCAGTTAGTGGGTACAGGGAATATTGTGGGGTGTGTATGTATCCACTAGGGAGGGATTATCATGGAAGCATTTTCTTCTGCTTCATGTCTGCTGTCCTTGCTCAGCAAGCCAAGTGCTGAGCAATTTTGAGCTGTAAAAATTGCTTCTGGAGTTCTGGGGGGGCTGGAGGGAAGATACTCCAAAATACACCTTTGGAAACCTGAGCGGGAAAGCGCAGCAGAGCAGCTATGATCTGTGACTGCTTGAGAAGTGAATTGTGAGCCACAGTGTTCAATTTATAGTGTTATCTCTCATTTTCATTTCTAAACCCTTTTAAAGCCCTGAGAGGTTTCCTGGAGACAGCCTTTAAAGTTCTCACTTGGTTATTTTTTACCTCCAAAGACGCTGTTCCTCTCAAACATGTGGTGCTAGCCGTGGTGAGTAATTTGGGAACAGATGAAAATACCTGTGTGTTATCTTTTCCTTTCTCTTCTCCACAGTAACAGTGCCTGTAATCTGTGCTGTGGAATTTTCCAGAAATTGTGTGGCCACACTGCAGAGTTTTAGAGGGAAAAACAATTTTGGGGTTAAAATGTTTTGTTGTCTGTTTTGGGGGGTTTTGTGTTTGTTTGGGGGGGTTTTAATTAAGAATATCTCTTTATAAAGAACTCACCTTTGGCTCAAGGGGCAGATTATTTTGGTTAGGTGGCAAGAACTTGGGAATGGAATGAAGCTGGAGGTGGGGAGATTCAGGCTGGATGTGAGGAGGAAGTTCTTCACCATGAGAATGGTGAAGCCCTGGAATGGGTTGTCCAGGGAGGTGGTTGGGGCGCAGTCCCTGGAGGTGTTTAAGACCAGGCTGGACGAGGCTCTGGCCAGCCTGACCTAGCGTGGGGTGTCCCTGCCCATGGCAGGGGGGTTGGAACTAGATGATCCTTGTGGTCCCTTCCAACCCTGACTGATACTATGATACTAACTGTGTGGCCAGCAGGAGCAGGGAGGTCATTCTGCCCCTGTACACTGCACTGGTTAGGCCACACCTCGAGTCCTGTGTCCAGTTCTGGGCCCCTCAGTTTAGGAAGGAGGTTGACTTGCTGGAATGAGTCCAGAGAAGAGCAACAAAGTTGGTGAGGGGTTTGGAACACAAGCCCTATGAGGAGAGGCTGAGGGAGCTGGGGCTGCTCAGCCTGGAGAAGAGGAGACTCAGGGGTGACCTTATCACTCTCTACAACTACCTGAAGGGAGGTTGTAGACAGGCGGATGATGGTCTCTTCTCCCAGGCAGCCAGCACCAGAACAAGAGGACACAGTCTCAGGCTGCGCCAGGGGAGGTTCAGGTTGGATGTTAGGAAGAAGTTCTATACAGAAAGAGTGATTGCGCTATGGAATGGGCTGCCTGGGGAGGTGGTGGAGTCGCCGTCATTGGAGGTGTTCAGGAGGAGACTTGATGGGGTGCTTGGTGCCATGGGTTAGCTGTTTGGGTGGGTTGGATTGGTTGATGGGTTGGACGCGATGATCTTGAAGGTCTCTTCCAACCTGGTTTGGTTTATTCTAATAAAGGTTCCTGGTGCTAAATTAACAGCGTGGGGAGGGCTTAAGAAGTGCATCTTCCAAACCTCTGGTTTTGGAGATGACAAATCTGGCTTCTGCCTCGTTCGTGGACTTGGCAAATGAAATTTTATCTGAAGAGCATGAACTCTCTTTAGAAATTTTGCTGCACTGAATACTTTCAAAATCAAGAAAAATGCTCTTCATGCACCTTCATTAGCATGCAGTGTGGCATGACAGATTTATGAAAGACGTCTGGCTGCTAGAGTACCCTGGTGCTTTATACCATTTGGTAAATAGCATGATGATGTGCAGGGCACTCAGGTTTCATTCTCGCTCCCATTCATCATCTTGCTATGTGACTCCAAACAGTCTATTTCCCTCCTTTGTCTCAGTTTACCTGTGTCTAAGAAGCTGGTACCACCTCTTGCTGCTATTGTGAAATGTAATTAAGTTAATGCTTGACAATACTGTCTTAAGTACAAGCTACAGCTGTGTTTTACTCAGGTTTTGAAGTGTGCAAGGCAGAAGTCCTTGGTCCACTTCTGAGTGGGGTTTAGGTTTGGTTTCTACCCATTTCTGGTGGTGGTTTTGTTTTGCTTGGTTTTTTGTCTCCTCCTATAGCTGTTGTGAGAAAGTCAAGAGAATGTGACATTCAGTTAGTGACACCAGAGCTGGTGGAGGCAGGGAGGGGCTGAAGCCTTCAAGTGTAACCAGTGATGCTGGAGATCATTAACACTGCTATTTATAACTGTAAAAACTAGGTTTCAAGGGGAAACATCTAGGCTTAGCGTGGCTAATTATACAGCTGTTAAGTGATCTAACAGTGATCCTAATTCCACCAAACCTTCACACTGACATTTTGTGGCATTGTGTGAACTGAGCTAATATAGCTCTGAGCCTGGCAGGTGGAGACGGGCTCAGCTTCCTGGCTCTGCAAATAGAGGATGAGTGGCGAGGGGCAGCTAGCACCTCCTGCTGCAAACGGTGTCCATCTTAAACACAGCCCCTTCAGAAAGGATAACAGCACCTGGACTGCAGGTTTTAAGGAAGTCTTCAATTACTGTTAAAGTCAAAATGACAGAGCAGGGGTTACCAGAGGATTTGACAGCTGCTGACTCCTCAGAATGGCTCTAGAACACACTTACTTACACAACATTTGCGCTGTTAATTTAATGTCTTTGCACTTTGGTGTTTTCTGCAGAAGTAATGCCTCAGGCATATATCTGCATAAGCTTAATGGTAAGATGAAGGGTGGTGGTGTTCTCCTTTTTCTATTTAAAGGCATAAACCAGAAAGTGATCTCATGAAAAGGTCTGATCTCTCACAGGATCAAACGGATTGATCAGGAGTGTGTGATATGCTTTCCTGTCATTTCCTCTGCTCCTTTGAGGCCCCTCTGTGTTTTTTGAAGTGTGAAATCACTGAAGTATGACCTGTTTTCCTGTTTATATTGTCTGGTTGTGCTTCCCACTCTTTGCAGGTAGGAGATGCTTGAAGGGGAGTGAAAGGGCTGTTCCTCAGGCACCACTGCCTCTTTGCTCCACTGAGATGCTCATCAGCAGGCAAATCGGGGGGTTAAAGGCCCCACATGCATGAAGTTATTGTCAGAGAGCTGTTTGTGTACACATTGACCTTACTATAAGGTTGTTGCTTTGTGTTAGCCTTAACTGCAAAAGCCTCTGGAAGTCAGGTTTGCATTTGGGACCAGAGACAGGGGTCTTGGCTTTCTGCACTTTCTGGGTTTACTGTGGTTACTTTTTATGTGTTAATGATTCCCTTCAGTTTTCCTTATCCCCAATATTAGTTGATCCTCACGGAGGACAAGAGGAGGTGGTCCAATGGGAGGGAAAAATAGTTTGGGCCACAGCATGGCACACACAGGAAAATCTTTTCATATTTACTTGCTCAAGTGCAAATCTGGAACAAATTGTCTTGCTGAGAGTCATCTGAAAATGTCTTTTATTTTGGAGGGATTACTATTAATTTTTACCTTTTAAAAGAAAATGAATTATGTGAAGCACTTGTCATCTCCCCATCTCTGATGGTTTTGCTGTTGTGTTAACTTGAGTTTCCATTCATTCTGTAGGGATTCATTGTCTCTAGTCCATCTGCCAATTGCTCTGCAATCACTGCCCAACAAAAGTGCTCATTTTTCTCCCTCCTTTGCCCTCACCCTCTGTCTCAGCCTCCAGACCTTCTACAAATCAAAGGGAACCTATAGGTTATTTTTAAATTCAGTGCTTATTAAGTCAAGGGGATAGTGTAATGCCATTATGGATGGCATCCTTTAATACTGCAGAGCAGCAGCTGTCGTTAACCTTCTTTGTTCACAGAGCCCCTGGCTGCTTGCAGGCTGCCGGGCAGACAGGGTAGCTGTTAGCCACATCTTGACTTCTTCACACAAAGAAAGCAGAAGCCATCCTTAAGCACAAAGGATTTAAGTACCCCTTGCACATTAGCCAGTATTTTGGGAACAAATGCAGACCACCTTGCTTGATGTGCTGTAGGTAGATCTGAATTTGGGTCTGCTGGTTTTATTATGGAATGGAGCTTTTGCTCAACACTGCTGTGTTCATCTGCAGTGTATCTGCAGGTGATACGAGTGACAATCTGGCCATGTCAAAAAGCCTCTCATCTCCTTGATTCCTGGTGTGCTTAGTTAGAGGAGAGAGACTGCCAGAGCATATGGAAGGGAGAGGAGAAAGTGTCTCAAAGAATGTGAGTATGAGATCATACAGGGACAAGAGACAGTCTGCACTTTTACTTTCTTTTCCTGGTGTTGCCAAAACAGAGGTGATCTCCTCTTTGCTGGAGCAAGGTTTTTTCCCAGACTGTTAGACACACTGTGCAACTGCTTTAAGTTTTAGGTGCCTGCCTTTGCTTCCCTGTACATGGAGTTCCTAGTCATAGAAGATGCAAAAAATGTATTTGACCAGTTTACTCTTTTTTTTTTTTACCCTCTAACATTTCCTTCATTTCCTGATGTACTTCTCTACCTCTAGTCTTGTGTTTCCATAAGTACACAGATATTATTCTGCCGTGTGAACTCTGAGTCTTGACTGTCCTGGTGTCAAGGCTACGCCTTCCTCATCAGCACGTGTCATTGCCCGATTCTTTGAGCTGAAATCCACAATCCATATCAAGGCAGCCATCCAAACTTTCTAGGGAATCTGTTACACTTTTCCCAGAGGAAAAGTGCTCACAAGGAAATTAGAATGGCACAGATTTTGCACAATGAGAGCCGTGTCAAGTAAATCCCCTTGTCCTGTTCTGGTTTTGGGGGGAGCCATGGCTCAAGCTGCTGCAGGGAATGTGTTTGTTTAACTTGCTCTCCTAATACAAACATAGTTCTGAGAGATCACCCTCAGATTCTTCCTGTAGGACATGCTGAGCTAATGAAACCGATACATCTGGCCTCCTCCTTCATTTCTAGACTCTGTATCTTTAGGAGATCCAGCTGCTTATGCTGGAAACAGCAACCTTGTGCCTTCATCCACCCCCCATGTGTGATGGCAGGGAGTGCAAGGACCAGAACTCAGGCTTGGAGCAGCACTGAGTCTTAAAGGTGTTTTTTTTTTCCTTTTATGCTGTGAATGGACCCCAAAGTTGAGATTCACCAACTATTTGTAGAGGCTGTTTAGACAATGTAACAACTGACTGCAGGTCTATCACATTGGTAGCCTGTATGCATGTTTCTCATTCCACAGTTGCATCCTGGGATGTTGAGGGGCTATACAGTGCCAGGATAATGGGAATCTCCCACTATGTGAGCTAATGCTCTGCTTTACTCTAGAGTTGCTAATTGAGCATTTTCAAAGCATGCTGCAAACATTAATGGTCAAAGCAGTTGACAGTTAACAAAAGTGAATAAAACAGTCTTAAAGCTGGGAAACTTGGGCTGCCCCACAACAGATAATTTCTTGAATCCTAGTCTGTTTTTCACTGGAGTAGCTTTGCTCAGCCTGAGGTCTCCAAGACCAAAAAAAGGGGCTCCACAAAACTGGTGAAAGCCAAATGTAACCATCTCTTTCCCTGTGCACTCAGACCCATTCTTGGAGCCTTGTAGCATTGTGCCTTTGCTTGCTGCTGGTGCCTGATTCAAATATAGCAAATTCTAACACTAAGGTTGCTGTTTTGTAAAACAATATGGTTCTGTTTAAAGAAACAATATGTGCTGTAGTAGCAGCCTCTTCCCAGCTGGGAGTGAAAAGTGGAATATAATATGGAATAGCATTTTTGTTTTATTTCCCCCCTCCCCCCCCCCCATCCACCTTGATCTTTCAGAGGGGAAAAAAAGGTGGAGAAGCATTGACCTAGATGATCTCTCCTGTGTGGCTAAAACCCTGCAGTGTGTAATTATATAAAGATGAGAGATAAAAGGAGGAGATAACAGGAATGGCTTTTGTTTTCTTTACTTTAGCCCTAAGGTTAGTGTCCAGTTATTCACCTTGCTTTTTTTAGTCAGCTATGGCCCTGCAATCCTGCTGGATAATGTCTAAGAGGAGTCATTGCTTCTTTCTTGATTTGAAGGGAGATACAATTCAGTCATTTTCATAGTGGCCCTCCCCACAGATAACTGGTGGAATTCATTTTGCTGCTTTGGCTGGTTTAATACAATATGTGCTGTGGATCAAGTATGTAGATGTGCCCAGAATATGTTGCCCTTAACAAAGAGCCTGATTATGAAAACCCAATTACTCTCTGCGTTTGTACGAAGCTGCGTGTCACGCAGCCCCAGCTTACACACGCTGCAGTTTCTCTTTCTTGTCCTTTTTTTTTCCCCTTGGAAAATGTGACCAGCAAGTGGTAATGCTGTTGAATGCTGCTTTTATTAGCAGCCAACTTATGCAGGGATGTTACCCCCTCACTTTGGGTCATCTCTCCCATGTGCTTTGCCAACAGCATTGAAGCCAATGAATAAAAACATTCAGGGGGGCGGAAACAAGAGTCATTTGTAAGGGGCCATTTGTCTTCCCGTATTGCTAGGCTGGGTGGCTGAAGAAGACTCTAGTGCCAGTAGCAATGTTGAAAGGCATAGCCCTTTAGTTGAAATCCTTTTTAATGGGTCTAAACCTGTTATGGACTGAACATGGGTAGGAGCTAGGAATTGTGAAGGGTTTTATTTTAAATAGTGTACAAGAATAAACCCTGCAACTGAGGGTTGGTATTTACTTTACTGGAATAAAGGAGTAGCTTAGTTTCTTACCATGAAGTTTGTGAAGGTGTGGAGGAATACAGCCTGAAGGACTGCAGCTTGCAGAAATGGCTCACATGAGAATCATAGAACAGTTTGGGCTGGAAGGGACCTTAGAGATCATCTACTCCAACCTCCCTGCCATGGGCAGGGACACCTCTGAACTAGACACGAGTGGTCAAGGCCTCACCCAACCTGGCCTTGAACACCTCCAGAGAAAGCTTCTCTAGACAGCATGTTCTGGTCTCACCACCCTTATACTGGTGTACTTCTTCCTAAAATCTAATTTAAGCCTTCTCCCCCTCAGCTTAAGTGATGCTGAATTTCATCAATGGGTACAATTAGGTGAATTCAGGAGATTAATAGTAAGTTCAGCAGTGTGGCTTATGGAGGATGGGAGCAATCCTGTTTCTTTCACTGGGAGTATTCTGGGGTCATGCCCTCAGATGATGGTGTAGCTGTTTTAGTAGCTTATTATTTGTGTACCTAACTTGGTACTTTCTAAATGGCATTCAGTAGAAGGCATGGAGGAGGGTTCTTTTTGGGAGACCTAAAGCCAGGAGACAGGATGCTGTCTGTCCCACTCTCCTGTCTGTGAGGATGTGTTGGCAGGGGGGTTGACCTGTGTGTTAGAGACCTAGGTAAATTAATTTCACTCTGCAGGGGCTTGCAAACCATTTTTTCCCAGAAATGTGGCCTAGATAATCCCCTTAGGAGTGATCTCAGCCTTCTCTGTCAATGCTGTTTAAATTTCAGTGAATAGTTAAACGTGAACTGGAGCACGGGAGTAGGTGTCACACAGCAGGTTGTGCATCAGCAGGGGGGAAAAGTCCTGCCTGCAACCCCTGTTACCTGGCAACATGGAGTGGGATATTGGGATCAATAGAAGACTGCTTGAACCTACAAACACCAGGTTGTCCTGAGCATAGCTCTGACTTCTGACTCGGCTCAATTGCACTGCAACAGCTGCCAGGGAAAATGCTCTCATAACCCTTTGTGGGGTTCTGTGGGCATCCCCATGTGATGGCTGTGTGTGCAGCCATGTCCCCATGGGGCCCCACACCACTTATGACATCTGGAGGGAACTCCTGGGGTGAAATGGAGCTTTGTGTGCTACAGTGGAGAGCCAAATCAGTATTTCATAGCAGTGAAGGGCAGCCACTCACCGGCTCCAGCTGAGTTTGTGCCTGTCTGTACTTTGCCTGTTAGTTTGGCAGCAAGTGGCACAGAGTCTCCTTTTTTGTTTGGTATCAGTGGTGTTTGGTGTTGGCTTTCTCAGATGTGTGTGTCTCTGATGTCATTATTTCATTCTCTTTCCATTCCCACACCAGGGACCTCCTGGCAGTTGGGTGGCAGGCTGCACCCTTTATCTCAGTGGTGCATTCTGCATTGGCATAGAGTTGGATGCTGATCTAATAATTCATATCTTATTCTGTACACTGACGTTTGAGGATTTGTCAAGTTATGCAAACCCATTTTTTTTCCCCCCTTCTTTTTTTATTTTTCCACAGAATTATTTGCATATTAACTTTTCTTGTGCATTACTGATTTGGTTCTGGTGAACTTCATCCTGTTGCTAGGAGGGATAAGCTCTGAGACACTGAAGAATTATTCCAAACGCCTGCAGACGCAGGAAGTTAATACTGCTCTGGTTTGTATTTGGACAGCTGTCATGTAATTTAAAAAGACTAGGCACTCTGGAAACTCTAGAAGCTTTTTCCTTCAAGAAAACTCTTGAGCTTTCTTTTCAAGTGTATTTTAAAAGCCTGAATGGTACCTCTGGTTTCAAATGGCAAAATCCTCCGTTGGCAAATGGCGTTGCAGAGCTCCTCTGGGACCTGCACCTGGAAGGGTGCTTTTAACAGATCTTTCCCTGGAATAGAAATACATTGGAGAAACTCTATGATATTATAAATAAGTGGGAATAGGAGTAATTGACTCAGTGTGTAGAGGAAATGTGTTTCCTTTCCAGGCCAACTGTGGCTTTAACTAGAAGCTTTTGTCTGCCTTCTTCAATTAATACAAAAAGGCTTCACTGCTTCTAAGTATTGGCTGCATTTGGTGCACAGCAAATTTTGTCTTTAAAAGGATTCTTGTAGTCAGCTGTCACCTAATTCCTTTATGTCATGTTTATATAAGAAGGGCATGCTATTTCTGGAAACCTAATGTAGATATCAGTATGCTGGGAAATGAGATTGTGCTTGGAGAGAAGGATGTACCAGCATGTTTATTTCACAGTGTAAGCAGGGCATTTGTGTGGGGAGTGTCCTGGGAAATACCAAGAGCAAAAGCACTCTCCTGGACAGGGAGGAGAGTTTGTCCACCCAGTGGCCCTCTGACCCTCCAGCTCTTTTGAACATGTGGCTTTGCACCTATACAGCTGTTGGCATCCTGCAGAAATTGCAAGATCCTGGTGCTCAAAACTGCAAGAGTCTTTTCATGGGGTGGTTTGGGGTTTGGGGTTTTTGTGTTTGGTTTCTTGTTTGGGGTTGTTTTTTGGGGGGTTGTTTTTGGGGCGTTCTTTGTTTAGTGTGGTGGTGTGTGTTGGTGTTCTGTTTTTTTTTTCATAGTGAAATCTTAGCTTTTCTTTATGGATCTTGAACTTCCTTTACTTTTGCCATGTTTCTAACTTTCTGCTGGGAGAGCTGAGAAACCCTTGGTGACCCGAGTCACTTCTGACTGCAGGAGGCTTCCTTGAAGAAAAACACTAAATATTTTCAGGTTTCAGAACAGAGGAGGAATTATCATCTTGGGAGCCATCTGCTTGTATAGTATTCATGTGTGAGCTACTTACCATAGGCATACACCACTTTTTTTATTGTCCATGGATGTGTTGCAGTCTACCACTTCATGTGTCATCTTATTTACTTGGTTGTCTATCTCTAGAGCTTATTTTTATAGATTAGGACAATGTTGGACATCACAGGTAGCATGTCCATGAATGTGCCTGATCTGTGAGCAGATACATTCCAAATGCACTTGCATGTGTGTGTATGTCAAGAACAAAGAGGCTCAGAAAATGTGTTCCATGATTTGGTATATCCTATTCTTTCCCTCCTCCCTCCCCTGCACTTGTATAAGTACTTTTGATGGCAGCTGCTGGATTAGACCCAGAAGCTTAAAAGATTAAAGAAACCACTAAAAGCAGCTAGGAGGAAGTGAAGGATCCGTTTGTCTGAAGGTTTGTGTTTTCATACTGGTGGTTGAGAAGAAAATTGCAAACAGGCTCTGCCCTGCAGCAGGGGACACGCAGCCATCTGGGCACTGCAGAGCGTCTGCTCCAGCCACACTTGCTGGGGCTCAGCCTGTGCCTTGGGACTCGCCATGTCACATCCAGGGTGCTTCAAGGGTCCACATCCCCTTTCCTCTGTCTGTTGTAGCTTACAAGCTCATTTAGAGCTGTGCAACACAGGTGAGGAAAGCCCTGGCTGCTTATAGAGCAAGATGAAACTGGAATTGAAACATGATGAACAGCTCAACTAGCTACAGATTCTGTGTTTTCACCCTGTCGTAAACTGCTGCCTGCTGCTGCTAATGCTGGCCGTTCAGCTCTGCAAGGAGCAGCGTTTCTAATGAGCATGTTTTTTTATCTGGGTGGTTCCACTAAATGACAGGTAGAGCTGAGCAGGACACAGCATCTGTCACCAAAGTCAGCCTCCCAATTTCCCTTTTCCTCCAGCCACCCTCCTTAGCCCCAAACACAAAGGCAGCTGTTTCAAGAAGCTATTTATTTATTTTTTCCATGTGGAATCTTTTGCTACGTAAAACATCTGCTGCTTTCTGGCTGATCCCTAAACATTGCTGATGGTGTGTATAATCAAACCCTGGGTCCTGAGAATATGAGCCAGTCTTGCCTTTTGTCATTCTAAACAAGTTAAGTCTGTGCTGCAGGATCTAGTGTGGATGGAAGACCAGATCCCAGGCGCCCAACTGCACTGCTAGGGTAGGGCGAGTGCTGCCGAGCACATCAGGATTATTAACATTAATCTAATCTTTCCGTTTGTCAAACAGATTTTTGAGTACATGGAGACAGCTTACCCAGTGCTTAAGACAGTGCTCCCAGATCAGCTTGTAGTTTGTTCTGTAATACCATGTGGATTTGCTGGGATTTTCAAGTAAATACATTATGTATATGGCTTACAGATTGCTTAGGCTGTCTGCATCAATAATTAAAATGAGGGAGGGGACTCTTCTGCCGAGCTTCCCCCTTTCCTTTTCTCATCCTTTTTGCATGCCTATTTTTATATTTCCTCTCTTAGGATCAGGGAGATAAAGCTGTAGCAAGGGAGAGTGTGTCAAAGAGAGAGCTGAAGGTTTTTCCAGCGGAGATGGGAGCTTGTGGCACATCACTGCAGTGCCAGCTCTCAGCATCAGCCTGACCTTTGCCATTCTCTTTACAGACGCTTTGATTCAGGCTTGTCACGAGCTGCCAACCTGTTCTCCTTGCAGTTAAAACAAGCACACCTTTCCTATTGAGACAGGACCAAAAAAAATTACTTTGAGTCTTGTTGCAAACACGGTGCTGTGCTAGTTAGTTGCCCAAAGTAGAAGGAAAAGGTTTGGTTTTGATGTAGTATTGCCATGGTGAGCGTAATGTTGCCTCGGTTGCATGGGGAAAGCTTTTGGGCTTTGTTGTTGTGGGGTTTTAGTGGTACTTTGTTAGATGAAGAGTTTCAATACAAGGCTGAAGAGGGACTTCTCATAAGGATGTCCAGTGACACAAAAGAGGGGAATGGTTTTAAGCTGAGGGAGAATAGGGTTTGACTGGATCTTAGGAAGAAGCTCTTTGGTATGAGGGTGGTGGGACTCTAGAATAGGCTGCCCAGGAAGGTTGTGGATGCCTCTGCCCTGGAGAAGTTTAAAGCCAGGTTGAAGACTTCAGCAGCTAAGTCTAGTGGAGAGGCATCCCTGCCCATAGCAGGGAGGTTGGAATAGATGATCTCTAAGGTCCCTTCCAACCTAAACCATTCTATGTATATAGACTAAGTGCTGATGTAATACAGCTGTTAATCAGAATTTACTAGTTGCATTGAGCTTGGAATTTAGCTGAAGGGACCGAAATAGAGCACAAATCTAATGCCACCATCATTGGGTGACACATTCTATGTTAAACTAATGTGGGAGGTGGATGAAACCCCAAACATCTCCCCATAAAGCAAACCCTGCCATAAGAGCATGGCAGCAGTAGTCATTAGCCTTTACCTTTGCCTGTCTGAATGAGGCAGTTGTGTAGATGTTAGTCTGCTCTCAGAGGATTTAAGGGGCATGGGGGGGGGGGGGGGGGGGCAAGAGGGGGGGTGGAAAAGAGCTGACTCTTCTTAATAAAGTAGTGTAATTACAGATCTGTTTAAGTGGAGGCACATGATACGTATGTTTGTGACAATTTTCCAGAGGGATGGCTCGGCTAGTGCTAAATAACCAGGCTCATTTTCCCATAATGCAAATGTTATTCACAAACTATTACCATAATTGATGCACCGAGCCACTGTAGAGTAAATAATGTCTTGTGTGTGGGAAGCAAAGTAGAAGTCAATGAATATTAAAGAACAAAATCTCACTTTTTTTACAAGGGAAACTTCACAAGAATTAGAACAACTTTGAAACTCAAACAGCAGCACAAGTTCTAACTGACTGGTTGGTGCCTGGGTGTGTTTCCCTGCACACACACAAACGCACAGGGTTATGGGCTGTGATCTCCACTCTGCTGCTGCTGGGGTTTTTTATCTGCTTGGTGTGTACAAAGCATCCTCAGAAATGATTAAAGCAGTATGGTGTGTGGGAACCTTTGAATAGCATCCAGTGTCTTGGGAGCTGCCCCAAGAAGTGGGTTATGAACACACTAGACAGAATTCACAGAACCTTGGTGGTCAAAGAAATAAGTGGGGCTTGATGATCTTGGAAGCTTCTTCCAATCTGGTTGATTCTGTGATTTTTCTGGAGACTTTCAAAACCTGCCTGGATGCATTCCTGTGTGACCTGCCTTGAGTGAACCTGCTTTGGCAAGGGGCATGGACTGAATCATCTCAAGAGGTGCCTTTCAACCTCCACCATTCTGTGACTGTGATCTGACAGGGCATTTTCTGTGGGGTGAAGGACAGCTGGGACTGCTAACCCTGTGTCTGTTGGATTTTTTTTTTGTCACTGCCTTCCTGCACTGTGCTGCAGTACTTGGTCCATGTAACAGGAGAAGAATCTTGAACCATTTGAGGTTTATGGGTTGTTCTGCCTGTGATGCCAGATAGGGCTGCCTGCAGGCTGCTGTGGCTGAGTTCTGTGACCTGCTGCTGTGTGAAACTGCTGGGCACAGCTGCCTGGACCTCACAGTGTACAGAAGGAGAAGGCTTTACAGTTACTCCTTCCTTAGTCCTTGATCACTGTCCCTGCCCAGAACCTTGTACCTCTGTAAGTGTTAAGTTACAGCACTTACTGCTGAGGTGTAAATTGCTCTGTATCCATTGCTGTATGCTGGAGCTGTTGGTGCTGCAGCTTTATCTCTGCTCCTATGGATTTTTAGAGTAAAACGTTTTGCAGAACAGGACTTGATTTAACTGTGGGCATTAGTACCCTGCCACCTAATCCCTTTTTATGTTCAAAGGGAACTTGTGGTGGTGTTTGGATGTATTTATGTACGTTACATGGAAAGGCTGTGGTGTGTGTTTGGGGTTTTGTTGTTGTTGTAGTGTGGGGGGGTGTGTTTGTTTGGTTGGGTTTTTTATGGTGTTTTTTTGTTTGTTTGGTGGTTGTTGGGCTTTTTGTTTGGCTTTGGTTTTTTTTCCAGGCATTGCTTTACTTTTCCCTGCTGAATATATTGCTCCTTCATCCCTGTTCTGTGTGTAGATGAGGGAGAGAGAGACAGCCAACTATGTAATGTATCACAGAGATGTATTCCAGTAGGATGAAGCCATGGAGTGTCACAGCAATCACTGCCTTCTGCATCTGAGAATTGTGTCGTTTCAGACACTTCTGAGTAGTGGTGTCTTCTTGGAAGTGAACTTTTCTCCAGGGAATAAAACCTTGGCCAAGCGCTGCTGCAGCCCTGAAAACCAGAGAACAAAGTCAGAAGCATCATGTGGGGTTACAAACCCATCATTTGGTCTATTAATATCATAAGCCATTTTTTGTCCAGATGGCAATTACTGTGACTTTTTGAAATTACAGATTATGGTACTACACCTTCTTTTTTTTTCCAGAGAGCCCTTTCTAAGCAGCCTTTGCCTCCCACTGCTGAAGATGCTCACACATGACTTCCTGGCACAGTTACATATCTATCATATAACATCAGTAGCTTTCCTTATTGTAACCTGATATAACTCAACGTGGCAGAACTAACATATTGCGAGCCATCATGAGCTGAGCTCTTGTGTGCCAGGCTCATGGGCTGTCCTTCGTCTGTCTCAGTCTGTCTCTTGCAGATTGTAAACCACTAGCAAATGTCTGTTTCTTGTCCTCTGTGGACTGTATCAAGGTGTCCTTGAATCTCTTAGGCTTCTGTGGTTGTGCCTGCTAACCTTGGTTTCAAGTAGAAGGCTGTGCACATGCCCAAGCTGGGTTATCACTCACTGTAACTCATTACAAATGGGCACTTTGCTGGGGGAGATACGGTACTTCAGATGGCTTTTTTTCAGGTTAGACTGTACTCTTTGAATCAGCTAGCCTTGCTTTTACTAAGTTTGATCTCAGGGAAAAGCAGCTCTAAGACCTGACAGGCAAAAGGTTGCTTGCACCTCTCAGTCACTGCAAAAAACAAAATCTCTCCATAAAGCATGGCTCTGCCTACAGGGCTGTAGGGGTGGGTGGTGTTGGTCTCTTGGACCACTTTGTCCTGCATCTCATCTGTCTGAAACGGTGCCAGTCCTGGGAACTCTGCTACAGCAGGCACAGGATGCAGCTCATTTTGTGCCTGCTCTAAGTGCTTATTAAGGCATAAGAGCTCTGGATGCTGCCAGCCTTCATTGGGCTCAGAGCAGTGACCTAGAGAGTTTGTTTTTAAAACGTGCACAGAAGTAGGAATTGACAGCAGCATGTTAGCGAGGAGTTCTGTGGTTTTTTTCCAGCAGCACTCAAGATGAAAGAGCAGATGGTGTTGATAGGAGAGCAGGGTTATAAGGTACAAGATGGGATTGTTATCATGTTAATAACAAGACAGCAAATCCCCCAGTGCTTCCTATTAGCCTGAAAGATGATAGTTGCCTGTTGGCCTTCATGTGAATCAGCAATGTCCGGTACTGCAGGGCTCAGGGGGCTGTGGGTGCCTTGTTAACTCTTCATGTTGGCTCTGAGATGCAGCCATCAGTATCTTTGAGTTTGGTCATTCTGATCCTTCTTCCTCACTACCCACTCCCTGGAAAGCCTCTCAGGGTGCAGAGAAGTTTGAAGACAGAGATGGTGTGATTCTGGGTTACTTCTACAACCATAACACTGTTATGGGAACTTAGGACTGAGTCTGGTATTTGCTAGCTTAAAGCTAGGGAAGTGCTGAGCACATAGGAAGACAAGCAGACAGAGCTGCAGCACTTGCACTTCATGCAAAGTAATCCATATTACTCTGCAGTTCTCTGAACTTGGGGGGGAAACATTCTCTTTTAGTTGGTTTGCAGATCCCAGATAAGCTTCAGATAATCTTCCAGGGATCACTGCTTTGGCTGGTACATTGGGGGCCTTGCTGAAGTGAGAAAAACAACTCAAAATCCTTTTTATTTATGCTTACTCTAAACTGCCCTTTTGTTTTTTTCCCCCCCTCACAGGCTAATTATAAAAAAAATGCTGTAAACATTTTCAGGAGATGGGATCTCCCTATTTATCTAAACTTTGTGCTCGTTGTTGATGTCCTGTTTTTTCAACATCCCCACACTTTTCACTCTGCTGGTTGGGAAGTGTGAAAGCTATTATGGTAATAAGGAGTGAGATGATTTTCTGTTCTCCTAGTGCCAAGGAGATAGGAATGGATGCAATTCATCTTGGATGTAGTCCCTGCTGCAAATACATCATCTTCCTGTAGCTTCTCTGCACACACAGCTACATGCTCAGAGGTTCATTTTGCTGGGCATATATATAGGTTGGTGCTCTTTAGCTTACTCGGGGATCAGCATGGCTTGGCTCCACTGTGCACCCTTGCAAGGAGGTTCCTCAGGTGCTTATACTGTGGCATATCTCTACTCAGCACTGCTTAGGCCACACCTTGAGTCCTGTGTCTGGGCCCCTCAGTTTGGGAAAGATGTTGAGTTGCTGGAAGGTGTCCAGAGAAGGGCAACAAAGCTGGGGAGGGGTTTGGAGCACAGCCCTATGAGGAGAGGCTGAGGGAGCTGGGGTTGCTTAGCCTGGAGAAGAGGAGGCTCAGGGGAGACCTTATTACTCTCTACAACTACCTGAAGGGAGGTTGCAGCCAGGTGGGGGTTGGTCTCTTCTCCCAGGCAACCAGCACCAGAACAAGAGGATACAGTCTCAAGCTGCCCTAGGGGAGGTTTATGCTGGATGTTAGGAAGAAGTTCTTCATGGAAAGAGTGATTGGCCATTGGAATGTGCTGCCCAGGGAGGCGGTGGAGTCACCGTCACTGGAGTTGTTTAGCAAGAGACTGGATGAGGCACTTGGTGCCATGGTTTAGTTGATTAGATAGTGTTGGATGATAGGTTGGACTTAGTGATCTCAAAGGTCTTTTCCAACCTGGTTTATTCTAACCATATCCAAGGTGAAATGGTGCCCAGTTTGCTCTTTCCCTCCATCCCACACAGCACAAATTAAATATTAGTCTGACTTGACAACAAACCTGGAGTTGAGGAGGTATAACCTGCTTTTATGTGACTAAAAAGTCAAATCAGTGTTACTCATGGTGTAGTGTAAGAATAGCTTTGTCATGGGGGATAACTGAAATGAACATGGGTCAATATCTAAATACACATTAGGGTGTATTAAAAGGCTTAGAAGCAGTGGTCTGTTAATAAGGAGGTTATTTCAGCTCCTTTGTACACCATCTCACATCTGAAATGGCATATTAATGTATGGCAAAACCTGCAGAAGAAATGAAAATCTTACTGTTCTTGGGAGAATTGCAAGTATTGTATCAAAATATGTTCCTCTTTGTGGCAGTATATGAAATCAAGTCTGGATTTTGGCTGCACAAACTTCAGAATCTGAGTAGTAGATTATTGTATGTTATTGATGGGTGCTTGAAAAGAGAGGGTTTGAGGTAACTGAATCCATGTGCAACCCTAAACAGCTTTTAGTGTTTTATGAAATCACCAGGTTCTGCTGGTGCTTGCTGGGGATTGTCTGTGGATGCTGCTGCTGGATGTTTCAACAGAGTGGCAAAAGATGATCAGCTCTTTCCTGCCTGGCTGGGGGATGTGATGGCTGGAAATTCTGCATCTCTCTCTCCCCTGTGCTGCACTTGTCCTTTGATTACGAAAAGGACAGCTCTCGAGGGATGTCGTTGTGCATTTTCCTGAGATAAAATAATAGCTCAGTGTTTTGTGACCCTGGAACTTTAGGTCCTGCCAGATGCTAATGAACCAGTGGAAAACATCCAGAGCCTGGTAATTGCTTTGAGGCACAGCTGTTTGTGCTTGGTACGCAGTGTCAAAGCTTGCTTCTTCAGTGGCTGCACCCTGTGATGTTGCCCCAAGGTCCCCTCAGGGACTCCTGGGTCAATGCAGCAAGCAAACTTCCTATAATTGGGTACAAGAGAGCATGTTGTCCATGTGAACATGGGCAGCTTGAGCACGAGTCATGCTCTTGACACCACCTTTGTGGTTCACATTTGGTGCCTGCAGTAAATCCCGGGTGGGCAGTGCTAGCAGGCAGTGTGTCCAGGGAGCAGGGTAAGAGCAGAGCCCTTGGCAGAGTGGCAGCTGGGAAGGAAGCGAGGCTCTTGAGCTGGCCTGGTCTCATTTAAACCTGCAGCTGGATCTGTGCTATTTATTCCTTTGCTACTTGAAAAAAGACCAACAGCTTTTTAGGTGCAGAAAGTAGCAGATGCTAATAAAAATCCTTGGTTTTGTTTTCTTTGTATGTGTGTTCCCTGTAAGAGATCACCTCATCCTCTGTCATCTTTGTGCAACACAATTTTTCATGGTTTCATTTTACCAGGCTTTTAGTGTCAGTTAATTCTCCCACAAAGAGGCAGAACCAAATGGAGTGTGGAAATACTTTTCTGTGGCATTAGTGGGAAGCTGTCTGTGATAGCTGTGGTCATGGATGGCAGTGATGTGAACCAGCATGGCTGAGTTGTGCTGAGGGGGGTCAGAAGGGGCTTGCTGGCCCCAGTGCCCTGGCTGAGCAGGGAAGGGCAGGGGTATGACTGTGGAATGAGGCTGAGCAGCCTCATTGCCAGCTGCTTGCAGCTGGGGATGGACCAGGGCATCTTCTGGTCTGAAATAAGGTGTCTGTTATTGGTCAACACTAGTATTTGGATCCCTTACATAAGTCTTAGTATATGAGAAGTTCCAAACCCTTCTGTTGGCAAGTGAGTGAGTAGTCCAGCTCTAATTCCCAACTCTCATATCATGTACTGGCACTGGGACCAGTATTGAAGTAGTTTTTAGGTGAGTAATATTGACAGACTAGGTTTCAGGGTCTGTCTCATCCACTTATATAGTACATATGTAATGTACATATAGTAGGAGGTAGTAAGTCCATGGCATGTATATTTATGGAAAAGATAACCTGAACTTAGAAAAGGGACAGAGAATGGTGAGAAGGATCTGTGAAGGCATGCACAGCTTCCCTACAAGGAGAAATTTAATAGTCTGGGAATCCCTAGTAGTCAAAAGGTGTGATATGAGAGAGACAAGTAAATTGAGTGAAATCCAGACTAATCTGGAGATGATGTGAAGCAAATTATTCTTTCTTATTTTTCTTTGGGTGGCCAGGCTGGGGTGAGACTCCCACCTAAATCACCAGGCAGCTGGTTAAACAGCTGAGGTGAATGTCTCCTGCTGCATACAGTGAAGTCCTGAACCTTGTTCGGCATCTTGTGAAACATCAAAAGGTTCAGCTACCTGAGTGACAAATTCAGGTCCTTCTGTGTCATTAGATGTATTCCTGAGGATGCATCTTTGGGCTTCAGATGTTTTTTAAAACTGGTTCTTGCATATCTTGAAGTGTTTGGACATAGGATGCTGGAACAGATAGCCCTGTGCTCCAGTACAGCACTGTCAGTAGCCAGCAGAAAAACACTAGGCTGATTATATTCATCCTGTAGTTTGCAACTTGATATTCACTGCTCTGTGACATGCTTGGAGCTGGGAGATTTGCAGTGAGCTGCAACTGAATCAATGTGTCTCGTTAAACCTCAAGAGAGGGAACTGGGCAGTGTTTCTGAATGGACAAACAGCCTGATAGGTGTCTTCCCAGGAGGTTTTGTGAGTCGGTTTCATGTTGCTAGTGGTGGCTGGTCTGTTGTTTGGGTTCTTTAAGGGTCTTTGCAGATATTATTTTAAAATATTAACCTGGCAGCATCGAAGTTTAACAAGTGGGTATGTAGAGAGAGGGCTGTAGAGAGAGGGGAGCAGAAGACAGCCTGACTCCTGATGACTTGCTGTGGTTACATGTCAGCATTACTGCAGCTGCAGAATTGGAAAGGAGATATTTGCTTTATGCTTAAGAGGCTTTATTGTTTCTAAACTATATATAGTTCTGTAATCTTTCTTTAGATGGGGGAGGGTGTTGTGGGACAGCCTCCAAAGCATTGCCACCCTGCTTGGTGGGAGAGCGAGGGGTTAACGTGGTGGTGTAGGGCTCTCCGAATGGGCAAGCTCATTGTCAGAATAATGTTTAGCCAGGTGTTAATCTGTGTCTGGAGGGAAGTGCTGGAATTCATTATTCATCCCACTGGGGGAGGTCATGGTCCTGGGAGGCTGCCAGCGCTGGAGCCAGCCTCCTGGCTTTACTGACATGTGCCATTTGTGATGAATGCAGCTGAAGTCCATTTGAGGAATTCTCTTGTCAGGCAGCCAAGCTGACAGCGAAACGCGGAGCTAAGGCATTCGGCGAGCTCTGTTGCAGCAGGCGAGATCGTGCTCAGCGTCGGGAGGGCAGGAGGGGACAAGCTGGAACCGTGGAGGGAAAGCATCGATTTTTCTTCCTGTCCCTTTTTTTTTGAATATTTCTCCTACCCTTTGCTTCTCCTAAATACTGTGCTCTCCTTGGAAAATTGCCGGCTCTGACAGGAGTGCTATCACGTTGCTCTCCATCAGCGGGATAGGCTTTGGCTGTCTTTTTGTTCTTTAACGAGGGCAGGAGGTGAGACAATGATCAAGTCAAGTTGGTTCTACGTCAAGTTCAAGTATGCAGAGAAGGTAAGTCGGTACGTTTCCTCCTTCAGCCTTTGCTAAGGGCTGGTTGCGTGGTCGCCTGCAGCCCCCTTCTCTTGACAGGCAGCTCTGGCCACCAGCAGAGTGGATGCCGCTGAGAAGTTTCGCTGGTGAATCTGTTATCCAGCGGCTCGGTAGATAACGCTGTGCCCGGAGCTGCCGCGGAGCAGGGTATGGGCTTGAAATGTGACAGCCGCTACTTCAGCGTGATGCAAGTGGAAGAGAAAAGATCAAATCTAATTCCTCCCGTGCTGTGTCGGAGGGGAGAGAAAGCGGAGGTAGAGATGTGTGTGTTTGTCTCATGTGGAGCTTGAAAGGCAGGAAGATTTCTTGTTCTGTAAAGCCAGTTAGGGGATGTTATAGAGCTGGTTATATCCTCCTACTGGGAAGTCAGTTCTTTTCTGCTCCTTTAGTAACAAAGTGAGTATTTAATTGTCCTTAACTATTACTGGAAGAAAGAAATGTTATTGGCTGAAAACCAGTGAGATGTATTTTAGAGCTGCTGCCGTTTGCTGCGGGGTTTACTGTGGGACTTGCTGCATTTCATCTTGCACGGAACAGGGTTCTTTCTGCTGGATTGTCCTTTCACACTCCTCTTCCACTTTATATTGCCGGTCTTTAGTACCCAGATGTCTGGGGGAGAACTAAACGACGGGGATGGACCAAGGTTTTAGTGGGGACCTGCTTGACATTGATGCATTTTCACTCAATACCTCCCTGGAGATTTTCCTGCCCCGGGTTACAGACCTATCGTGTTGCCAATAACACTGAGACCCAGTCAGAAGGTTTGGATGTAGCTTTGCTGGTTTATTTAATCCAGAAAAAGGGGGGAAAGAGCAAGACAACTCTTTTTTTTTTTGGTGAAAATACTTCAGAAGCCTCCCTATCTGTCCCCTGAATATCCTTGAGCAGTTATAAACTTGCAGTTTACAAACAGGGGGGACACACCTCCATGCCTGTGCTATTAGCCTGAAATTGTCTATTCTGGCAAACAGTCCCACACTGATTTATTTCTTGTCTTGGTGCCTCAAGTTCTTCTGCACACAGTAGAAGCATATGCATTTCATTTATCAAGATTGTCCTATCACTTACCCCAGGCTGGAAACAGCATATTTAACAAAGTCATGGATTTAACTGTTCCATCCTCATTTGTTTTGGGCAGCCTTACAAAGGTAATTTGACTGCAAAAATCAACTTCATTAGGCCATTGAATTTTTTTTTTATCTCCTTGATACCTCTCTGCAATAATTCTTTGTTCTTGAAAGTCATCTCACACCTGGAAATATCTCTGTCAAAACAAACTGGCTGCGTATTTAGAGTATGAAATGCTTTTAGTGTTCTTCTGAAACAAAAATCTGATGAAATTAGCACTTAAGTGCTGGTGGCTGAGGTTGGGTAATTTTTTTTTCTCCTCTTTTTTTTGTTGCTTTTTTTTTCCTCTTTCCTTTTTAATTTTTGCTTGTGTGTGTGTGTTGGGTTGGTTTTTGTTTTTTTCCCCTTTTTTGTGTGTGTTTTGGGTTTGCTTTGGGCAATACCCCTTTACGGTTCGTCTAGGAAGCCCTCGAGTCCCTGAACAGGGCAGATAATGTTGCTGCTCTTCTGTCACAGGGTGATTCTCTGTCTCTGTGTGTGTGTGTGTTACATAACCTGTCACACCACTTTTGTCAGAGACAGAGATTTTCTTTGAAATCTACAACCTGGGAAATTTGAACATGGATAAAATCCAGGAAATCCATTTCATCTGCCCTCTTCTCAGGGTTACTTGTGCCGCACAAGATTTTCATCTGATTCACAGGGGAAGCTGCCAAGTCTGTTTGTCTGCTGAAGCAGAGGGGGGGGGGAAGAAGTCCAAAACCATAATGTGCACAGGCAGGAAGACAAAACCTGAAGTGCATGCCTGGTCTTTTAGTGATTTTCATGTGTGATAACAGAACGTTAGCCCTTTGTGTGGAAGTGAGGGTTTCCTAATGGAAGGCACTTGGGAAAGTCCAGCCTTGGCTCTGAGGTAGGCATGTAGTCCTTTGCTAAATGCAGGATTTTGTGTCAGCATCCTTGTTGTGGTTGGTGCTTGGCCTGTCCTGCATTAGCTTCAAGCCTTGTGCTAGCGTGACTTAGCTGCGAATCTGTGCAGCTCCCTGGCTGGACACTGTGGGTACACGCTCCAAGGAACAAGTGCTTCCGTGGTAGTGCAACCACATTGCTTCAAGAAATTAGGTCAAATTCTTTTGCAACTCTTCTGTGTCGTCAAGGTTTTAGAAATTGGGTTGGTGTTGGCTGAGCTGAAGTCCCTTTTGAAATTCTCCAATCAGCTTTTGACAGGTTTGGGGTTTGGTTGTGGTTTTGTTTTTTTAATGGAATTGAAATCTCACTTGGAGATTCAGTTTCTCATTTTCAGTTGACACAAGTGTAGGCTGCTGCAGGAACAAGTGTTCCCACTCCCAGCTACACGTTGTCAGCGGTAGTGCTTGTGTAGCTGCATGGTGACATGCATCTGGGAGCCAATCCAACTGGAACTGAACAGGTTTTATTCCTTTTTGGGCTGGCTGCATTTGCAGGCAGAGCAGAGCGTGTCCCACTTCATCCTAATGTGCAGCTGTTAAGGATGTACCTGCAAAATGCCTGGTTGAGGGTGAGTAGAAAGGACAGTGATGGCTCTTCTGGCAGCAGCAGCCTGTGAAAACAAAATTAATTTAAGGTTACTCTCTTCACTTGGAAGTGTTACAACATCTCTGTTGAAGGGAGGTGATTTTAAGTTAGAAGAAGGTTGAGTTTCTGCCCTCACATCAGTGCGATATCCTGGTTAAATCAGAGCTGGAACTGCCTTTCCTGTGTGAGCCACAGCACTGACATTGCACTGCTCCCTCTTAATTCTCCTTTGAAGAAGTTCATTGACATTTTTATTAGCTGGCTGGCTTTGCTGAAGCTGACATCCTTGCCTCTGGCCATCACAAATATTTATTTCGTTTTTTTTGCCTTTGATTTGCTTTGGAAGATTTTGATGGCTGAAGACTTCCCTGTGATAAAGTGTAAATATTTATATACATCAAAGGCAACTCTGCAGACAGCTTCTAGATTGTAAAATACTCTTTCACATATAGATTACCAACCTGGTTTATTGCCTTGGCATCACTGTGCTTTGCTGCTCTATAAACTGTTCTGTCGATTGTTTCAGTGTTGCTCGTCTCATCTGGGTGATCTGCAGCCTCTGCAGACATACCTGAACTGCAGTCTGGTGATGTATCTTGCCTCAGCTTCAAGGAAATTCATCTTTCATAGGCCTTCTAGGAGCTTCCAAACTCTTTGCATCCGCTTGACACCTTGAAGCCTCTCAACCAGTCAACTTTCAGTCTCTGACTGCCTGTGCAGTAGCTGTTTTATGTTGGTAGAGGGGAAAAAAAATCAGTGGCTGTCTATTTGTAGCTGCAACAGAAAGATCACTTCTCAGGCTTACTGTCTTTAGGTGTTCACCCTACAGACATGTTAGAACTGGAAACATAGGAGAGAGATGTTGGGTCAGCTGATGTACCTTGGTATGTTAGTTTCCTCAAGTCATCCAAACAGTTGTGTTTTATATGGCAAACACCATAGAACCATTTCACAGCAGTGTGTTTTTAATTGTGACTACTATTATCAGATAACAAAAGTAACCAAAGGAAGAAATCTGTGCAACTTCATCCTGACTCTATTATCAAGTTAATTGCACATATACACTTCAAGAGAGCCTCCTGGAAAAAACCCAACATTTTTATGTATAGCCTTGCAAGGATTTAATATAAAGTCGCTTGGGCACGAGCCATTTTTACACAATAGCCATATTCAGCCTGGCTGCATTTACACTGTGATTAAAATGCAATGACTTTGTGTGATTAATAGTGCTGACACTAGGAAATGAGTTTGATCTGAAGCGGGGAAAAGGCAAGCTCTTGAAAAGCTATGAAATTTTAGGAAGTGTGGGAGATGTGTGGAGAGAGGCAGCAGGAGTGGGCAGCCTGGCTTTGACATGATGCTGCTTTTATCTGAAGGAATCATAGAAGCATTAAGGTTGGAAAAGACCTCTAAGGATCATCAGCTTCAATTATCAACCTAGCACCATCAAGCCCACTAAACCATGCCCCAGGACGACACGTCTACATGGTTTTTGAGCACCTCCAGGGATGGCAGCCTGCTCCAATGCCTGATCACTCCTTCAGTAAAGAAATTCTTCATAATGAAGACTTTTATTATGGTTATGGCCTGCTTTCTTTTCAGGAGGGAGCTGACTGTCTCCAACATACCCATTGAGATAGGGAAAGATGTTCTAGGAACAGGTCTGGTGGTGTTAATGGAGAAGAACATCAGTGATTTGATGATCTTTGAGGTCTCTTCCAACCTTGGTGATTCTGTGTGATCACAAATGCTTGTGTAAAACAAGGACTAAAAAGAATGTTTTTTAACATTGTGTATGCATCCTTTTAAAGGTAAGAATGCTTTATAGCTTATGGATGAAGCTGGAGAAGTTGAAAGGTTTTGCTTTTGTCCTTGAAAAGCCCTGTCCCTTGTTTGTGGTTCATTAAGAGATATTGTTGGACTGAAGTGAAGCTTGATTTTACTTTTTTTCCTATTCCCAGCGCTGCCCAGGGGAGAGAAGTGCTGTATTCCTAGCTGGAAAATTAGATTAAAACACCCAGTCCCTAGATGCAGCAGGGTACATTCATTTCTTCCTCTGCTGGAAGACTCCCACTACTCTGAAAGGCAGTTTACAGTTTTGACAGCTAAAATAAAAAGCCTTAAGGACAAGCAACCACTTTGAATTTTCGAAGGGCTTCATTTCCAGCAGAAAGATTTCAATTACAGTCATTTTCCTCGAGTGAGTACAAAGAGGTAAATGGAACCCCTGTTTCAAATGCTAAACTCACAGACTACATTATTACCAGTTGTACTTTGAAACTAAAGGATAAAGCCAGTCTAAATCAAAGCCCTGATTCCAAATTGCTTTTTAAGAGTGTGATGGGGTCTGCACCCAGTAATTCAGCCACTTGGTGCTGAGCAGCACATAGCACATCAAATGTGACTTTCGTTAGACCGTGTTGCTCTTCTGGGGGGATCGAGGCAGGAAGCATCTTGCTCAGTGAGCTCAGTGAGTGCTGAGAGTTGAATCTGCAGTTGCAGAGTAGCCTTTGCAAGATTCATGTCTTGCTGTGTTCTTCCAGAATTTAGGGCTTTTCCTTTCTTCTCTGACTTTGCTCATTAACTGTCTTGTCTTGTAGAACAGTAATTTGGCAAAGAGTTGGTTATCTCCTGCATAATATAACCTCTCCTCCATCCCACTCCCCACAAAATGGTTTTTCATCTTGGGACCACTTTTCTCTTGCTGGGGTAAGGAGCACGTTCTCAGCAGTCCATGTCTTTTTAGGCTAGATACTGAAATGCGCACAGTGTTTGCATAACACAGGTGCTGGGAAGAGCTGGAGAGCCAAGGTGATAATTCAGGCTGGCGAACTGAGCTCATGGAGGCACGCTTTTTCCCCTGCAATCATGAACTCTGCCAGAAATCTGTACCCATGGCTTGACACAGCCAGGCATAGCTGCTTCAGTTGGTGACTTTTTGGGTCAGACCTGTGCCCAGAGGCATCAGAGGATGGAGCAGGGAGATAGGGAGCTGCTTTAGGAGCAGGCTGTTTGTTCCAGGCAGGTCCTCCCAGCACACACACCATCCTTGTCAGTGCCTGGGAGTTGGGAACCCACCTGCTTTTCTCCAGAAGTGTTTGCTGAGCTAATTATGCTAATTTTATTTATTTATTTATTTATTTGCTGCTACTTTTCCTCATTGCTTTGTGGGTAGATTTCTGCAGATGTGAAATCAGATGTTACTCCTTAAACTGATGGGGATGATCATCAAAGGGTTGTGTCTTCCCACATTACTCAGCACAGGCACCTGTTTCAGTATTTTTATCACTTAGCTGCTGAAATATTTCCTTGCTTGCCTATGAATATTAAAAGTGGCAACTGTGACTGCCAATGTTTTAGGGAAATGAGTGGGCTTTGTCATTTTACATGCTTGTGTACAAGATATTTTGCTTACTCAGGAAAAGGGATGTAGAAATTTACTTGTATATTTGGATTACTGTTGCAGTGCCCTTGTGCCTCAGGAGCCACTCCTCACTGGCTCAGCTTCTCAAGCCCACCTGGTTTTGCTGGGTGACCCAGTGACTGCCATTACAGCCCTGTCACTGGGAATTGCCTTGCTTCATATTTTGGCTTTCTGTTACCATGTTATGATTTTATCTGGCATTTCTCTGAGTACAAAGATGTCAGAGGATGATAAATGCTGATGGTGGATGCAGCCTGCATTACTGCTGTGCCTTTCTCAAAGCTCAGTGGAACAGAGCAATGTTTTTCCCCTTATTCTGGCCCCTAAGGCTGGGTTTAGCCTGGTGCACCAGCACTGAGCACAGGCTCTGGTCCTCACAGCCTTGTGTGCCCAGTGAAAGGCAGGGCTGAAACTCAGAGGAAGAAATGCCTTTGCTGTGCAGTCAGCAGCCCCAGAGGGATGGGAGGTCAAACCTCAGAAGCTGCCCCTCCTTATTTTGTGTGTCTGTATGCTCCTGGGTCTGCAGAGCTGAGTGAAGTTCGGCCAGACCTCCTGTGAGGAATAATCTCCCACAGCGTGAGTGATGTGCAGGTCCCTGCTCTGGCACTCTCTCGTCATTTCTGGGCTATGTTTTTAAGTTAGAAGCAGTGGATGAGCTGGGAATTGGCAAACAGAAACAGCCTGCAAGCTGCTTTATCTCTGGGTATGTTGTGTTCTCCACCTGGTCCTTGAAGTCATAAAGTTATCTCAGATTTCTAAGCATTTGGAGGAGAATGCTGAAGACCATTGGGCTAACTAATGTTTACTTACTTACTTTGATTTAAATGCTCTTTCTCCAGTTCTGGCACTTCTTGGTAGTTGGAAAAATTCTTGGGAGAGCTGTTGTGTGGTTTTAGATAAGGGCATTTTATGTAAGATGTTAAATCTTGTTGGAGAGCAGATCTTATGAGGAGCGGCTGAGGGAGCTGGGATTGTTTAGTTTGGAGAAGAGAAGGCTGAGTGGAAGCTTTATTGCTCTCTACAGCTCCCTGCAAGGAGGTTGGAATGAGGTGGGTATTGGTCTCTACTCTCAGTTAACTAGAGAGAGGATGGGAAGAAATGGTCTCAAATTTTATCAGGTGTAGGTTGGATATTAGGAAAATATTCTTCAGAGAGTGGTCAGGCATTGGAACAGGCTGCCCAGCAACATGGTGGGGTCACTATCCCTGGTGGTGTTTAAAATATATGTGGATATGGCACTTTGGGACATGTTTCAGTGGGTGTGGTGATGGTGGGTTAACAGCTGGACCTGGTGATCTTAGAGGTCTTTCCTCAAGCTTAGTGATTCTATCTTTCTGATTTCTCTGTGATCTGCAGACTGAACATTTGCAGCTTGGCTTTTTTTTTTTTTGCTGCAAGTTGTTATCACTAACCCATAAAACATCTTGAGAAGAAGAACCTGTAGAATCATTTGGCTTTGCTGGAGATAAGCTGGAGATTTAAAGGACTTTTTCTTCCTTGAATCTGGGGCAGTTGTTACATCCTGCACATCAGAGGCTCCCAAGTGCTGCTCCTGCCCAGGCAGATGCTGGAAGCCCTTCAGGACTCCCAGCAGCCCAGCATGGCTGACTCATTAGAAAGTCCAAGCACCACCACTTCTCCCCTTGATATTTCTCACAAAGACAATCACTGGAGCAGAAGTGTTCAAGCATCTCTCTTACTTGAGGATTCTCCCACCTGTAAGTGGGAACGTGATGGTTTTTTCCCAACCTCAGTCAGCTTCTGGACAGCTTTGTCTTTATGGTTAAAGTTCTAGACCTGAAACACTTCCATCCTCAGTCTTGTTTATTTTGCATGCATTTGTGAGACTAAGGATTACATACTAATGGGAATAGTCAGTGGCAGGTAAAATAGCAAAGAAATGGGGGGGGAAAAAAGCCTTGTTACAGTCTTCTGATGTAAATTTTTAATCAAATGTGTTTTCTTCTGTTAAGCAACTTTTACAGCCCACTGCACAAAACATGCGACCAAAAACTTCTGCACAATGAACTGCGTGTAATAGGCTAGCAATGCCTCTGCTACCCAGGTGTGCAATGCATTGAAAACCCTTTTTGTGTGCATGGCAGCGTTGCCCTCAAAAGCTAATGAGAATTAGTTCAGTCTTGCTCTCCTAGTTGCTCATGTTTTCTCCAGATTGCAGCTCTTCGAAGAGCTTTATTAGAAGTGGTGCGTTTTGTGGCGAGAAGGAAATGCAATCTTAAATGCATTAGGAAATAAAATTCCAAATACATTAGGAAGCTGGAAACCTCTCATCAAAATGCAGCTCACTGAAAGGAGGTTGGAGCCAAGTGGAGGTCAGTCTCTTCTCCCTAGTAACAAGTGATAGGACAAGAGCAAATGACTTCAAGCTGTACCAAGGGAGTTTTAGGTTGGACATGAGGAACAATTTCTTCCCCGAGAGGCTTGTCAAGGCCTGGACCAGGCTGCAGCAGTGGAGTCTCCATCCCTGGAGGGGTTTTGAAGCTGTGGAGATGTGGTGCTGAGGGATGTGATTTGATGAAAATTTCTAACATGGTCGTACAGTGGTTAGGATCTGTGAACACTCTTCTTGAGCACAGCTGTGTGGAAGAATTGGTAGATAATAGACTGGGTTGTAATAGCAGTAAGAATTACTTCAAATAACGCTTTTAAATCCAGACAGTTAGGTGTGAGCTTTGGAGCAACCTTCTGGACCATGGATTTAACAGTAGTCTTTTTATGAGTGACCAAACTCCTCACTGTGTCTTCTGCACAAGAACTCCTTCCTGGAGCCCTCATCTGCCCTCACCTGCTCACCTCCTCACCAGCCAGCCACTCATAGGAAGCCAGGGACAAAATGGACTTTTGTTTCCCAAGTTAGAAGCCAAGCATGTCTGTAAATCACAGAGTAGGGGTTGGAAGGAATCTCTGGAGAATGTTCAGTCCAATTCCTTGCCAAAGAAGCTCTTCATAGAAAGAGAGATTGGTCATTGGAATGGGCTGCCCAGGGAGGTGGTGGAGTCACCATCACTGGAGGTGTTTAGGAAGAGACTGGATGGGGTGCTTGGTGCCATGGTTTAGTTGATCAGATAATGCTGGGTGATGGGTTGGACTTGATGATCTCAAAGGTCTCTTCCAACCTGGTTAGTTCTAGCCTAGTCTATTCTATCACAACTTCATTGATATAGCAATATTTACCAGTATTACACCATACTGAGTGACAGGCCTGAGGATGCTGCTAGTCAGAGGCATGATGTGGGTGACCCCACCAGCAGTCTTCTGCCTCAGCTTCATCATCCCTTTTTGGAATTTCTGCTTCCTAAGCTGTCTTTGTTGCAAGACTCCAGCCTTTATTTGGCATCTGCCCACACGCTGCTGGGCTGGACTGTGCTGACCTCAGCTCAGTGAGGCAGCAAAACTACTGACATCTGCAGCAACTCCCTCAGCATTGAAGATGCCTGAAAGAGTGCTGTTCTTCAGCAGTTTCTGGGGGCTTTGGCCAAACAGGGTGTGCTTTCAGTGCTATGCCAAGAGCTGGCAAGCATAGGAGTGCGTGCTTCAGGTTGGAATGGTGTGAGCAAGAACTGTTGTTCTGTGCCCAGCAAGCTCTGCCCTAAGGTGAGTTAGTTCCACTGGGCACAGAAGAGTGTGCACCAGCTACCTGCTCCTGGGCAATGAGCCATGGAAGACCTGCTGCTGCCCAGGAGGGACTGTTCTGGGGCTGGTGAAGGAGCAAACTCAAGGATGCCTGGGCACACATAAATGCAGAGAAGTTCTTTTGAGCAACTGTTTGGGACACAGCTCTTGACTTGTAAGCCTGTGGTGTGGTTAACACTGTAACTGGTATCGTGTGGGTACTTGAGAGATTAATATTCAGGACACAGTAGATGAGAGAGGCTGGCTGGGGGGATGCCACATGCAATCTGTTCATCTAGAATTATTTTCTCTTTTGAAGCTAGATTCACCAGTTCTCTAGATGGGAGGAAGAGGAAAAATAATCTGAGCTTCCTCTGATTTCTTAAATTTTTAATTTCTAACCCTCCCACCCCCTCACCTCCCCCCTCATCAACCCACCCTGGACTTCATTTGCCTGAGGGCTAGTTCTGCCCTTTAATTATTGAAGAACTGGGTTTTGTTTACAGATTGTAATAAAACTGATAAAAGATTAACAAGGTGCTTGTGAATCCTTTTAAGCAAATTAAAGCTTTGAAAGACTTACAACTGCAAATATTTGAAAATCATAAAGCAGAAGAATAAGAGCAAACCAGATCAGATAATCAAGTTATTGGATTTGTTTGGGAGGAAAAAAATAATCATCGTGTTTGCAATTGCATGTGAGAGCTGCATTGTCTGCTCCATCAAATATTTATGTGTGCTTTTAGCAGATTTGAAGATAGTGATTGTATGAAGCAGCACTGGGCATGTTAAAAGAGTGTTTTATTATGGTGTGGGGTAGCTGCATGACGAGAGCATGGGTCAGAGAAGGGATTCAGAGTAGAAGCACAGAGTAGAGTTCACTGTAGTGGCAAGCCCGTTCATCTTCTACTGCTTTTAAGGACTGTGGTGACTCTCCCCTAAAACAATCCTCCTATGAAATGATGGATTCTGAGCTTCACTCCAAGAGTGAAAGTCAGGGAGGTTCTAACTCAGTTTCTGTGCAAGTACAAGATATCTGGCTTACAGTTCAATCAAAACATGAGCACTGTGCTCAGAAGCAGTAAGAAAGAGTAATCAAGTGAAGTACTAGGAAAGGTAGTAAGAATGGAACAAGGAAGATTGCTAAGAGAGAATAGAAATCTCTGATTTACCTCTGTTCTGGGGACATTGTACAGTTTTTATCCTCCTCCTCCAAAGACTTGCAGATGCTGTGAGATGCAGGGTTGTTTAGAGGTGTTGAACCACCTTCAGCTGGATAAATACGTAAAGATGTGGCAGAGGTCTGTGAAATCCAGCAGAACACAGAGAGGGTGAGGATTTTTTATTGCCTTCCCACAAAAACACTTGAGGGCATGAAAAAGAAGTTGATAAGAGCCAGGTTGAAGGAAATGGTATGTTGGGAAAGTGACCAGTTCAACAGGTTGTCAAAGGAAACTGGTGATGCTAAATGTTAATGGTGAAGAAATTAACTGATTGCCACTGAGCAGGCAGAAACAACACCAGGAACTCAGTGAGCTGAAAGTAACTGGAGGTAGAAGCAAGGGGGAAAGATGCACATGTATAAATAGAGACAGTATTATATATACTTAGCCTATTTTTGTTCGCTTCCTTTGGACAGCCATTTATGGCCACTGTTAGAAAGAGGATGCTGCCCAAAAGAGGAAGCTTTTGATCTGGCCCAACACAGCCATTTTCTGTGTTGATTGGCCTGATGCAGCTCATTCTGAAACATCTCTTCTATAGTGACTGTTACATAAAACTGATGTTCTTCAACATTAGCCAGGCCAAGCAGCCATGGATTTGACTGTGATTGTTGCCTGAAAACAAAGGCATCTTGTGCAGTGATTACAGTGTGACAATAACTGGATTGGTAATTTTCTGCTGAAAGTGCTCTGGAGCCATGAAGAAGAGTCTTATTTCTCCTCTGTGCTTTGTTTTCTCCCTCTATAAAACAGGTGTGAATGCATGCATGTTAGCAGAATTATCTATGCAGTATTTTTTAAGAATGCTTTTCTTTGAAGCCCTTGGCCAGGATGTGATACCCAGAGAAGGCAAGCAGCAGTGTCCTCAGAAAAGTTTCAAGATGGGTGCATTATTACATCACTGAGTTCTTTAGCACCCCAGTGAAAAATCAGTACAATCTCATAAGACTAAAGTGTGCTTGCAATTGAATGAAGTGACAAGAAACTTCTGGGGCTGACGAGGTGAATTTGAGTCTAATTAAATGGAGGCATTTTATTCCTTTGGAGAAAGAGCTGTGAAAGCTAACACGGTAACACAGCAGGTTCAAAGGTCTGTGTGTAGATCCTAATCTGCTTAAAAGATGGGCTAGAATTTCGCTGATGGTATCCGACTTGTGTTCAGTAACCGAATAGTTCCTTTCTTGAACATCCAAATGTAAACTGTGGAAGAAGTCAAAGGAGTTTGAAGGAGGTGAATTAAGATCTACCTATGTACAATTGCTCCCTATGACTCAGTGATAATGACAGGAATATTCTAAAAGCTCTGTAGCTGGGGGTTTCCCACCCTTTTCAGCTGGCATCCTTGTATGACTTTGATGGCAGCTCTACCATACCTCGTTAATGTTCTGCTTCAAGGCAAACAGCTAATCTGTAGGTCTCAGTAATGTCTTCAAATGTCTCCTTTTGCTGATTTTTTCCCCCTTTGGCTCTGAACTTCTGCAGATGAACTTCACCAGCCTGAGCTTGCCCAGGTGGGTTGGGCCGACCTCCGTGTCGGGAGAGGGCAGTGCATCCCCGTTCTTGAGGAGCAGTGGGAGGTGCATGTGGGTTGCATTACTCCGTAGCTTCATTCAAGCAGTGCGTGTAGCTTCCAGTGTTCTATGTGATACAGATGTTAGAGATGAACAGATAGTCTGTTTCCTTGTCGAGTGCTCTGTAATTTTTCAGTGCTGTGCTCAATCTTTCTCCAGCCTGCTTGAAACTTTGCTAGTGTTTAGTGTATCCTCTCTGATTGTTAATGACCTCCTTTAGAAACCTAGGATCTGTTCCATCTGCTCCTGGGAGCTTGACAACTTGCATGGCAAGCAATAGCTGATATTTTTCTTTTGTGGGTTTTCTGGTTGTGGTGGGGTTTTTTTTCCCCATTCTCTTTGAGTGCTAGCACAGACAAGTCAATTCATGGCTCAAAAGATTAAAATCCCCAAATCGGCAAAGCTAGAAAAATATAACAATTGCAGCTCTGCCAAGGAAGTGCTCCTTGTTGGATTAAAAAGTCTTATGACAAGTTGAGAGAGAGAGATTTGGAAGTGTAATTCAATTCTGTTGTCAATCCAGAAGAGTTAAAGCTGAAGCTGTGTTAGAATACATTAACAGCACTGCCCAGACAGAGAAAATCAGCTGCCTCTCTCAGTTTTGTGCAGGCTCCCATTCTGCCTCAATTTACTATGACCTGGTTTAGATTTCCTAACCTTGGTGTCGCTGAGGTGTGTTCAGAAAAGGGCTCTATTTCTGTGTCCATGAATGCCCCATCTGCAACAAACTGTGTTCTGCACTGGTAAGGGAATGGGGAATGGGATGCTGAAATGGAAAGAGGTCAAGTTAGCAAATTTGGAGAGGTATCCATATGGTACGTTGGAGGTGTTACATACGTCTCAGATGCAGAGGAAGTGTCCTCTCTCTGTCAGGGATTGGCAGCAGTTAAGTACAGAACTGGGGTTCTTGGTGATAAGGTCTTTGGGTGGTGGGAGGAGAGAACAGCTTTTATGTTTGGCCCCTAGGGTTATCAGTGGTTTGGATGTGCTGTTAGGGTTTTGCCTCTGGGGATCATATGGAATCTTGTAGGAAGGGCAAGTTCCCCTTTTTGGTGACAAGGGAAATTCTATGTAGTTCTGCAGCTCTTAGACTGAGTTAGGGCTTGGCTGAAACAAAAATTGTGGAGTAACTCCATCAGTATGTTTGCCTGGAGGCAGATCCTTCTTGAAGCTGCACAAGATAGATGAATGAGTTAAGCATTAAGAGACCAGTGAGAAACAGATGCCCAGATTACTTGTGTGATACTGAATATTACACCAAGCATGTATGGGTATCTTTTGATACCTGACCTGAGACCTAGTGTGGGTGACTGTGTAGCTCCACTGGCTTCACTGTAGAAGTGCTGGCTAAGTTAGTTAAAGAACCAAAACTGTTGTCATTGCCCAGGTATTTCCTGAGCCTGCCCAAGACCTCTTCATCAGTTTCTCAGTTTATTGGTGGTGTGCTTTCATGAAGCCATGACATAGAAACTCAGCATAATGTACCCTCTCAGCATAATACAGATAGTGGCAAGTGGAGAGCTGCAGATTGATGCAGTCATGTAATGATTTTGTAAGAGAAGCATAGTGGTATCATATCCTGAAAGATCCTGGTGTGTTATGCAATTAATCTATCTCCAAAATGAAGTAAGGCCCTCCTTTGGTGTACAGGAACAGCAATCCAGCAGCCCCAGGGACTTGTCTAAAGAAATGTTGTGAATGGAATATGAGGGGGAGGTTCTGACCCTGATTTAGGTGGTTGGGTTTGCCTTTCATTTCAGAGAGGTTGAAGTTTCAGCACTGCCTCATCTGGTCAAATGCAATTCACATGTCTGCACCAGGCAGACTCTGCTCTCAAAAGAAACCGTGGTGGATAGGTTATTTTCCTCTCTACTAGATCAATCTTTTAGCAAATGAAGGAAAAATGGCCTGGAGAACAAGGCTCTTTCTTCTTGGTGGAGCTGAAAAACATCCCATAGCTGAGGATTGCCACTGCTGTATGCTGGAGAGGTTCTGCCCCACCAGTGTGTGGAATGGCAGGTGTGGGAAGAGCTCTGCAAGCAGGGTTGATGCTGGCTAGGCTTCCCTGGCAAGCAGCTGACCAGCAGATTTCCCTACTGAAAAAACAAAAGGGCATTAAATTGAATAGGTATCAGCCTGATACTCTGAGAGCTGAATGTCAGTGCTAATAAACCAGAAGTTCCGTCCTTCCCAAAAGACCTTTGGAATCAATTGAGAGCTTCGTCCTCCATCCCCCTTCCCCAGCGGGTAAATGTTACTCTTCTGCTGTGCCGCTTTCGGTGCTGGGAGTGAGCTGAGACTACCAGCACGCAGGGCTGATTGACAGCATTGCTCCCAGCGCTGTGAGGAGAGGAAGTGACCTTAAACACTGGGGTTGTGCTCATGTTTTCACTGGGAGAAAATACTTTTATTTAAATTATTATTTTAAAACACTGCCCTAGCAGCCTGGCTTTCTGTTTCATCTGTAGGTATTGGGTCAGGGCTTAACCCCCTTCCTACTCTGAGGTGGAATTAGGTAAGCTGTGAAATCAGTTCACTGCCATGGGTTTTGGGCTTGGTTTGGTTTGTTGGTTGTTGTTTTTTAGAAACTGAAGCAAGAAAGGTGACCTTGCAAAGATGCCTGTAGAAAAAGATCTCTCTTATCATCAGCCTAAAGTAATTAGCTTTATTTTTGGTGTTGCCTTGTATGAATTGTTCCTATGTTTCAGCAGGCTGTGGAAATGCCTAGTGACAGACTGAGCGAGCTTACCAGACCAGTTGGCCGTTGCTGTGAGAGCCTTTGTCAGCAGGGAGGTTGGCTCTTACCCAGTAAATGTTTGCTAAGCACTAGCCCCCTTCTGCAGGTGAATATTGTTGCCCTCTGTGGTCAGGGAAGATCAGTTGTCAGTTATCACAAAACTCAAGGCTCTAATAGGCAAGAAATAAAAAGAATTATCACTCTGTTGCTATCATCACAACAGACTCTTCTTGCCCCCTTTTGTCCCAGGCCAGGAATTGAATGTCAGTGAAGTTACTCTCATGGCAGTTTGGCATAAATGGATTCATTGCCCTATTTCTGTGGTGGTTCTTTTTGTTGGGCAGTTGAAAACTGAGGACTGGATGAGTGCGGGAGCCAAAATAAGGACTTGGATGGTATGGGCAGAGTCATTCCATGTATTTGTGGGCAGTAAGGCAAAGAAATGTTTTCCTTATTCATAATGAATGTGCCAAAGGAGTTGCTTTGAGTCCTCTAGCTCATGTACAGGTACACCAGAGGAGGGTGAGCAGAATCACATCACATCAGTGATGTATCTAACATGGGCTGGTTTTCATTCCCTTGTCTGCTTCTCCTTGTTGTAGTTATACCTCAAGTGTTGGGTCAGTGAACTTGGGTTGGTGTAACATCTCCTCATCTCCTGCAGAACACCAAGCCCAGCCCTCCTTGCCTCTCTAACAGTCAACACTTCTGTGGAGCACAGAAAGCAGCTGTCCTCCAGCACAAGGTGAATAACCATGGGCAAAGCACACAGATGGGTGTTGCAAGGAATGCTGCCTATGTTTATTCCTTATCTCTGTGCTGAAAAGCCCAAAGAGGATGGGGCTGTTGCTCTTCTGTTACTGATGTCCTAAATTCAGCAATTATTTTAAGCAACCAGTGGAAAACTCGCTGCAGATATTGTTATGCAGATGTGAGCTGAAGTATTTGGCATTGACATGACTGTGCTGTATAACCTATTTCTGGGTGTAATTACCTTCCCTGTTATCATTGTGGTTGTTAGGGCATAGCAGTAATCAGGTTTTGGCATGAGATAGTGCTTTGTGTCTGAAAACCCTCTGGTCTAATCAGCAGGGAGGATCAAGCCATAGCTGGTTCATCAGCTGCAGCGTGGGCTGCTGTGAGACTGATGGAAGTGGCAGTGTGCTTGAACTGAACCATCAATGGCTGAGTTTTCTGAGCCTTAAATTTCAACATAATTAAGAATCTGAGGTGATAGAGATGGAATCTGTGGGCCACAATTAGCTCTGATATAAGTGGCATGTAGAACGTGAGATAATAGATCAGTGTTTCAAATCCACCAATTCTGGCATCTGGTCCATCTGACAGAGACAGTTCTGGTGCCAGCAGAGGGAGGTCTTGGGAGGCAGATGTGGGATAATCTCCACCTTAAATCTTTTCCTGGTTTAAACCCTGAGAACAAGCTTTAATAGCCTTCTTAATGGGTGCAGGTCATTGAATTCTGCTTGGATTATGGCTTCTTCCACTTGGCTTGATTTGGTTCAGCAAGGGATCAGGAGCAAAATGTAGTGCAGCTCATGATGAATCAGGAATGAGATCAGAGAAGGCTTTGATAAGTGTCACCTTGAAATGAAAAAGGTCAGTCATGGTTATTCCTGGGGGTCGGTGTATGCACTTCCTGTGCTTTCAGGGGGTCACTTGAGTGCCTTAGCTATGGTAGTCAGGCACAGCACTTGGTGGAGCATCCCTTAAAAAGGACATGGATTTTCTGACTAACTCGGCAGGATAAGGGGAGTGTCTCATTGTGGATGTGAAATAACACTGCAGTCATTCCCTTGCTTCCCCTGACCTTCAGGATCATTTCTGCTCCTATATGCATCAACTGTAACTTCTTACATGCAACTTGTGTGGCCCACTGCTGTGAGTTTTCTTTCTTTCCCTTTTTTGTTCCTATTTTACTTTTTCATTTCCCCCCTTCCTTAAAGTAAACTGAGGCCAGTTCTGCCAGAGTGTAATCTCTCCTGCAGTAATTAAATGCTGGTAGTCAAAGGGCTTAGCAAAGTACAGGAATGTCTTGTTCCAGAAGGAGCTTATTTTTAGGAGATATATTTTGATTAGGATTTGTTTAAAGCAGTCCCTGGAAAACTCTTTACGTTTGGGGTGGATCAGAGCAGGCAATAAAAATTCTCCTGGGAACAAGGCAACTTGCAACACAAACCAGCCCGGGGACTGTGTCAGTTGCTTGTGTCCTGTATGTGTCCTCCTGCAGCAGCTTTTCCCTCCCCTTCTCCTTAAGGCATTTTCTCAAGTGCCTGATTGGAATCAGCTTAAGGGGTTTTTATTTTCCCTTTCTTTTGTTTGAAGTTTAAGCCCTGTGAAAATCCATTAGAAAAGATGCATTGTTGGGCAGTCCCTGATAGCATCAGCTGCCAGTTTATCTTTCATGTCGCATAGTGGCTCCCGTTACTCCCCAGGGGCTGCTGCCTTGGATTGTTCCCATAGTTTGGGTGGCTTTTGACCCACGAGAGTCCCGAGCTGGTCTTGGGGCTTCAATAAGCCCTTTGTTATCAGCCTCCCAAATATTGGTACACCTATCAGAGCCTGGCACCACGTCAGGGCTGTGGGCGTCCTTAAGATGCACCATTGATAGCTCACATGCTTTTTCCTCTTCAGCAAAAACAAGCACTTTTTGTTTAAGTTCACTAATGTTTGGCAAAGAAATATAGTAGTAATTATACACCCAGCCTCCTCCTCCCACCCCCCACCCTCCCCCAGTCCCAGCTTTATAAAAGCAGCTAGCACTGGAACTGAAATAAATGTCATGAATGAATAATAATTTCTTTCATTTACACAGTAATTAAACTTGTTGAATACAGACTTAATGCTTTACTGCACACTGTTTAATTTGAGTGGTAGATCCAGGCATTTGTTCAATTCAGGAAGGGGAGGGGGAAAAAAAAAAGTGAAATCTCTACCTGACTATCAGTGTGCTTTGTTCCAAACCATTTCTGGGTGGTTTTCTGGGGTGATGCTGGAAGAAGGGAGGACATGCTGCTCACACTCAGCTTGGAAGGCAGCTACCTGGATACTTACAGGTGTACTTTGTGGCCTGGATTTCAGAAATGCAGCAAAGCTTTATCTCCCATGATTTATGCCTGCTGAGATTAAGCAGCATTTATGAGAACCTGATTGTGGGCCTAGATGCATCAGCCGATGATTTTTGCTTTCTGCCCCATTGACTCTTCCTATGTAATCATAAGTGCAGATTCCATCAAAAATCAGCCAATTCTCTGTCCAAACTGAACACAAGGCCATGGCTATGCAGTATGTGAAGTGCTGTCCTCATCCAGCTTGGTCTGCAGAGGATGGGTTGAACAGGGACACGGAGGGAGAAGTCAGATGTTTCAGAGAAATGGAAAGTGGATGGCAGAGGTCCAGCTTACCTGGCATAGCCTTCACCTGCAGAGTGAAGGAGCCTTTGAAAGGAATGGGAAAAGACTTAGGCTGCCTGCCATGAAGGGAATCCTAAACAACCTGAAGATGGAAAGAGTGATAGCGCTGATGGGAAATGGTTTGGTTGCTTGTCTGGCATGAGAATTTTGGGAGGAAACATCCAGTCTTCATTCCAGTGAACCACAGACTGAATCCAATATGCCCATCCTACCATACTTTCCCATGTGGGCATTTTGGTGGGATGAAGGCTATGGGCACACGTTCAGAAGAAAACAAACTCTGCTCCTTGGCCAAGTTTTAAGTTCAACCTGGGCCATCATCTCACTTTTTTGTTTACTTTTGTTTCAAGTTTTGTGAGTTTGAAGCAGCTCACACCAACCATGTTCTAGTGGACATCGTGGAAGAAGAGAGGAGTCAATGAGGAACTGTATGCTTGTGCAGACGGCTGAGGATGGGTGTTTCAACAGTAGTTCAGCATCTGTGGCCTTCTGGAATGACTAGCTGGCACAGGGGAAGGCACCAGCATTTCCAGCTGTTGTTCCTGCCACCTTCTAGGTTTTGCCAAGTCACCATTAAGGGCAATGAAACTGATGAAGGGCCTGGAGAACGGGAGGAGTAGCTGAGAGAACTGAGATTGTTTAGTCTGGAGAAGAGGAGGCTGAGGGGAAACTGCATTGCTTCCTACAACTCCTTGAAAGGAGGTTGTAGTGAGGTGGGTATTGATCTCTGCTCTCAAGTAACTAGGAATAAGTCAAGATGAAGGGATCTCAAATTTTGCCAGGGGAGGTTTAGATTGGGTATTAGGGAAAATGTCTTTCCTGAAGGAGTAGTCAGGCATTGGAACAGGCTGCTCAGAGAGTGGTGGACTCACTAGCTCTGGAGGTCTGTAAAATATAAAAAATGTAGACATGGCACTTCAGGACATGGTTTAGTGGTCATGGTGGTGTTAGGTTGATGGTTTAACTCAGTCTTGGAGGGCTTTTCCAACTGAAACCGTTCTATGATTCTCTGCTTTCTAGCTTGTGAGCCTACCAGGTGTAACTTGACAAGTGTGTGACAGAAGGGGTGCACACATCTAGCTGGGATTCCTTAACAAGGGCTTCCATGACTGGTGGCTTGTTAGATAGGATAAAACATTGACTGTAAGAGATGCAGCTGTAGGTGTGCATGTGGGCTGGAGTCACGAGGCAGCTGTTAACCAAAGAACTGCAATTGCAGGAGTCTCTTGGGAGCTTTCCCAGAACACTCTTCTCAAAAGCTAGACAAAGTATTTTAATTGTCATACACCCAAGGATTATTCTTCCTTCCCCCCCCTCCCCCCCTCCTTTTCATTTCTCCAGGGGCTGACATCTACAAATGTGTGTTGGTAACTTCATTTTCTTTCTTAGTCAGGGAATGAGAGGCACTCAGGCTGCTGTGTTTATAGCTGTGCTATCAGCCGGCTGCATGTCTGGAGATGAAGGTGACAGCTTGAGATTTGTGAGCCTAATTGGCATACCCCAAAACAAAAAAAACCAACCCCACCAACCACCCTCCACTGGGAAATGAGTTATTTGCAATTATCTGTAGATTTGGCTTTATTTCATAGAGACAAATATAGTTGCTTGGTGACTTAATTACAGCATATTTTTTTTTTAAGATTATGAGATTGTTTTTTTTCTTAAAAGAAGGATATTGTTATTAACAAGATCTTGAGTCTATATTTGGTGATTCCATAATTACAACTCTGGCCATATTTGTTAGCTTAGAAAAGAAAATGTGGAAGCTTTTAATTAAAATAATGAGAACTGTTGTTGCAGATAGGCTTTTGAGCAGCACCCTTGGATAATAGGGCTCTCCATTGTTAGAACAGCTTGGTTGAGTTTGTAGCTGTGCTAGGATAGGATCACAATTAAGGCTGAGATAGATCAGCATTCAAATGTTCTTTGGCCATGGGTTAAGAGGGGGAGAAAATGGACTGGATGAAGGAGCTAATTGCCCATATCTCAACTCATCTCTGCTCACCAAGCAAAGTTTCTTAGAGTCCTACCAGTTGAATCAGAGAGAATGGTTAGAAAGAGAAGAATGTGTGCATGTGGTTTCTATGGATGTTAAGGGCACACATCTGAAATTGTTCCTTTCTAAGCTGCTGATTCCCAATCACTGTAATTTACACCGGACTATGGTTGCCCCAGGCAGTTGCATACCAGGCCATAATGACTGTTAGGAAGGGTGTCCCAGTCATACCTTTCCCACATTTCACCCCAGCTGTGGGAAGCTAGAGCACAAACCAGGTGAGAACCTTGTGCACAGGTGATCTCCCAGTCACACAGACTGATCAAGAATAAAGTTTCCCAGGTATTGGCAAGGCCTTATCAGCATGGTGTCTCCACTGTGGTCATTGTGTTCACAGAATCACCAAGGTTGGAAGAGACCTTAAAGATCATCAAGTCCAACCTGTCACCACAGACCTCGGGACTAAACCATGGCACCAAGTGCCATGTCCAATCCCCTCTTGAACACCTCCAGGGATGGTGACTCCACCACCTCCCTGTGCAGCACATTCCAATGCCTAATAACTCTCTCAGTAAAGAACTTTCTCCTCACGTCGAGCCTAAACTTCCCCTGGCACAGCTTGAGACTGTGTCGTCTTGTTCTGGTGCTGGTTGCCTGGGAGAAGAGACCAAGCCCCTGCTGGCTACAACCTCCCTTCAGGTAGTTGTAGAGAGCAAGAAGGTCTCACCTGAGCCGCCTCCTCTCCAGGCTAAACAACCCCAGCTTCCTCAGCCTTTCCTCATAGGGCTGTGCTCAAGGCCTCTCCCCAGCCTCATTGCCCTTCTCTGGACAGGTTATCCTTTATTGGTTAGTTACCCTGCCAGACCCACTTGACATCATCATTTTCATAGGCAGGATACTCATTGTGCTGTTCTCCTGCACTGGGCTTAGCTTTGTTCCTCTTGGGGTACAACAGTGTAGAAAATCGCAATCTAGTGCTCCCTGGAAGCAAAGAAAATACTTGAGTGGACTGAAGTATACACTGAATCAGACCCTACAGGAGAGAAGAATTAGTCATGCAACATCAAAGACATACTTCCACATCTGGGAAAGTATTCAGAGAGTCCCCAAAGGTAAGATTAAAAAAAAAAAAAAGAAGTCAAGTGTGTTCATATCTTACTGGTGAAGTTGTTATTGGCAATGAGATACTCTAATTGAATTACTCCTAATTAAAATAATTATGTTTTCTAAGTACTCTGATCTGTAGAGACCATGTAGAAAATCAAAGGTAGAAATAAACAGCACCTAGTAAATTCTCTCTAAGCTGGCTTGCTTGATGATGCTTAAAGTGTGGTTTGTGGTTTGGGGTTTTTTTTATGATTCCACTTGCTCCGCATAGGCTGCTGCTAATGCGGCAGGGATGGCTTTCAGAAACCTCCCTTCTGCCTCAAAAGGCCAATGGCTGCTGAGTGAAGGAGTAGCTGGAACATGCTTGAGGCTCAGATAAGGAAAATGGGGCTGGTTCCCTGCTGCTTCCACACCCATCCTGTCTGACCTTGAGCGGCGTTCTTGAACCTGCTCCACCTTGATTTCCCACCAGCAGCTGGGGCTGTTATCTCAACTATCTGTGCATTGCTCTCTCAGTCTAGACACTAATAGTAGCTTTTTGGCATGCAATAACCAGAAATCTCAACAGATGTCTCTGACTTCTATCAGGATATTAAAGCAAAACAAAACAAAAACCAAAGAAGGCAGCTTTTTGTTTGTGGCCTTCCAGAGTAGTTGTGGAGATAAAGACCTGATTCCTACTGAGGTCTGGCATCAGAACCTTTCTTTGCTGTGGGTAGACACCTTTCCTTTTGCTCACCTCTGTTTTGAGTAACTAATTCTGGTTTATTTCCCAGCTGCAAAACACTTGCATGAACTAAGGACTAATCTGTCTGGGAGGAGGTAGAAATCATTAGTCTTAGGTTGTCCAGATCCTTTCCCTGATCTGCAGATCAGTTTCATCTTCCAGCTGAGCTTTCCCTGAACCCTGTGCTAGGGATGTGCCCTCCCAGCTCCAGCCTGCTTTGGTGTGCACAGAACCCGATACTGTGCCTTCAGGTTGCATTCCACAGCAGCAGTGTTTTCTTTGTGGAGCATTGACTTTTCAGCTTGTAAAGTGTGTATCAGTTGTTGATAACACCCAGTTTGTAGGGTCATATGGGGTCATAAGTTGGACAGACAGATCCCAGCATCATTTGCTCAGGATCAAGCCTTCTGAAGAGCCAGGACACCTCTTGTGGAGTTTTTTGCTGGATTCTATGGAATGGTTTCAGGTGGCTTCTTTCCTTTTAATCTACAACTAGCTTTTGCAGATTTGGAAATACACTGTCCAGAAATGGGATGTGGGGACATTCAGCCCAGGGCTCACATCTAGAGCTTCAACAACTACTAAAGGCTGATCTGTCTGGAAGCACTGCCACTAGGACTACACTATCTGGTTAGGGGAAGCCTGATACCTTTACACAGCAGTGATGATGAACCATGCTTAGCTTTGCCTTGAACCAATCCCAAGGCCTGATCAGTCTCAGAAATAAGCTAATATTTATCATATATAACCTTTATAAAAGCCAAACACATTGCAATTTCTTCTGAGGAGGAGAACGTTTCAAAGGTTTCTCACATCAAACACTGCTGATTTTTCTTTCTGTGATCACGATTAAAATTCATTCAACATCTTTTTGCAAGGGGGGAAAAAAAAAACTACATGTACATTTCATGGCTGTGTGATTTCTTTCCCCTCCCTCTGTAAAAATAGAAAAGCTTTCAGATGTTGCATGAACAAAGATATGGAAATGTGAGAAGAGGGCAGCATCTGGAGGTTTTCAAACACGAGAACACGGGCTGTACGTTTCTTTTGCTGTTAGAAGAGTGAAAAGCTGTTTCCTGTCATTTCCCATCTTGTCACTTGCAAGGCTGGCATCTTGCAGCTCCTTGCACCAGCTGTTGTTTTTTTCTCCACAGACAGATGGTGCAACCTCTTTGATAATTTTTTTTTCCCTGTGTTCTGAAGATTTTGCATGTGTACTACCTTTATGTAATGATCATATAACCCTGTCACTCACTTTATCCTGTTAGCAGTGTCATCCCTGGAAGAGGGAGAAGGAGGTGGCAGTGTAAGGAACCTTAATCCTCTTCATGTGTTCTGACATGCTTTGAAAGTAGGCTGTGGAGCTAGAGTTACAAATGTTTCCAAAAGCCTTCTGTTTCCTTGTCTATGGGATTCCAGAATATCAGGACTGTGATTTTGTGGGATTCCTCTGTGTGAATTGGACTCAACTCTGCAGCTGAGGGCTTTTATCCCCTTCTGGCATGCTACTGTAGTACCAAAAGTACGTTTTTGCTTTGTATTCCTGGAATTAAAACCTGGCCTGTTATAAATAATTCCAATGCAACTACAATTACATGTAGAAAGGAATGGGAATGACTTCTAAATCTCATAAAATGGCTGTACTTAAAACTCGTAATTGCTTTATTCCCTTTGATTTCCACCTGCTTTTCAGTGTTGGAAAATTGCACTTCTGATGGTTCTGTAATGCTAAAGATTAAAAGCTTTATAGGCTTGCTGCACATATCTGGAGGTCTCAAAGCAGAAAATGAGCAGATACCATGACATCCCTTTCCTTCCTCCAAGAGAATGGCCAAACAGTCAGCTTTCATCAATGAGAAGCAAATTGAAAAGGAGCACTTAGTGTGATTCCTTTTGTAGAGCAAGCTTGGTGCTCGGGTTCCATCTTGCTGAGTTGAAATGTTAGCAGAGCACAATGCAAAGGTGTTGTCAAAGGTGGGAATAATTAGTAAGATTAATGAAGCCTGAACAACTGTGATCCTGAAAAGTGACTCTGTGTGCTCTGACTAGGGGTTAAGAGGTAGGGTGCCCACACCAGAAATTGGTGCAAGTGTGTTGAAATCCATTTGAAGCGGTATGAGATGCAAATCTGCTCCTGCGTTACGGAGCATCATAGAATCTTTGTTGGTTGGGGAACAAGGCATTAAAATAAGAGATTTAAAGCTGCAAATCACAGAAGCCTAGTTTAGCAGGTATCAATACATATACTTAGCATAATAGAGACCATGGCAATATCCTTTTGACAATGAGATCTGAGATTTATAGGGTTGGGCCCATTTTATCCATGAGTGATGTTTATTCCATGGTATTTGATGTTCCTATACTTCCCTCAGAAAGCACTGTGTGACAGGGAATATTTATGGTCTTCATTGGCACATCCAGTAGTGCCATCACCTCAAGAGTAATAGGTGTAATTGGAAGAAGACAGGTAGTAATGAGCCATCCTGTTTCGTGCTCTTTGTTTGCCTTTGCATTGTGTTTGTCTATGTAGTAGCATATCAGAAAAGAGCATCCTCTTCCTACAGCCAAAAAAAAACCCTTTTGCTCTAAATTGTTTACTTTAAGTGCCATGTATAACAGCGTGGCTGTTGTCAGAAAAGTGACTATAAAAGTGACACCATGGGGCTCAGTGTTTATTTTCTCTTTCGTTCTGTCTTAGAGACCTTCTAGAACACATTTTCTCAGCTCAGCTACCAGTGCTGTAATCTCCAGCTGTCAGCAGGAAAATTAGAGCTTTGTGAGCCCTGCAGGGTCAGGTTCACGGTGGTATTGGCAAGCTCAAAGCTGGAGCACTCAAACATCCCCTTTGCATCCCACCTCTGGACCATGACTGTGGTTGGCTTCTTTAAAGACTCGTGGGGCTCCCTCCTTATGTTTGGGGGGGTTGGTTTGTTTGGGGTTTTTTAATTTCTATTTTTTGTGTGATCTGATCCATTTTTTCCCCCCTGTGTTGGAAATGTGATAGGGGAGGTAGATTCCAGTCCCAGCTGTTGCTGTAAGGACAGACAGGATGGAAATAGTGAGTTGGGCAAGCCGTAGCCAGAGGGCAAATGCAAAAGACATTTCACCTTGGGCAAATGCAATGTTATCTGCATGAAGGGGTGTGGTGGGGGGGTTGTATCATCCTACTGGGGATTCAATGTCATCACCCTAAATCAACCTTCACTCTCAAAGAAGTATGGATCTGTGCTATAAATTATTCTGTGCTAGACTTCAAGGTTCAGCTCCTCTTTGCTTTATGCTGTATAAAATGCACGTGCATATGTGTGTGTGTGCTGACAGTAGAGGGGAAGGAGGCAGAGGTGCAGCTGTGGGTAGGGAGGGCACATGGAGTTACCACTCTAAGATTTCTTCTAAGATGTCTTGGGAACATTTTCCACTTTGGAAAGTAGAAGCCAAAGCAGACAAGCCATCAAGAATGAACCACTTACTTCTCCACCTCTCTCACCTGTTCAAGTGTCCCTCCTGGTGCCTGATGAAATGGTGCTTGCCTCTTGCTCCTACTATTGCATTTGTTACTTTGGGATAGAACTAGAAAGAACAACATTCACCTCTTAGAGAGTGTGTCTAGAATTTTCTGGGCTACAAAGTTAATCAGTGCTAATGGTTTCCCTTCAAAGGTAGGAACACTGCATTGCAATGTTATCCTTCTTCAATATCTTCACCTTTCCAGTTTTGATGGGAGTGAGGAGATACGGTACCACTCATGCTGTCTTTGATCTCACCATTTCCAGCCCAGTTCCTTTCCCTGAATACTTTGGGAATGTTAAAACACTGCAGCATTTATTCAAGTGAACGCTTGGTCTCCCGTACTGCACTCAGTGCTAGTTAGTTGTTGTGAATTTAAGAAGAATAAGCTACCCTGGATTTGGCAAATTCATGCTCAATTCTAAAGAAGCACTTAAAGGGATTATAGAAATTTGTCTTGTAAAACCCCCTGAAGATTTTAGCAGCTTGTGTGGGATTTTGGTGAGCATTCATAGGACTTGGCAGGCTCAGCAGCTGTACAGAAGGTCCTGTAATCCCTCAATAATGGCAAGGTGCAGCAAAGGTTTCCAGCATCAGCAGAGCACCCATCGGCAGTTAGCATGTTGTGCAATTTTCATCTGGTTTTCTGCCTGAGTGCTGGTATGGTTCATCTCTCATGTTTTCCTGTAAGTTAGGCCACTGAAGCTTCAATCTGTTATCTTTTGAAGTAACCTGATGGTTCTTAGAATTCTGTAGTTGAAGTAGAAATGACTGCTGAGGGGAGTGTAAAACAAACCCAAACCCAGCCTACCTACATGCATCCTCGCTAGTCATTATGTACCCTTTGCCAATAGCCTGTCAAAGGCAAGACAGGATATGTGTTTATTGGCTGAAAGAGATGAATGCTAATCATGCTTTTGAGAAACCAGCTTTCAGCAGGAAGTAGATTGAATTCCTTGGGGCACCTGAATCTATGGCATTTAGAATAATGGCTGAATATGCTTTGGTCAGGGAAGTACCTGAATCCTGGACGTTACTCTGCCTATTCTCTCTGCTGCTAGCATGATCTTCATCTTGTTCCTGCAGCCCTGCAATTACCTGCCCTCTTCTTACATTACCCAACCAGAGCTGCTTTCCCTGCTAGAGTGGGAGAAATGATTTGCAGGAAGAATATATGAATAATTTTGAGCCTCATTTCTTTTTTCCTGTTTGAGCATCTAGAAAGAAATCATAATTTCCTGTCTGCTCAAACTTTCTGATTGATAAATGTTATTCTTATTTCTTTTAATCTGTGAGTTCATCAGAAATACTCAGGTTTCACTTGTCAGGTTATGTGTGTTGCCATGTAAGAGCTCTGAGAGGCATCAGATTGTGCAGGCATTATACGAGCATAAGAAACAGACCTGAGGAAGCTTATCATTACAGTTTGGTTGGGGTGGAAGAGGCTGATGCACTACAGTAATGGAAGCCAGTGCAATAGCTGAAGACAGGCAGTCTTTGTGCCAAAAATCAATGTGGCTTATGATTAGATGTGTAGATATGATTTCTCAGCAAAATGTAATTCTGTGAGGATCTAAATGATGATTCTGTTACTAGTGTGAGCAACTCAGAAATTCACTTTTCTTGAACATTTGTGCAAAACTCAATTGCTCAAATGTATGCAGAAAGCAAACACAAAGCAGACAAATGCTGAGCCAAGGCAGACTTATTTCAATTTCAGAGTGTTCAGAGCTTGGAACTTTTTCTCTTTTTTGCATTATTTGCTTTTTCTAATCACTGAGGTGCAATGAGGCTGACTGCAGTGTCACCTCCTCTGTTACTGCAGCCAGCACAGGAAATGAGTGGGGATGCAAAGCAGGCTCATGGGCAAAGCTACTTGGAAAGCCCTTGCTTTGGAGCTGTTAGTAGTTAAGGGCATTTCTCCTTCCCCACTGTGAGGAGCAAACTGTATCTACAGATTCTATGCTCTTCACTGTGAGGGTGGTGGAACTCTGGAACAAGTTGCCCAGGCAGGTGGAGGCCCCATTCCTGGAGACATTCGATGTCAGGCTTGATGGGGCTCTGAGCAACCTGCAGAGTAAATGGCCTGTAGAGGTCCATTCCAACTCAATGAATTCATTCTGTTTCTACAGAGCTGCTTTGAATACATTATTTTTCATGTTGCTACAGTTTCTTCCTTCTCCTTGCCAAAAACCTAGAAGTGAGTGAGCAGGTTCCCTGAATGTGTTATAAAAAACCCTGGGAACTTAAGCATTATCCTTGACAAGGAATTTTTGAGCACTTGTTCTGGAGCCCCTTTTACAAGAAGGACATGGATGTACTGGAATGTGTCTAGAGAAGGGCCACAAGGATTGTCAGAGGTCTGGAGCTGCTCTCCTATGAGGACAGACTTGAGAGAGTTGGGGCTGTTCAGTCTGGAGAAGAGAAGGATCCAAGGAGACCTCATTGTGGTCTTCCAGTATCTGAAGGAGGCTACAAGAAAGCTGGGGAGGGACTATTGAGGGTGTCAGGTAGTGATAGGACTGGGGGGGATGGAACAAAAATAGAAATGGGTAAATTCAGATTGGATGTTAGGAAGTAGTTCTTCCCCATGAGGGTGGTGAGACACTGGCACAGGTTGCCTGGGGAGGTGGTGGAAGCCTCATCCCTGGAGACTTTGAAGGCCAGGCTGGATGTGGCTCTGAGCAACCTGCTGTAGTGTGAGGTGTCCCTGCCCTTGGCAGGGGCATTGGAACTAGATGATACTTGAGGTTTCTTCCAACCCTAACAATTCTATGATTCTACCTACCAAATAGGAATGCAGGTTTCCCACCACAGCACACAAGCCAAGTGCCCTGCACTCCCATTTCTGCCTGCCTTTGGAGAGCACACCGCCGCACATGGCCCTATTTAGCCAACAAGCCTGATGACAATTGCGGTCATTTAAAATTAGGAAAAGGGCAGGATTTACCCAAAGGGACTTATTTCCTGCCATGATTGAATAAAGAAAGGAGGCAGCTGCTAAGACTGGAAAAGGTCATTCAGTCACATCGGTTGATGAAAGAATCAGAGAAGCTGTCATCTCCGCCGCGGCTCCGCCTGCCAACTGCCGGCCGTGCACAGCCCTGGCAAGACGAAGCTGTCACTGCTGGCATCTGTCACGGCTCCCGGTACGCGAGCACGCAGCCGGCCTGCCCGGGGGGCACCAGGACGCTGCCGCCATCCTCTTCTGGGATCAATTGTTTGTTCAGCAAATGGTGCTAGGAGACTCTGGCTTTTCTCTCCTGCAGTTGGGAAGATCAAGTTAAGCTAAATATTTGAAGCTGTGCTAGGCTGGTATTGACAAAACACAGCCCCCGAGCGCCTGGGCTAGGAGGGAGAGCTATGTGATAGGGGTCAGGATGTGCCTGGGGCGTTGCAGATCACGTTTCTGTGATGTATTTATAATTTAAGGTGTTTCTGGTTTGAGGTGAGGGAGGTAAAGATGGCTCAGCAGGTGTGTGTTGTGAGGGTTCAGGTTACCCTGGCTGCAGAAACTCTAATGCTGTATAAATCCTTGAGAAGAAAATCTATTTTAGGTTTAGTTTATTTATTAGGTTTAGTTTACTTATTTGAGGTTTCTTATGATTTATTAGTATAGTTTAGTTTTAGTTTTTAGTTTTCAGTTTGGGTTTAGGGTTAGGTTTTGGGTTAGGGTTAGGGTTGGGTGTTGGGTTTGGGGTTGGGTGTTGGGGTTGGGTGTTGGGTTTGGGGTTGGGGTTGGGTGTTGGGTTTGGGGTTAGGGTTGGGGTTTGGGTTAGGTTTGGGTTAGGTTTGGGATTGGGGTTTTTTGGGTTGGGGTTGGGTTTTGGGTAAGGTTTGGGGTTGGGGTTGGGTTTTGGGTAAGGTTTGGGGTTGGGGTTGGGTTTTGGGTAAGGTTTGGGGTTGGGGTTGGGTTTTGGGTAAGGTTTGGGGTTGGGGTTGGGTTTTGGGTTAGGTTTGGGGTTGGGTTTGGCTTTTGGGTTAGGTTTGGGGTTGGGTTTGGCTTTTGGGTTAGGTTTGGGGTTGGGTTTGGCTTTTGGGTTGGGTTTGGGTTTTGGGTTAGGTTTGGGGTTGGGTTTGGCTTTTGGGTTAGGTTTGGGGTTGGGTTTGGCTTTTGGGTTAGGTTTGGGGTTGGGTTTGGCTTTTGGGTAAGGTTTGGGGGTGGGGTTTGGGTTTAGGTATTTACTAATCTATTTATATTTTATTTTGTTATTATAGTTTATTAGTATATTTATTGTTTAGTTTCTTTATTAGGTTTAGTTTGTTTATTTTAGGTGTAGTTTATTCTCCCCTTGGTCCATTTAGTGAGGACAAACTGGTGTGGTTTCCTTTGGTCGTCCATCCCCATGCTTTCCTGTAGAAATGAAATTCTTCATAAATTTTGGAGATGACTCTCCAGAAAGAAAACTGGAAATTAGCAGGAGTGTGTGTTCCTGTGGCTTCCAGTCATACACTGTCTGAAAAAAAAAGCTGTAAAAGTAATTTGTTTGTATTGTCTCCTAAATGGAATTTCTCTCAAGACTTCATGCCCCTGCAAATCCAAAGAGTTGTGGTTCTTTCAATTTCAAGGTTTCTCAGAGCAGCAATGAGATCTGTCTTGCAACCATCTCTAACTTAGACTGGGATCTTCCAGAATCCATCACAATTTTGAGCACAATTTGCCTGTGAGTCAGTACAGGGTGCTCTGTGGTTTGTTTTTGATAGAAATTCACTGTGTGTCTCTTCTTTCCCTCTGTGCCTGTCATAATCCCACTTGAGCAGACCTGGCTACCTACCCTAGTCCTGTATTTGCTGCTTGTATACCACCCCTCCACCCCCCATGCAATTTCCATGACTCTTCTCAGTCTGACATACTGTTCCTGTTGTTCAGGACTAGATCCATTCAGAGGGATCCTGTTCAACTGGGGGAAAATGTGACATTTAGAAAGGCACTTTCTGGGAGTCTGCTTCCCTACCACAGTACAATTACAGTGGGTAGCTATCCCAAACGTGTCCCTGTGTAGGTGATCCTTTGATAATGGCTTTCATGTTCAGGAGGTTTGGGAACTGGATGTCATTTATGAAAGGGCAGATGAGAGCAAGCCAGAGAAGCAGTGACACACGGATAGAACTGTCCCATTAGCATTGTCAAAACATTAGTTAATTGCAGTGTGATCCCTCAAAACACACATCTTGGAGAAAAAGGAATCTAAATTCAAACCCACGCTGGCCAGCAAAGAGCAGAGTCCTCTCCAGTATGTAAATTAGATTTGTAGTTGAGTGGAATTGATTCTGCTGAGACTAAATTAATCACAGTGCTTAATCACTGTGACCTTTAAACAGAGCAGTCCTGACCACAGCTGCGGGGTAGCACATTGTTCACGCAGGCTTTTGTCCTTCCAAAGGCACTAGGACTCTGAGGCACAGGAGTGTGAGCATAGCAGTAAGTCAAAGCTGTTTCAGCCTGACCTTCACTTTCTTCCACTGCTTTGGAGGAGGAGAAGAAGGGAAAAAAAACCTTGCACCTTATGGATATAAACACGTGGTGAGGAAATGGCAGTGCCAGTGGTCACATCTGATGTGGTTCCTCCTCATATTTGTGCTGGGATAGAACATTTCATTATGAAGAGTCATGAAATAACCCTTGATCCATCTCCATTCACAGCAGTGGAGAAACTTCTTGCTGGCTTTGTGGTGTGTGTTTAGGACCTCAGGCTGAATGGTTCATCTTTTTTTGCAAGCCTTACAGTGTCAACATGTAAGCCCCCAGGCAATGCATGTTGTGGTTTTTCTTTATATTAGCAGAGAACATGAGAATCTCTGGAAGACATGTGTTTGGGCACAGAGGGGTTACCAGTCTCTGCATACATTTCTCACCAAGCATTACAGGACACTGAGCTCACAGTGCTGGAATATACAGCCTGTATTTGATCTTGAAAACCAAACACCAGGAAGAAACCCCCAAATTTAAAATTGCTTATACTTCCCCAAAGCACTCTCCTTAATGGGGAAAAAAAAAAAGTGGAGGCAGGAAATAGACATTTTAAACACATTTCCAACCTAAATTTTCAAGAGCTGCTAGGAATTCTGAGCGCAGTCTCCCTCAGATGTTTGCACTGATTTGTAGTGATGATGCTGAGGTCTGTCCTCTAATAAGATGTGCCAAAAACCTCTTGAAAACCAAGATCTGCTCCTGCAGCTTGCAGCTGTCTAGAAGGTGGGGTGCTGAAGAAGCCTCTCTGTCAAGCAATGCGAGGGTATGACAGGTGGGTTTGCTGCCCACAATTTGAACAAAACCTTAAAATAGATGAGAATTACATTTTCTTTCTACTTAATAGTATTCAGGCATAGTTTGCTGCAGTATTCTCTAAAGGTTTATCTGTGTAGCTCACATGAAGACTTCAGGTGAGAGCCCACCTGCTGTTGGATCTGGTCCTTATTCTCCTTAACCAGCAGACAGACCTGGATATATTCTCAGCTCTTCCACAGATCTCCTGTGCTCTTCCTGCATGCTCTTTCTCCCCAGATTCTTATCTTGTCACCTGCAGATGACAGTGCTTCCTTCCCCTGCCATCCTTTGTATTATTTTGTCTTTTGGGAATATATGTTATGGTATAGGAATAATGTCTAAGCACAGTTTTCAACCTATCAAGGCCTTGGCCTGGGCTGATGACCTTCAGATAACAACTGCATCAACTCTCCTTGTAAACATTAGGTTGAGTTGTTCTTTTAAGGCTATGTCCCATCCCTAAGGAAACTTTTTAGCAACTTTTAAAGCCCATGCTGAGAAGGATTTGTCATTACTTTTAAAACCAATGCTTGCTGTGATTTATTTATTTATTAAATAAGGTATCCCAAAATGTCTCCCCGCTGCCTGAGGCATAAAAAATTGTGGCTGGCTGTAATGCAGACTTGTTTCACACATACATTTTTTCCATTAATCATGAAGTACATTTGTGACAAGAAACTGAGTAAATTGCCTGACTCCTTGAAACCATCTTTCTTTTGCTATAAACTATTAAAAGAACACAACATCACTGTGGAGCTAACTAACTGTCCCCTGCTGGGTTAGAAGCAGAGGTAAAGGCTGAATGTTGACAATTTGCCACCGCACTACCATGTGAAGTAGCTGTTTAAACATTGAAGATGGGTTAAGTGCTGCCAATATGCAAAGAAAAAAAACCCAAACCAACACAACCCCAAACAAAACATGAATAGAATCATTTGAAATGGCTTTAAAAAACCCTTGTTCTTTACTGCTCCAAATCTCCATATGCTATTTAGTTATTAATATCCATATCACAGCTGTATCCGCACAGGAGGGAGCTGAAAATGTTCTGTTAATGGTCATTAGAGGAAGGAAAGTCTGAAATATTTAAGGGAAGCATGGTCTGTGAACAGGGTTTGAACTTAGGATTTTATACATCTGGGTGAAAGAAAGATGAAAAGAATCCAAATGACAAGGACTCAGCCACCAATTTATCTTGGCTTGGAGAGAAAGACATCTAACAATACGAATTTTTTTTGGAGGGGGTTTTAGTTGTTTAGGGGTTTTTTTTTGAAGCTCATATTTTTCCACAGAAGCATAGCCCTTGATCCCATATCCAACATGACACACGTGATCACTTTTAACAGAAATGCTTCCTGACATGATGTTTGGCAGGAGTACACAATCAGGTGCCCCGCTGGGAGCTGGTCTGCTCTTACCTTTGGTGAGACCAAACAGTCTCATGAAGCCTTGCTCTTCTGTTTCTCACTGAAGCAAACCTCCCAACCACGTTGCCATACCATTGTTTAAAGAAGCTTTTTCCATGACTTCCAAATTAAAGATGCAGCAATTCCCTTTTCTTCTGTTTGTGTACGGCTTAAACTTTACTGGGACATTTTGGCTAGCAAAATCTTCCTGATGAGGGGAAAAAGAAGGTCCAACTATGGGGCATCCTGGCCTCTTTCTTGCTTGTGCAGAGCTGAAAGTTAGACAACTTCTGAAGCACTTGCGAGCCTTGCAAGAGGTGTGGAGATGGCAAGGCAAAGAATTAAAGGTTTTGTGTTATCCTCAGCTGCTTTCTTGCTTGGGTGTTGCCAACCATCTGCCTCCTGCATGGAGAAAGTGTGCTGGGTGCTTGAAGTTAAGAAGTCACCTGGTGAGGTCAGAAGCTAATTCAGTCCCCACGGTTTATTCATCTCTAGTCTTAGCTGAGGCTGTGTGCCAAAGGTCCAGTGAGTGTCAGCTGGGATCCTGGTTATGGAATTTGGCTAGTGCCTGCTGCCCCATTTCACTGGGGCTTTCAAACCATTAAGAGAGGTCTGTTTTGCTCCCTCTTCTGGGGGTGTTACTTTGATCCATGATCATGCACTTGGCTTCCTCACAGCTTAAGTGTAGTGTCAGGGTAAGGCTTTGATACCAGTTAGGTCTTTAAAACAGATTATTCTGTTTTGCTGGATTTAATTACATATATTGCAAACACAAATCCATGTATGTATGGTTAAACTTGTGTTTTGTCACTTCCTGCAGCTGAAATTTATTGTGGATTGAAATATACAGGTTTATCTGCCTGACCTTTTGCTAATTATTAGATTGAGATAAGTGTGTATGTAAGTGACAAATTGCCTTTAATGACATTTAATCTGCACACTGACATTAATGGCAGGTTTAGCAGCCTGGTTATAGTCTTTGTTGCTGAGAGACAAAAAGAGCAAGGACTTTTATCTTAATTTGACCTTATTCAAAAGGTGTTTGTAGTAGTAGTCAATTTCTGATTAACTTAATGACCTGTTTTATATAGGAAGCAGTCAAACATTGATATATGAAAGGGCCTCGACGTGATGGAATAGAGGCAGCAGTGCTGTTGCCAGATTCTTACTCTTTGGGTATGGGGGAGAGGAAGGTGGCAAGAGGAGCAGCCCCAAATTCTTCTTGCTGCCATGAGGATAGGTACCATGTCCAGAACATGTTGCTGGTTGAGTATCCGTTGAACATTGGCAGGAGCAAAGAGCTGGTGTCTGACTTTGCTTCATGATTTTCTGTACAGCCCAAACTTGTGAAACAGAGGGCTATAGCTCTCCACACACACTGCAAGAGATACACACATCTCAGGAGAGCCTGTTGCAAGGTGTGTTTTTGTTGCCTTTTAGAAGCTGAGAACCCACTGTGTTGGCCACCCTGGGGGGTGTCACTGCTACGAAACATCAGGGGCCAGGTAGGGTTTCCTTATTAGAATACCCAGGTAGTAATGAATACAGCAAGAGTGTCTCTGTCAGGATTATGGTGCTGAGCTGGATCTGGCTGGGTATTATGCTGAGTTGCACTGAGGTCAGCCATACCCAATTTCTATGACAATAGAGAGACTACAGATTCCTCAGGGTAAGCAGAAAAGAAAGCTCTAGGTGGAAAACCCAAGCCCTTCTATCTCATTGTCCTGTGATATATTTGCAGGATGATTTAAGAGCAACTTCAGAGATGAGAGCAGAGGTTATAAACTGCTTTTAGTAAAAGTAAACACCTAAGCAAATCATTTGAGAAGCCATTAAATGGCTAGACAGCTCCTATAAATACAGTTCATAATGCACTTAGGAATGCTCCACCACCTACCAGCACCAGTGGGCTTTCTTCTTAGAGCTCTTGAAAGTTTCATTTTAATGATGAAAATTGTTCCTCACACATCAAGGAAAAAATGTGAAGATGCAGTTCAGAAGATAGCTGGAAGGATAATAATGTACCTTAAACTTGTAAAACAGCTAATTAATTTATGGTTTAATGGCAGGGTTTTATGCAACAGAAATGCCTTAAAACTAAACCAAACTGGCTGGTAAAATTGACACAAATGTTTAGTGACTTGAGATCAACACTTATTGCATCAAATTACAATGAAACTGCAAACAGAATGCTTTGGCATGTTGTTGTGGGAGCTTCTCAGCTGTCGCCTGGCTTGGTGGGAAGGTGCTGGGGAGGCATCAATCACCGGGCATTTGGACTCTGTGAGAACACCAGATGAACTGGGGGGGATTGGGTTTGGATCCAAAAAGTTTCAGATGCTTTGGATTTCAACTGGTTTCATAGTCTGCAGTTTGTCTAATAGGTATGGCAGCCGCCTGAGGCTGGGGGATGCTCTCTTCTGTTCTGCTATTTGAACTCTATCAATGAAGTAGTTGGTATTATTTAACAAAATCAACCAAACCTGCTCACTGTCAGCACAGAAAGCTGGGTACCTGCTGCTGCCACCAAGGGATAGGAGAGTAAAGGGGTGATGTTTGTAGCTCCTCTTTTCTTCCATCTCCATCAGTGGCATTATCATTCTCGTTTCATTTCAGTCTTACTCCCTCTCTTCCTTGGAGTGTTGGTCCCAACCATAGTCTAGGCACTTTTTCTTGTTCTTTTTATCATTCAGGGTTGGAAGGGACCACAAGGATCATCTAGTTCCAACCCCCCTGCCATGGGCAGGGACACCCCACACTAGATCAGGCTGGCCAGAGCCTCATCCAGCCTGGGCTTAAACACCTCCAGGGACAGGGTTTCAACCACCTCCCTGGACAACCCATTCCAGGGTTTCACCACTCTCATGGTGAAGAACCTCCTCCTCACATCTAGCCTGAATCTCCCCACCTCCAGCTTCATTCCATTCCCCCTAGTCCTATCACTGCCTGAGATCCTGAGAAGTCCCTCCCCAGCCTTCCTGTAGGCCCCCTTCAGATACTGGAAGGCCACAATGAGGTCACCTCAGAGCCTTCTCTTCTGCAGACTGAACAGCCCCAACTCTTTCAGTCTGTCCTCATAGGAGAGGTGCTCCAGCCCTCTGCTCATCCTCATGGCCCTTCTCTGGACATGTTCCAGCACCTCCACATCCCTCTTGTAATAGGGGCTCCAGAACTGGACACAGTACTCCAGGTGGGGTCTCACTTGCTGAACTCAAGCTGTTCCCCAGTAATTCCTTTTCCAGAAGATGTAAGTTTTTTGATATTTTTTCTGTATCTGGGTGAAATTTAGTCAAAAAAAAAAAAAAAAAAAAAAAAGAACATTCTGAGGGGGGAACAACTAATAGATGTGTGTGGGAATAGGCAGCCAATTGAAAACCAAATATGTGGTAGAAAAATCACTCTCCACGTGGATTAAGAACCTCATACACTTCTCTTAAACGTAGAGGAGTTCTGTGTATCTTTTTCCAACAGAAATACATTGGATGTTGGTGCTGACATTGGATGTTGGTGCTGCCCCATCTAATTTCTGTCCTCTGTTACTGTAAAGGTGAATTTGAATAAATCCCTAATTGATATTACTATGTGTTGATGCTGAGTTGGGTTGTTGACCCTTTGAAACCAGCCATGGTTTTTCATTGCAAGCACTGAGAAAATTGTGATTTACTTCCTGGCTAGTTCCCCTGCTTCTTCTGGATTGCTTTCTGGCCTGATGAGACCAGAATGCTGGAAGGGACCATTTGGGTCAATGTGACTGAGCCTCTGCACAACTCAGGCAGCAGGAGTTGTAATTAATTCCTCTTGGAGCATATCTTTAAAATAAATAAATCTGGTCCTCACTTTAAAATTGCCAGTAATTGAGAATCCACTGCAGTCCTTGGGAAGTTGTTCTAGTGGTTAATTACCCTCACAGTTAAAAATTAGCATCCTATTTATAGCATGATTTTTTTTTTCCTTCTTCTTTTTTTTTTTCCTCTCCTTAACTTCTGCTTGCAGCCACTGAATGTTAGTAGGCCCTTGTCTGCCACAGAAGAGAGCCCACTGTTTGGGTATTGTTCCATGGTGTTCTTCATTTCCATTTTTCACTTCCATATAGATGGAACAATGCTGCAGTAATACATTATGATTTTTTTATGGCTTTTTCCCCGAGGTTGGGCTCCATTTGAAATGTATTTTAAGATTCTGGGGTGAAAATTGCTACAACACACACAATTCAAACCGATCCATTAATTATCGCCGCTTTCCCAGTGTGAGCTTCTGTAGCTCCCAGTGGTGTACACCCAGCAGGGCTGCTCACATTCTTTTGTCTTCTATTAATATTAATACTGTTTTTCTAGGACCGACACTTGACAGCTCTGTGGGAGGATTAAAACTCCCTCACTGATAGCTAAGGGTTGAATGCCTGTGGCTGTGCATCTGGGGGAGTCACAGCTTTATCCCACAGGGAGATTTGCAGGTATCAGCAAAATGAGCTGTGTTGTCACACTGGGTTTTCTCCTTCCTTAGAAATGGTCACGTACAAGTGTACCTGAAAGGTGGTTGTAGCCAGGAAGGGGTTGGCCTCTTCTCCCAGGCAACCAGCACCAGAACAAGGGGACACAGTCTCAAGCTGCGCCAGGGGAGGTTTAGACTCGAGGTGAGGAGGAAATTCTTCACCGAGCGAGTCATTCGTCATTGGAACGGGTTGCCCAGGGAGGTGGTTGAGTCATCATCCCTGGAGGCGTTCAAGAGGGGATTGGATGTGGCACTTGGTGCCATGGTCTAGTCATGGGGTCTGTGTTGATGGGTTGGACTTGATGATCCTCGAGGTCCTTCCCAACCTAAGTTATACTGTGATACTGTGTAGTAGTTGGATGTTGTGGAGGAACAACAATGATGGTACCTGGATTTCTTTTTCCTCATGACCCAAACTTACCTAGAAATAGACTGGAATAGAATTAACCAGGTTGGAAAAAACTTGTGAGATCATCAAGTCCAACCTATCACCCAGCACCATCTAATCAACTAAACCATGGCACCAAGTGCCTCATCCAGACTCTTCCTAAGCAAATACATTGGCAGAGAAATTTGAAAGCATCTCTTCTTTGTATCTTCCTGCTTCTTAGGAGGTCTATGGACTCTCCATAAATGGAGAATGGTGAAGACAGTCTGAAGACTCCAAACAGATACTAAGCTCTTAGTATCACTTGCAAATAAAACTGAGTTTTGAACCAATATGCTGTGTTGCACTGATGCTGTGTCCCAAGCATTGTGCCAGCATGGGTTCAGCCTGTCCTGGGCTCCTTGCCTCTTTGTAGATGTGTCTGACAGGCTGGAAGGCTTTTGTTGTGATGAGGTAGAAAGCTTTCTGAACAATATGGACTATGGAGGGCTTTTGCTTATCAGCAGGTGTAGATGTTCAATAAGGTGGACACTTTGGTTCCTGCTTGACTGTATCTGTGCGCGCTGGATCTGGGAGAAGGCTACAGAGTAGTTTGTCTTTTCCTGCGAGTTTTCATTGGATTTTCAAACCACTATGGTGTTCTTCCCACTACTGTCACTTTAGCCTTTTGAACTACTTTTGCTTGTTGTGATCTTTCTGATAAAACTGTCTGTGGAGGAGAGGAGTTATATGTGTGAGAGTTCTCGCATGCTAAAGGCAGATGTGGGATGCTCCTTGGCAGTGATAGTTGAAACTGCTGTAGTCAGAAATTACTGATGTGTGTTCCAGTTGATACACACCACTGTAGCTGTAGGGGCTTGGGATTTTTTTCTTTGCATTTTCATATTTCATTTGTTTCATTGACAAGAAGGGGATTGGCAGCACATGCTGCCTGGCTCTGAACTGGGGCTTCTCAGCCCCCTCTCCAGCTGGCAGTCTATAGGAGTAAACCAATTGATGCACCAAACATCATGTGGGCTTGGGATGGGGATTTGTTTGCCCTGTCTCTGGAGTGGTCCTCTGGCTGGGACCCATGGCCAAAAGTAACTTTTAGAGAGCACTATCTGATATGTACTTCAAATTCCTGCTGAAGCATTGTGAACCTGTCCCTGAAAGCCACAAAGACCTGCCTGCAGACAATAAATGGAAACAATCCTGTGTGAAATCATTTATAAAGTTCTCAAATCTCTTTTTTTTTTTTTCCCACTCTCTCCCCCAGCTTGCCTTCATTTCCCCACCCCTGAAATAAAAAATACCAACCTTCCCTTTCTTTCAGGCATTCTTAGCTGTGCTAATACAAAGCTGCTCGGGGATGCTTTTGTGCCATATGTCTTCACAGTGGCAAGCAGAGGGGGGCTGTCAGTCTCAGCTGGGGGCCTGTATTACTACTCATTCTGTAGTAATACAAATAGTGGATAATATAATAATAATGCAGAAAAGAAAGTAAATACTCTTTATATGGAATAATTGAATATCGCTGTGACATTGAACAATGATTCTTAAAAGGATGGGGGAAGTCATGCTTTTTTCCTTCCTTAATTACAGTTGAGCTGAAATTACTATATTTAGCCATTTCTAAAGCTCCATTGTATTTCCCTGTTTCTGAAAGAACACAATGATTTAGATATGCATGCATTTTCCTCTCCAGATGTCCTCTTGCATCTTGAATGTGGGTTTTGTGTCTTCGTATCTGCAATAATAGAAGCTTGGGTTTCTTCAGCAGTGCTGTGCAAGAAGGCAAATCATGCAGGTCAATATTAAAGAAATGTTATTAAATGGTCTCTGGGGGCTTAGAATAGCTCTGTCCCACTCCTGCCAGTACTTTGTGTGTGGACAACTAGCTTGGCTTCCCTGCATGTTGTGTTGTACTTGCATTAATGTGTAGCCTAGATATTTTCAAGTCCCTGTAATACACTCCTTTCTGTAAGAGACTGAGGAAGTTTTTGTCTTCTAGGATTGAATTCCCTGCTAAATTTGCAGCAGTAATACTTTACTCGCCCTTCTGAGCAAGTGAATTGTTAAATGTTGAAATGAGAGAAGTGTATTGGATTTTGGGTGGTTCAGGAGTTGATATTGGCAGTTCAAGTAGGAAATGCAAGGTGTCCTGCATGGAATGATTAATTCTACAGCTTCTTCTACCTTGTCTAAGCTGGGGAAAGTCAATGATTTAGAATAGAATTAACCAGGTTGGAAGAGACCTTTGAGAGCATCAAGTCCAACCTATCTTCCAACACTATCTTATCAACTAAACCATGGCACTGAGCACCCCATCCAGTCTCTTCCTAAACACCTCCAGTAATGGTGACTCCGCCACCTCCCTGGGCAGCACATTCCAATGGCCAATCTCTCTCTCTCTATGAAGAACTTCTTCCTAACATCCAGCCTAAACCTCCCCTGGCACAGCTTGAGATTGTGTCCTCTTGTTCTGGTGCTAGTTGCCTGGGAGAAGAGACCAAGCCCCACCTGGCTACAACCTCCCTTCAGGGAGTTGCAGACAGCAATAAGGTCTCCCCTGAGCCTCCTCTTCTCCAGGCTAATCAACCCCAGCTCCCTCAGCCTGTCCTCATAGGGTTGTGCTCCAGACCCCTCACCAACTTTGTTGACCTTCTTGGGACACATTCCAGCATCTCAACATCTTTCCTAAATTGAGGGGCCCAGAACTGGATGCAGTACTCAAGGTGCGGTCTAACCAGTGCTGAGTACAGGGCCAGTGGCAGTAACAGGGAAGTACTGCCTTGTTTCAACATCAGGCTCTCCTGTTTGGCATTTAAGCAGTTCTCTCCCTCCCTACAGCCAGCTCTTCGAGGGCAGGAAGCTCTGTGAGTTTGTGCCATTTGTTTGTTGTACTCAGTTTGAGCTGGGCACACAGACAGGACTCCCTCCCAGGGTTGTCCATTACTCTTCCAAAGACTGAAATACCGGGTTTTACACAATGATGTGCTTCTGCTCTTTTGAAAATAGACTTTATGCAGAAATCTTGGATTATATGCCTTTACATCAGCTTCTTTTTCTGCTGGACAAAGGCTGCTGTACATTCAAATTCATACTACCTGAATGAGAGCAAGACATTCAAGCTTCTGTCTTCCTGCTTGTCTACTACCTAACCTTCACTAAACATTTCCCTACCCAGTGTTCCCTGTCTGGACATGTGTGGTGTTTTCCACTTCAAAGAAGTGTAGCACAATATAATGGTGGCAATGTATTTTGAGATCCCTGCTTACTAGTTTGTTTCACTGAGGCTAAGGAGTTTAATAAGCTGTAAGGCACGTTTTTATCCTGCCAGCCTCTGTCTTTCTGATAGCAAACTATATTCATATCAAAGAGTAGCTAATGTTAAGAGTACTATACATGAGAGCACCCTTCATGGGAAGTGTGTGGAAATGATAACAAAAGTAGTTTGACAGGAAGCTGCCTGCAAAGGGGAAACTCCTCTACACACATCTTCACTCTTCTGTGCGTTTCAATTTACACTACATCAAATTGGATTAGAGTCTGTTAATTTAATTAATGACTACATTGAAAGTTTGCCTTCACTCATAGTGAAAACATGAGGGCAGCTCCTAATAGCCTATGGATTTAATGACTGCAACTTTGAAGAGTGTTAAGCTAAAGTGAAGTTCAGAATGGCTTGTTAACTGGGTTTATTAGCTGTTGACCTTCCCTTTCAGCATAATAGTAGCAGCCAGACTGAAGAAAGCATTAACGTCCTCATTAGCATTTATCTAAAGATAGTCTGCTGCCCATTCCACAGTAAATTAGCTCAATCAGCCATAAAGGGCCTGAGAAACACTTTCTCACATGCTTTCAATTCTTTTTCCTCTCTCCCCAATGTTTTTTTTTTTCTTTAAGTTGCACAACTCATTTTGTCCAGATTGAGGCTGAACCCTCAGGACAGTTGCGTTTCACAAAAGTCTACCTACATGCCTAGATATTTAGAGGCCTTCTCCTGCGTGGCAAAGTCCTGGGAGTGGAATTACAGCTTGTTGGGTGATGTCCTTGGTTTAGCCTTTTGCAGAGATGAAGTGATATCTTTCTTGCTTCCCAAAACAGCAACAGAAAGCTTGCCTTCCAGACAGCTTGGCTGGCTGAGGAGACAAAAAACCCCACCAAACCCAAAAGACAAAAATCCTGTCCTTTGTATCTGTGAAAACTCTGTTTGGAGATGCAAAGTGCACTTGCAAAAGCTGAGGTGCAGGTTTGACCCTTGCTGGTAACTGGTGTGACAAAAGCTATGTTAGTACTTGGGAATTTAGTGTGTTTGCCTTATAGGGACAAGAGTGATTTATTAAATGCCCTGGATTGACTGAGCTGCAGACAAAAAAATGCTTTTGTTATCTGCCATCCCCTTGCTGCTGACCAGCAGTGTGCTTCTGGCATGGCTTTAAAGAGCAGAGTCTGAGAGGAGAAGAAATGGGCAAGTGTCAAACCTTGTTTATGTATGTCACTTGGCAATAGCGAAAGGATTTATGCCTTTAGCATAGTAGATCCTGTTCAATAGAAATAAGTTGCTGAAATGGCTCACAGTCCCGTCCTGTATCCTGCTGTCAAATCTGATGCCAAATTAATGAAGAAGTAATTTTTGAAAACCTGTAGCCCCCATGAAGTGACCTCTTATTGTTTAATCTGTTCACTCTGGAAAGATACTCACAATGTCAACCCCAGCCCCAAAAGTGTTTGGTTATTCAGGCCTTGGTTGTTCATCCAAGGTAAGCTGGCCGTCTTGTCTGCTTGCAGTTAAGAATGCACATAGAGCTTTTGCTGTATCAAATCTTATATTCCCTTTCAGAGTTGTAAAATAAATGTTAGCCAGGTGGAGGTTGGTCTCTTCTGCCAGGCAACCAGCACCACAACAAGAGGACACAGTCTCAAGCTGTGCCAGGGGAGGTTTAGGCTGGATGTTAGGAAGAAATTCTTCCCAGTAAAAGAGATTGGCCATTGGAATGTGCTGCCCAGGGAGGTGGTGGAGTCACCATCAGTGGAGGTGTTTAGGAAGAGACTGGATGGGGTGCTTGGTGCCATGGTTTAGTTGATTAGATGGTGTTGGGTGATAGGTTGGACTCAATGATCTGAAAGGTCTTTTCGAACCTGGTTTATTCTATTCTTTTGTCACTGTGATACTGAAATAAAGATGATAATAAATAGCATTTTTCTGCTTTTTCAGTGCATTGGATAAAAACATTGGAAGCTAGGAAAAATAAGTGTTTTAAAAGGAGATGAGGAAACTCATCTGGGTTGCTTTACAGAGCTTTAGTGGTGCTCTTTCTTCAGCTCCCCTCAGATTTATACAAGAGCCACACAAACTTCTTTCAGAAGACTGTTGCTTCTTTAAGGCTTGTAGAGCAGACAAGTAAGAGCAAAGCAAAAATCAATCTTGCTGCAGAGGAAGAAGGAAAACAGAATGAAGAGGTGAAGGAAGAGGAACGTCTGAAACTATCCTATTGGCACAACAAACATTAGCTCTGGTGTCCTAAGCCTGCTGGTGCTTAAAGGTTTCCCTAAAGTGAGATCCCTCAGTTGGGCTGGGCCCAACAACTGTTACAGCAGGATTTTACCAAAGCTCTTGGTCCCCTTCTCCTGTGAAACATAAGTGTGGGTAGGAGGACTCAGACCTTGGGTTTCTCGCTGACATTTCCATAGGGACTTTTTCAGAAGAGTTTTTATTAGATGTCTATTGACTGTAAACAGGTCTCTGCTTCCAGCACACCCCATGTTTAGGTTTTCTGAGCCAGTAACTACTCTGGTTTTCATCGCTGATGTAATATTTCTCTCACAGTAACCATCAGAAGCCAGAAGTTTGACAGTAACAACATAAACAGTTAAGCATACGCTCAGGTCTAAAATGTAAGAGCTCGATCTTTCTAAGTAGTGGTCCAGGTCTAGCAAGTACTTAAGCACGTGCTTAATCTTAAGCCCCTGGCCAGCACCACTAACTTCAACAAAGCTCTGTCTGTATTTAAAGTCAAGCTTGTCCTGAAGGATCCCTGAAGGAGCAGGAATACTTGGCATCTTGCAGGATAAAGCCATAGAAGCAGCCTAGTTTGTTAAGGCAGCTCAGCTCCTTCAGCTGTCATTGGTTTTAAGAGGATTTCTGAATACAGTGACTTTTATTTTCACTTTGTTCTTGGAGAACCCACAAGGTTGGCTGCTGCTGTGTAGGTATTTCAGCTGTGCTTGTGGAGCCTACATGTTGATTATATGCTTTAGGGAAAGTTACTTGAAAATGGTGGAGGATTTTCACATAACTCTGGGATGTAAGTGCTGGAAGTTTAAAGAGAAGCATGCTTTTTCATTTGTGCACCTCAGAGTATGTGATCCAGTGGTGATTTTAAAGCTTGTTAGCCCTAAAGGGTATTTTGCTGGTTTTTGTGGTTCTTTTTGACACCTAGAATACATTTTGGGTTGTGATTCAGATTTATGAAACAAAAGGTTGCAGTGATGGTATGCAACATTGTTCTATCTTCCAAAGTGATAGCAACATATGGAACTTGGTGTAATAAGGGTTATAACCTACTTCTAATACAGACAAACACAATGTGAAAAGCCTCTGGTTTATCTTCAGAGCACTTTGTAGGATGAAAGATGGCTTGAGGTGCCACACTTGTCACCATGGGGGAAGGTGGCTGACCTTGTTGCAGTGGTCACCTAGGAAGAAGGTGCATGGAGATGCTGCAGTGGTGACCAGGGATGGAATCAGCTGGAGGTGCTGCAGTGGTCGGCACATGCAGACAGCACCAGGCCTGCTGTGTGTCAAGGGCTCCCCTTTGCCTGGGGGTGGCTTTCTACCTGGGTGTGGAAGGGGCCTGACGGCACAGGTATTGTTTGGCCTAGAACTCCAATAAGACACCTGCCCAGGTGAAATTGCTTTGACAAAAGTCACTTAATTGTTCTGGACAATTAGTGGCACATGGAAGCAGTGGGATACCCCAGCGTGGTGTTAGGGTTGTACTGAAAGGTTGAGAAAACATGAGGTGGAACTGAGCAACTCCTTTTGGTGTGCTTTTCTTTCCGACTTTTTTTTTTCCTTTTTCCTTTTTTATTTTTTTTTTCCCCCTTAGTTAGAAGGGAAGCAGTTTTGAAGCTGGGGAAAAGCTGGTCGGTAGCACCATCTGCAGGCTGCTAACCAGGGCAGGCGCAGCATGCCGCAGCTCCAGCCCTGCGTTTGCAGGGAAAATAAGGGACAAAAGGTACCTGGAAAAAAAATGCACGGTGGGGACCAGCTCTGCTAGTACAAGTGGTGGGGGTTTAGGGATGTCAGTGGGTGCTTTTGCACCCCGTAGCAGTGCCATGCCCTGAGAAGGAGGGGAACCTACAGAGCTGGCAGCACTTCCCTGGGCTACAGGTGAGTGCATGGTGATGTGCTGCTGTGCTAGGACTTTGTTGCTTGGAGATAAAGGTCAGGACAGTGCCTGGAATTTGTCCTTAATCCTCAGACATGTCGTTCTTCCCGGGCCAACACATTCCTTTGCTGTCCTGAGCAGCTGGATTAACTCTAAGATTTGCTGGAGATACTTTTCTCTGTGCACTGAGGAAAGCCCCTGAAGTTTAAATCTTGCTCTGTTAGTCTGTCTTGAGCAGGCATCCTCTGAGGTATCACACCGTGCACTGGAGCAAATGACAACAGGGGCACATTGCTGTCAGGAGGAAGTTGTGCTATGTTCTCTAGATCCACTTTGCTCCAGCAAGATTGGAACCAGGTCCAGGCAGGGCTGTGGGGACCTGGCTGTGATGCTGCAGCTCTGTGCTGCAGACTCTCCTGTATCCTCCTGCAGGGCCACAGCCAGCTCCCAAACCCCACGGCCACGAGGAAAACGTGGGTGCAGGCACTGGAGACGACACAAGGGGAACAGATAGCACACACCTCAAACACTGGTCTTCTTTTCCTGTGGGCAGCCTGCGTGCCTGCCTGGAGCTCGGTGCCACATCCAGCACTCCCGCTGCCCTGACATCTCTGGCAGGGCTGGAGTTTCTCCGGCTGTTTGCAGCAGATGGCACTCTTTAGTTCTGTTTCAAGCCATCTCCTTCTGGAAGTTTCTCTGGTAGAATCTCTTTTAAAGGACCCTCACCGATTTCCCAGCCCTGTTCACCATGAGGCTTCATGAGAACTCCCCTCCCTCTGGGAGGGAGCTGGTGGTGGTACATGGGTCCTGCAAGACCTTGGTGAGCCCATGGGACAGGCTTTCGCTTCTGCACAAATTAAACTGGCTTTTTTTTTTCATTCTGCTCCTATATCAGCATCACTGAACCCTCCAGGAAGCCAAACTGGGAGCCCAGTATCTTCAATACATTTCTGGTTACTTTAATCCTCAGTAGAGAAAGTGAACCATTCCATCTTCTTGACTCACCTTGATTTTGTCTATACCATCCCACTTTGTGTATCATAGCCCTGTGGTGGTGGTTTCAATCAGTTATGTGAGATAATTAAAAACCAAACAACACTACCAGTTTCATTGCCTTCCTGTGTCATGGAGAGGAGGAAAATGAGATGGCAAGCTATAGGAGCCTTCACAAAAGGCACTGGTTGTACTTTATCTGCACAGATAAGGCTTATCTGGAAAACAGATCCACGTGCCAAAGAGATTGTGTGGGATGGCATGACCCTCATCATGCAGATGGCAGGGGCTCTCTGCATTTTGCCATTGCATGGCCTCCCACTTCCTTGGCTCTGAGATGCTGCTGACTGTAATTGTAGGACAGATTGCAGAAAGGACTGGCTGCTGCAGCTGTCCTGGTGATTGGTCTGGGCAGGGTGAGGGGAGCAGTAATGCTTGTCAATAAGGTGCTGAAGTGGCTGCTGAGCTGAGCAATGTGAAAGCGGGGGGTAGCACATAGGGCTTGGCAGAGCTGTGCCTGCTTGGCTTTTAGGTGAGGGACTGATGTTGTTCCCCTGATGGCTTTATACACTGAGATGTTGTCTTCTGACAACAGTTTGGTCACAAACCTGAAAGGAACATTGTGTGGAAAGCAGGTACCAACCCTGTGACTGGACAAAATTGAGCTCCATCCTCTATGATGCACCAATCTGTGGCCACTTGGGCATTAATGTGTGTAGTTCTGCTCTGTGTTTTGCTTTCAGAGGTCACTACTTCCAGAGAGCCAAAATCCATGTTAAAAATGAATAAGTCTGTGTTTGCACTCATATACAGAAGTTCGTTTTCAGCAATGATCAAAGTTTTTTAGCCCTTACTTTACATGCCTGCCTCCAGAAAGAAGAGTTTGACTGATTCTTACTGTTTTGGGTTCTTTAGTTGTATGTTTGGCTTTTATTGCGGCCTCTTCTTAGAGGGAATGTTCAGTTGAGTTTTCACTAATCACAACGTGGTTGCTCTTCTGAGTAGAAGCTGCTATCTGTGGAATTACACTAGGAGATGTCTCCCCTCCATAAATCAGTCCTAGGATTTTATTAGACTGTTTATGTAACCTTACTTTCAGTGCTATAATTCTTTGCTGCGTTGCCTAGAGTAATTCCCAAAGAGGATGTTTGTTCTTCTTCCTTGTAAATTCTTTAGTGAAGGCTTTTCTTACGATATCTTTGCTCTCCTTCACTTCCCTTCACCTCTTTTTTGGGTGACAATTGATTTCATTGTAAACTACAGTCAGTGAAAGCTCATTTTTGTTACTTGCACATCATAAGATACAGTTGTCTTGAAACTGGGAAGGAATAGCTTTTGAGTTAACCTTAGTGCATTGATTTTCTTATAATACACATGAGGAAACTTCCAAAGTATTCAACCCTGGTTCTGTTCTTGTGAAGGTGTCCTATTTTTTTGGGTACCCTTGAGCAGGCTAGCTTTGTTTTGGTCACATTGCATCTAGGAAAGCAAACCAGTAATAATGAAATAAAATCAAAATCAGATGATTTCACAATGCACAAAGGGTAAGGTAAGCAGGCAATATAGCACAGGTTTTCCATCTGAGGTCTTGTGAAAGCAATCCATCTGCATCTGACTTCTGGAGTCAACAGGACTTCTGAGGGCTTTAGCTGAAGCATGCTCCATCCATTTACAAAACTCTAACCTAAAGCACCTGATACAAATCCACTGCACTGCTTTTCTGAAACCATTGCTTGGCCATATGCAGTGCTTTTGGACATAGGTCTACAGAGCTGTAATGGCAATAACTGAGTTGGTGGTTGGAGGGACAAAACAGCTTCTCCTCTTCTGTCTGTGTCCTGTGAATGCACTGGGTAAGGTAGTTTCACATCCCTCCAATTTCTGGTCTGCTTTTGAGGCTCCCAGTAAGCCTGCGTGCTGGTGTAGCTCCAGTGCCAACCCTTGTCCACACATCATGGGGCCAAGGTACTGCCAGCTTCCGTCCCAGCAAGATACTTTGAAGATACCTCTGTTTGCTGAGTTAACTTCACAACCTGGGGTCAGCATTATTTTTCTACCCTCTCAACAGTCATGTGAATTTGCTAATGAACCAAAATGTCAGCTGTGTTATAAGTCCTTTGGGCTGGATGTCTTTTCCCCCTACAAAAGAAATTAATTAGCATCCTGATCTCTGGTGTTATATAGAGTAGCACATGGGTGTTATCTCAGTGCCACTTGGCTCAACCACCTCTCCCACACACAACCATATTATTTAATGTTAATTTTCTCATTGTGATTCTCTCTCTTCAGTCACTGTCCCTCATCTGCCTTTCCTTTCTCCTTCCTTACCTTTCCCATTCCTTTCCCCTCTACGACCTCCCATGAATACCCTTTTTTTCCCTGCTTTTTTTTTTGTAGGCAGGCACCGAATTCCCATCGTGGTGCCTCTCCACAATCTGCACTATGTGATACAACTCTCTTTTGTTCTCCCATTTAATTTTTTTTTCCATGACTAATTTGACCAAATTTAATCAATCATAGCTGAAGCAAGGGAGGAGAACAGTACGTGTCTATTTGATATTGTTGTCCTGAGGCCGAGCCAGACCCTGTTGTGAAGAAGTGGCAGTCCTTCAGAGAACCATTCTGGCTTACAGGAATCTGTAGCATATTTCATGACAGCCTGCTTTTTTTCCTCTCTTTTCTTTTTTTTTTCCCTCCCTTTTCCTCTTCCCCCACCTCTGTAAACATATGAAAGAAACATGAGAGAGCATTAAACCACAGAAGACAAATCATGGTCAGAATAAATATACTGTTTGCTAGCAAACTTAAAAATACGCTTGTGGATTCTAATAGCTGTAGGCAAGAGCTGGATATTTATTGCAACCAAGGCTTACTGTGGTTTATTATGTTTATAAAACAGTTTAATACTACTTTTCTTTTAAAATGAGTTTTTAATTTAGAATAATTTTTTAGGATTTGTTTCCAGAGTACAGATGGCTGATCGCTGCGGGGGTGCAGGGTGAGAGGGAGAAATGTGCTTGTGGGTGTGTTTTAAAAGCGCTCCCAGATGGAGTGTATTGAATGAAATTTAAACCATTGCCCCGTGAACTACAAGTGTGATAAATATAATCAGTCAATCCACAAACCCAGGGTGGAGGGAGGGAAGCAGATTGATAGGCACGTGGTGGGGAGGGAGGTGGGTTGAACGGTGTAGCTGCTAACGTCATGGCGTAGCAGCATCTCTGTTGCGAGTTTCTCTTAGAGGGGGCTACCTCATCTGTGCCCATGTTCCAGTAGCATCCCCCACCTGGTCTGTAACCCATCCCCATCTCTCACAAGTCCCCCTAGTGCAGTATTCACATAGAAGGGCTGAAAAAAGAGAGAAACCACACCAAATAACAAAAAAGCCTGGCTGCTGGAAGTACAGAGCTCTTGGAGCATTTTTCATTTACTCAGTCTTAATTACTTTCTAAGTGTAAGAGTTTACACTGGTCTCTTCCACAGTTTAGTGTAGTCCAATGTTTTAAACCCCATAGATTTCCTTAGAAGGATTTGTTTGTACAGCTCCTTTCCATGTTTAAGACATGTAAGCCACACTGAGTAAACTCTGCACAGATTTTTTTTGGACAACACAACACAGCAGGTGAAGGAAATGGAGTGAATTTTAATTGCCCCATAGTTTTGAGATCTTCCATGCTCTGCAAAACAGTTTTTGGCTAAAAATGGTCTACAGGCTTTGAGCTGTAGTGTGGGAAAGCGTATCCTGACTTTACAAAGGAACGATGCGACGTTCCCCCTCAGTTGAAAGACAGAAGATGGTGTAAAATAGACACTTGGTTTCTCTTCTTTCATTGCAAACACGTAGCAGCTCAGCCTCCTTGGCTCCCTTCCTGCCAACTTCCATCAAAAATAAAGTCATCTCTACCCTGGCCAGGATAAATGTCTGGCCAGCTCGTTTTACAGAAGGATGTGCTTTGAGCAGGTCTTGTTAGAGAGGTGACAGTTTGTTTTTTCTCCTGGCCAACGCAAGTTTAAAGCCATGTCCACACTTGCAGAATTTGGCACGATCTCCCCGGTGTTGTCCTCCTACCATGCTTTCATCAAGCCTAATGTCTATATATAAAAATGGCCAGATAGGCTTCCAGACTTTCACGCTGCCATTTGGATTAGTTATGCTTCAAGCAAGACTTGCTAGTGCTCACTTGCACGGTGTCAGCACGGACAGAAATTGCTGGCACGGTCGCTGCAGTGGCACAACTGGCCCTGCCGTTGCAGTGGGGCTGCCCCGACGGCGTCTGCTCCGCTCCCTGTGCTCCCTGCCTGCCGGCAGCCTGGCTGGAAGCCGCCTCGCTGAAGGCACGTGCTGCATGTGCACACACCGTGAAGCTCGTTTCTGTGCCTCTTTTTCCAGTGACTGCCTTTGTTCTGCTGCTAGCACTCATGGGTTTTGGGGATGGAGCACTCAGAGCAGTGTGCCAGCTGGCCAGAGACAAGCATGCAGGCGCTGGTGGTGCTCTGGAGAGCTGGTACCCAGTGCCAAGAGAGCTCAGTCATTTTGATTACTTGATATGTTTTCAAGAGACCAACCGAGGTCTGAGTGTTACTTTGGGCAGCTAACACTTCCAGGAGATATGCGGAGCATGTAGGATCTGGTGCAGCAAGAACATTCAACGGTGCTGGTTGCTCCTCTTGATTTTGCAGTGGACTTTATTTGATGAGAGGGGTCAAATCTTTGAAATCCTAGCACATCAGGATGGGGAATATCAGGAGGACATCTCTTGGTGTACATGTGGGTAGGCTAAAGAGAAGTATGCTGCCTTCCGAAGCGATGGCTAACTTTCTGAGCTGAGAAGCAAGGTGTTTCCTGGGAGTCAAGATCTGTTTGAAAGGATTTAGCCAGCAGTGGTATAGCAGCGAGAAGGAAACAGTCAGGTTAAAACAGAGGAGCTAGAAAACGAGAGGCCTTCTCCTTCAAGTACACATGTTGGTAAATAGATGTGCAAACTCAAAACCTAGAAGGTAGATTTCCATGCTGTCATGGATGTGTCATTGGCGTTTGTAAAAGGACACGTATCAGATGAGGACAAGGGTGCTCATATGACAGAGAACATTATCACAGTTGGCATCCTTGTGGGTAATATCATTAATAAGTCTAATTGCATCGCAGGGCTTGAGTTTCCTGGTGCCAAATGCTATTTTTCAGTAGCTCTGTCAGTGACTCTCGTGCGCTAACACTTGCGCATCTGATGTCTGGTGCAGCTATGTTAGGTGGAGTAGGTATTCTTTAATTACATGCTTTGTGGAGAAATGGAGCTGCCCTCCAGGTGAACATAATCCTTGTAATATTAATGGATTTAAACCTGTAAAGACATATAAGCAAACTTTGTAAAGGATTTCTTCTGCCTATGTAACGTGAGCTGAAGATAGCGGCCGTAATTAGAAGATGCCATTCTTAAAACCTAATAAAGGATGTTAGGTCATACATAAATTAAAAGGGGAATTTAGCATGTTTAACAAGTGAAATTGTCTTGTAAGAGAGGCAATGAAAAACCAAACTTGCTATAACTTCAGTTTCCTAATGCTTTTGGATGATTTTGGGTGTTAGACAGTTTATGCACAGAATCTCTGGATTAATCGTAGCATTCTTGGTAATTTCTTGTGCAAGATTCTTGGGTGGAGCTTGGTTTTGGTGGTATGGGAAAGCACTCACCTGTGTGGTTCTTGTTGAAAAGAATTGTTCACTGTGTTCAAACTTCACTTTTCAAAGTGTGGTGAAAGCTCAAGCTCTACGAGCTTTGTAGCTCCGTCAACAATCAAACTGAAGCACTGGATGGCTGCAGAACTTATCCATGAAACAAGTTCTAGAGGAATGGCTTTAAACTCTAAACCTGATTCTAATTTGCTTTATGAGTCTTAGTTTTTCCCATGTGTAAAGCAGATTTATTTTTTTTCCCTTTGAGTGAAGCTTTGATCAGGCAAACACCTGCACGAGTTGCAGCCATTCCCCTGTTCTGCATCAAACCATTTGCTGTGCTCCTCAGACAAAAGATGCAGCTCTATTTTTCTCCTGCCTTGGATGTAAACAGCAGGATCTCTCATCTGCAAACAGGTAGAGCTCTTAGAATCACAGAGTTACCATATGGAGAACAAGAAGTCCTTGTGTTTCTGTAGCAATAGGTGCCTTGGTCTGTGCCTGCACATCTTGGGCCAGCCTTTTGTTTTGTCCTCTTGCGCTTTTCGCCTCTGGATACAAACCCTGCTCCTTTGTGCTTCCTGCCTCTCAGCTACCCTTCCTAAGTCTGATGTAAGACCCTTTTATTCCTCTCTTTCACCAAGGCCTCTTGATTTGTCTTCATTTTGTTTTAAACTCTGAACCACTCGTAATGCAATTGTAGAGCTAAATAAACACAGTATTATGTTTGGGGCTATTACTTTCAGGAAAAATGGTCCAGTGCACAAAGTGATAGTGGTGTGTACTGCACTTAAGAAAGAGAGATTGAGCACTTAGTGTTTGCTAGAGAAAGGACTGCAGGAATTTCTAGTTCTTTCTCTTTTTTTTTAAGTTCAGGGGGTTGGGCCATCTATGTTTTTGTGTGTGTGGTGTACAAAATATCAACATCCATAAAATGTTATATTTTGAAAAGCACAGGTTGTCCTCTGTCACTTTCCAACCTGCTTCCTGCAGGAAATCCTTGAGAAGCCCCAAACAATCCCCCATTACCACCTCCTTTATTTTTTTTTCCCCCCTTTCTTTTATATACATTTTTTTTTCACCAAAGGTTACTGGTATGCCTTGTTAGGGGAAAAAAAAAAACCCACCACCCCAAACCCAACAGGTTTCCTGTGATCTCAGTACCAATGAAAATGAATAGTAGAGCTTTTCATTGGCTGCTTTTTATCTTGTCTATAAAGTGGTGTAAGTGACAAAAGGGAGAAGACAATGACCGGTTTCCTTTCTACCACTGTTGTTTCTCTTTCCTGACTTCCCCCACCCCCCCCCCCTTCTTTAACTGAGCCACCTGTCTGGCTTTTGATTATAAGGTCCTTAGAAGCAGAGGCTGAGCTTCCTTGAATGTCTGGAAATGAGACATCATATTGTCAGTGCTACCACAAAGAAACAACAGAAACAAAACAAAGCCCAAAAAAAAGGGATCAATTTACATACTGTGTCGTGTAAGTCTACTGTACTCCACTTCCAAGTCAAGTGTGACTTCGAAGAAGATATGAAGAGAGGGGACAGGTAATGAGAGGGACTTAAAGACATACAGCTATGTAGGTAACAGTTCCCTGGGTGGAGTTGTACTTGGGAAGATAATAGATCCAAGATTTCCAGTTCTTTAAGTGTCAGTCTGTACTGCTTGATCAAGAACTGGATGTATTAGCTGAAGTAGTAGCAGGCTCAAAAGATCTCCATTTGCTTTAGAGGTCCATCCTTACCTGGTGGAACACTTAGGTACTCATGTAAACAGCAGTGTGGAAGCTGGAATTGATTGCTGAAAGTGCACCCTCCAGAGAAACTACTCAGTTGTGGGTAAAACCAAAGGAATATTTCTTATCTGTAGCAGGTGGTGCTCTAGCAAGCTAGTGGTCTGTTTATTTTCTCTTGCAAACAACTCCTGGTTGTTAGGAGGCACACATAAACCTGATTCTCGTGTGTTGGCCCCTGAAAAAAGCCTAAGTGTTTACGTGAGTTTGGCCTGAGCCTTTTCATTTGTTCTTCTGAAAGCTTTTCTTTGTGAAAAGTCCAGACTGTGGTCCTTAATCCAGGAAGTGTAGCTTCACAAAGTTCTTCTGGGTTTTTAAGGCAGAGATTTCCAGCATCCCACAGAGGTTTGTGAGCTTAACCCCACTGGAAGGGGGCTGCTGCAAAAGACCTTTGATTCTAGGTTGCATCTTCCTTCCTAAGAATGTCATCATCTATATTGCTCCCAAATGGTGCTTGAAAAGGAAGCACTGAAAAGTCACAACTTGCAACAGCAAGAAAGCTAGGAGGACTTGACTGGTGCTCAGAAGGAATCACAAATGCATTTTGCATGCACGAAACAAGGGAATTGCCTGCCCACCTGGCACCACAGGCAGTGCTACACTGCCCAAGGTTAAATAAACCATTGCTTCATGGTGGTTTGAAGTCTTTCATCCTACTCTCATGGTCTCAAAAAGAGGGGAAAAAAAAACCCAGAAAATCTGAAAAATCTAGCCAGGCTGTCTTCTCTCTTCACTGCCTTCTGTGCTGGCATCTCTGGTAACCAGTTAGTTTTGCCAATACCCATCGCAGGCAAAGGCACATCAGCCAAGTGCCCCAATGCAGAACTCAAGTAGTTATGCTGTTTGAGCTGCAGTGGTCCAAGGATATAATGAGCAAGGGTTGTAAGGAGAGATAATATCTTGTGCTACAATAATTCAAAGCTGTGTTTTATTATGGCTCTTTTCACTTGTGCTTCTGCCACATAGGAAGAGCTGCCAATGAAGGCCAGGCACCATAGCTGAGGAATTGCTGCCTTTCACCTCTGCCAGTCTCGCTGTGAATAGAGAATAGACCTTAAAGCTCCAGAGCCCTGTATAAATCATGGGGGCTTTATTGAAGCTAAATGCATGTGAATGCTCACAATGTAATGTTCTTAAAGTCTGTTTCCTTTGAGGAGGTTCCATTTTGACTTATAATGGGTAAGAGAGAAGCGCTTAAGTAGAACTGCATGTTTTTATCATTAACTTCTGAGCCAAAGCATCATTTGCTAGAACTAGATTTACTTCTGTGTCTTACCCTCTCTCATTTTCTGTCAGGATTCACCATGCTCACCCTTGCTGTGGCTTTATTATCTCACTGCCCAAATTGAAATCGTACTGACGATAACTGGTTTTTCTGGTGGTTGCGATGACAGATCTGTGATGTTTAGAGGTTTACATTCTTGCCCTCCCTCTGAGTTCCCTTTCCCCTAAGGGGCAGCTGTGCCAAAGAACAAGCTCTTTGCCTGCGGCACTCGTCACTGAACCTTCAGATCAGCCGGTTAATATTCAAAACATTTTCCATTTAAATTAAAAACTTACTACTTCTTAATCTCCCTCTTCCCCACAAAAATCTCAGGCTCAACCTCTTATGCTCCAAATCGAAACCCAATGGGTAAATGGTCTGTACTGTAAGAAAGTAATCAGATGCAGGAATTTACTTAATGGAGAAATTTTTTGAAATGGATCTCTCCAATAATAGAAAGGGAGAGCCTCAAAAACGCTTTTGTGCCGTTTGAAGTCTTAGCAGAAGGTATCAATAGACATCTTCTGTGGTAAGGATTTAGCCTAAATTTATTGAAATCCATCTATTAGGCCTGAGTCTGTTGACTTCTGGGAGCAGCTGCTCCCCTGTATTATTTATGTCTCTTTGAAAAATCTCAGAGTCTCAGATTTACAAAACAGAGTTTTTATTTTGGCAACTGTCCCATGTTTATGCTGCTCATATGCTATGTATTTATATGCTGTATAAGCTGGGAGAAATACTGTCCTCTGGATTGCTAGTTTAATGAAGTGCAGTGTCAGTGCATAAAGGTATTTCCTTCATGGACACATTTCAGAAAGCCACCAAGCATAGTTTAACGATGGCTCTATATATTTCCCTTAAAAGGCTTTGCCAATGAGATTGCTTTTTGGGCAGCATTAGGCAAATTGGGAGGGAGAACTGGACATTTCAGAATGTTTGAACTTGTTTTGGTACTGTAGTGTTCAGAGACAGCTTTTGGCTTACTTTTTGTTCTCCTTTCCAGTCCCTCCTCTCACACCTGCTCTCCCCCATCTGCCTTACGCTCAGCAGCAGCAGCAAAGGCTATAAGAGTGTGAGAAAACAACAGGATTAAAAGAGAAAAGTTAGTTAGGGGGATGTTGATAAAAAGGGAAATGTTGAGAACCAGAATATTTGGTGCATGTTACTGGCTCTGCCTGCTTAGTATCATAGTATCAGCTTGTATAGCTTGTTTGGTAACTCTCGAAACTGCAGAAATGTTGGCAGTCCTTCGTCCACTACCTTCTTGCAGCACTCTGTGGGCCTACCAAATGACTGAAAATCCTCCTACTGGAACGGTTGTCCAGAACTGCCTTTCTTAAGGTCTTATTTTATGTTCTGGATGCAAGAAAAGAGCCAGAACTCGGTGACTTAAACTGTTGATCCAGCCAACTAAGGTGTGCAGGTACACAGGTGTGTTGAAGACATACTGCCCTTTGGCATCAATGTGTTGGAAGCTTCCTTTTCTTCAGCAGAGATGCTCAAATGGCCTTTTCCTCTGTGCAGATCAGGAGGGCAGCACAGGTGTTGGCTAAAGCAGACTCAATGGTTATCTGTGTGTAGTTAATCTTCTTTACTGTGGGTGCAGTAAGTTAATTCTTGTAAATGCAAGGCTGTAAGGGAATTAGAGACTGGAAGGGAGAGGAGAACAGATTACAGAAGGCCCAATAGAGGATTGGCTCTGTTATGGGGTATTGGAGAGGTCCGGAAGAGAAAATCGAGACTAAACAACATGTATTTTGCTTTCTTTTCCTTACTCATTTTATGGACTTCTTTTTCTCCTCAACCTCTCCAATGAACTTTTATTTTTTTCATCAGGAATTTCTCCATGTCTTCTCTGGGGAACAGCAGTACTTTTTGCCATCCCTCTAATCCGCTTCCTCCCTCTGCCTGTATTTCTCGCCTCTGAGAAAATCCGAAGGCACTTCATTCCCCACCCCTCATCACCTGGTTGAAAGTGTCATTAGGGAATACAACCAAATGCTGTTCTGCACCAGGACAAAATCTCTCTCTGCAGCTCTGTTTTGCTTCTTGGCTCCCAGAGCAGTTAAGTCCCAGGCTTTCATTTCCCAGCCTGACTGAGCACTGTCACTGGGAGATTCCGTAACCTACTCAGGCAATTAACATCCCTCCTTTGCAGGGCTTCCTTTAGGTCTTTCAGCACTTGAAAAGCCTGTAGTTCACTGCTGGAATGTCAGCATAAGGTTTTAATTTTGGAGTCATAATGGGAAATGAGTCTACAGAGCTTTGCCCAGAAAAGGGTTAATGTGACAGACCCAGACTTCTCATAGAGTAAAGCAGGAAAAACTATTTCCATCATGGTAAATAAAAGTGCATTAAAAAGACATTTAGTCATGGGAATAAAAGCTAAAGAAACACATGCTACATTGGGATGGTTTATATTAGTGTCATTAACTCCTATGTTTTGGAATAAGTCCCAGATGAAGGATTATGCTGAAAGTAGGAATTAATGGCACTAATGTAAGCCATTCTGCCGAGCGTGCGTTTATACCTTTGATTGGAGAGGCATGCAGCGAGCAGTCGGAAAGGCAGCGAAGCTGTGCCTTCTACAGACCATGATTAAAAGTTGGTATGAACTAGCTTTGCTTTGGGCCAAGGGAGCTTTATCCTGCAGACTCAAAACAGCTGGAAGAAGGTTGGAAAATCCTTAAGTAACCTTTCTGTAACCTGCCGTTAAGGTGCTGAGCTTCTCCGAAACCGCTCACCCTAGTGCAGAGAAAAATTCACTGTGGAGTGCTTTAGAGTGGGGTAGCCTGCAGACCGTAACAGTGACTGAAAGGCCTTTCCCAAAGTTCCTGTAACATTTGCAACCTAAAATGAGCAAGGCCCTTTGCGGTTTCCAGGGAGACCTTTCAAGCAAAGGAACATTAGTATCAGTGGTGGAGCATGGCTCCTTGGTTAATGCAGAGGGAGCAGTAGCAGTTGGCTCCTTTCATTGATAGATCTGCTCCTTTGGGGAGTTTCAGGCCAGAAAATTCTCTCTGAGAAATTTTGAATACAAAGCTGGTTTGTTCTCTAGACTGTGAATTCCACCACAGAAGAACATCAATAAGTGACTCATGAGTAGGTGCCTATTTTCTTCCATTAATTTTTATTTATTGAATTGCTTTTAGACTGGATGTTAGGAAGAAATTCTTCACAGAGAGAGTGATTGCCCATTGGAATGGGCTACCCAGGGAAGTGGTGGAGTTACCATCTTTGGAGGTGTTTAGGAGGAGACTTGATGGGGTGCTTGGTGCCATGGTTTAGTTGATTAGATGGTGTTGGATGATGGGTTGGAAGAGATGATCTTGAAGGTCTCTTCCAACCTGATCTGATCTATTCTATGCCATTTCATTCTATTCCTCTATTCATCGAAGTCTTGTCTGCTTTTGGCATTAGGTATAGATCTCTATAGATCTATGTGGTTCTCTACAGATCATCAGGAGCCTGTAAAATCTTCCCTGCAAGGACTGCAGTGTCCTTCATGAGGTTAGAAACCAGTGCGCATTTAGTACTAATTCCTCCTTTCTTCCTCCTCCTTTTTCATCCATCAGAGTAAAAGGAAATCATAGAGAATCCCATCTCAGCATTACAATGGTATGCATTTTATTTGGTTGATCTGACTGCTTATAATAAGTGCACCCATATGTGAAACTGTGAAATTATGTGTTTTGATTAACTTCAGTTGGTCTAACTAAACTTTGACATGGAAACTAACTTTGCTGAAAACAGAAAGCTTCCAGACTAATCCTAGAATTACACACTGGATTTGCTGCATGGAAATAAGGGTGCTTAAAAAATTACTTCCCCTAAGTAGGTTTGCATTGTTTGAAGAGACCCAGGAACAATGTCTGATTTTAACCCTTTCCATCTGCCAGTACCCTTTCTCCTAGAAGCAGAGGGTGTTAAGGTCAGCATAGCTCATGGGTACTAGGGTAGGTGTGTGCACTACCCACGTTATTGTCCTTTAGATTGTGTTCACTTAGGGCTAACCATTCTGTACAAGATGCTTAAAAAGAATTATGAGCACAAACTAGCTCCACTAGAAAACCAGCATTTGAGATGTGTTGGTGTGATGGTTGCTGTGGACTTCATGCCAAGCTGTACGATATGGTGAGGCTGTGTTCAAAGCACTTCCCAGTTTTGTGGATTCATGAGGTCATGCTCAAAGGTGCAGGACCTTGTGTGCTTGTCACTTGTGTGGATGTTAGTGGTGGGTTTAATCAGACCATCCATTTGCTGAATTCTAGATGCATACCTTTGAGATGAGTGTGTCTCCCCTGAGAAAATGGCTGAAAGGTCCCTATTAATGTACCTTGGGCTTAAGGTCTTTCAGAGTAAAGAAGGAAGGGCACTGCAGATTGCAGTGATGTGCACCATGTTGTCGGAGCTGCTGGGGCTGCCACGTCTTCTAGTTGTGTGTTCTCTTACAGCCTTACACTGATTCACAGGGTGATGCTGCAGGACTTGCTGAAAGCTCTTAAAAGCCTTTTGCTTTGTGGAAAGGCTGGGACACGTTTGGGCAGGGAGCTTCTCCTTGACTAGAACTCTGATGAAGCACATGAGGGCAATAAAAATCTTACACTAGAAGTGTGTCAGCTCAGGAGATACAGATTTAGCTGTGTCTCAGTTTTAAGCTCAGTGTCTCCACAGAGACCTTTTCTCTTCTTTGCCTCATTACCCCATTTGTGAAGCACCTATAAATTCTGCTGATTTCCTGTACTGGGGTTTTGTGCTGTCTAATTCCTTTATGCCTGTGATGGCCTCAGACAGTGCAATGAGGAGTCCATGTAGCTTCAATAAATAAATGATGAATATGATTATTTCTCTTCTGTTTGCACATTTTCAAGGCCATGTTCTTTTGTGCACCATATGTAGTGCAGAATATGTAATGAATTATGTCACAGCAGCTTTTTCAGTGGCTTCAGAAAGGTCAGGGTGAGTTAATTTTTATGCTACATCATTTATGACTTTGAGATGGAAGCAGCTTTGCTGAGTGGTGACTAAATGCCAATGAAAATATGTTCAGTTCTAAGTTCAGCTTCACTTTTTTTTTTCCCCCCTCTTAAAAATATCTCCAAAATCACTTGGGAAGAATAATGAGTAGTTTACTTCTGGATGATCTTGTACTACAGCTTTAGTACATCCTCTTCAAATGTCCATCATCCCAGAGAAAATGGCTTCAGCTTTTCTTGCCGTTTTATCAAACCGTTTAATGGCTTAGAGTGTCCTGCCAGAGTTTTCTCAATGTCATTACCTTCCCCCACCATTAGCACTCGAGAGAGGGAGGCAAGGAGGAAATATAGATGTATAATTTTAGAACACCTTATGTACACACTGACATTTACCAGTGTACCCTCAAAAAGCAAAGAGAGATTCAAGTATCAAATGGCTCTGCCTGTACAGCTCTTACTAGGCATGCTGGGTGCAAGGAATGAAAGATTCTCCACGTCTTCAATATTTATGCTTCACAAGGAAGTTATCCTCAGTTATCCTTTTAGCAAGTCCCATTTTTCCATGTTCTGTCATGGGCTCATTTATACTAGGCTGATTTAGTGCTAACTGGGGAGATTAGATTGTCCTGCTTGATGCTGTCAGCTAAAACTGAGTCAGTGTCTATATACTGTGGCCCAATTGCTCAGAGAACCTTACCCTTGTCTGTATTGCTCATTCTATTAGATACAAAAGCCTTTCTCACCCGGCTTTTGTGCTGGGGTCAATTAGCTCCTGAAATAGCTCATATAACACAAATAATAATGGCAGTGCTAATCCTTTGGGCAAGCTCTATACAATGGCCACTTCTGGCCCAGAGGACAAAGAGGGCTGTTTATCTTCACTGCACACAGGCTCCAGGACTTTGCCCAGTCATTTGCAAAAGAATTTATTATCAGAGAGGTCATAGGTGGTTTGCATTGGCGGAGATTTTCTACCTTGCCACCATATGGGATGTCCTTGTCTTATTCCTATAGGATTGAGCAGTGCTTCAGGTGAATTGGATCACAAATATATATGTTCAAATAGCACTATCTTAGGTAAACAGGGACTTGAAAGACATTTAAAGTGAAGACTAACACAGCACATTTAATGGTCCTTCTTGTGTACGCAGAGAGAATTCTAGCAGGATTTCTGCCTCCTGTAAGCTGCCCTCCAGCCTGAAGCTCCCACAGCTAACAGTTGCATCTAAGTGTTTCAACAAAGGAAAATGAGCCTTGAGACAGAGTCTGACTCTACAGTTATTGTGTCCAAACACCTACACTCAAAATAACTTGATCTTTGTCTTTCCACTCCCCTTATAAATGATACCTTAAAAGAAGGAGAACTGCTAGACTGAACTACTCACACAGACTTGCTGTGTGTCCACAGAAGGAAAGGAGTTGCTCCTAGACGAAGATTCTGCAGCTTAAAATTAATTTTGAGTTGGATTTTTGGATTAAAGTATTTAAATCCTTTAGAAGAGGGCAGGAAAGAAAATGCTGGCAAACCTTATGCTACAATTAACCTTCCTGGGCAGAAATGATGCACACTTGATAGAGTGTGGTCAGTGTGAGAGAGCAGCTTACCAGACAGGAGGGAAGAGGTGTTGCCTTCCTTCATCTTAAGTATTTCTGACGGGTGTTTAGCACCATAATTAGCATGCAGAAGTGAATCTTATATCCAGATAATCCAGACTGCTTTTCCCTTTGCAGGACATTTCCAGCTGTGGTTCTGCTGCAGGTATTGCTAGCGGGCATCTAGGACAGGAGAGGGATGGTTTCTAGACCTGACACATGAAAAAGGCACCTTCCCACTCAGCCCTTTTTTAGTTTCATGTATCTATTAATTTCATCTATTGTTCATTTGCTTTTTTGGTGCAGTTGGTCTCTTTCCAAAAGCATGCTATGCCTTCTCACTGCACACTGAGACTTCATCTGCCATCCTTACAGGGGCACTTAGTTTATATTTCTCTTGCCACCTTTTTTTTTTGTTTGTTTGTTTGTTTAAATTATTTTTCCAGGTGTCCTTTATCTTCACACCCCAGGAAGCCTCCTGTTTTCCAAGCAGTTATTTCTGGTGGCTTTGGAAGGCAGTAGCTCGTGAGTTCCCAAGCCCTGAGTTTTCCATAGGATTTACATAGGACTGAATCATCCAAGCTGCCATTGCTGCATGCTCAGCCTACAGACCCAAAGTGTGTGGGGAACTTCTGTAGCTAGAGGGACCAGCAAATTGGTGGGGTCACAAGGAGAGAAGCATGATGGGTTTTAGAGAGTTCCTTTCTAGTGTTAGTGTTATGCCAATTATAAACTATCCTTGCTTGGGGTTTGGATAGGTTATGTGTTCCCTTCCTGTCTCTGCTGCTTCTCTTCCCAGAGTGCCCCGTGACTTGGTCCCAATGACTTCTATTTCCATAGTTTCTCTCCCTGTGCTTCCCCCAGTCTAGTTTTGCCAGATTTTTTTCTCTTCTTGCTGATGAGAAGGAAAATAACAGTAACTTTTCATGCTCATATAAACATTTGAGATGAAAGTGGAGGAGAACAGAACATGGCAAGTAAGTTGTACCCACAGTGTAACAACCATTACAGCAATTGCTTTAGTTTAGTTCATTCTTAGTAATAAGATCTGCTAAACTTCCAAGACTCAGCATCTAGGGAACCATCTTTTGAAAGAATAACAAGAAGATATGTTTTATAATATCTCCTTCAGCCTTGGATAAATCTAAGGATAGATGACATGTAAGTCTCTCGGGGTACAACTTTCTGAAGCAAGTTGGATGAGCTTCCCCAGTTACTTTTTCATTAAAGAGGAGCTTATAGTGCACGTTCAGAGTACATTAATGACTACATCATCAGCAATAAATTAGGTTGTTGAGAGCTGTGTGTGATGCTATCAGATTGTTGCAGCCATACTGCTTGCAGCCTCTCTATTTTCGAATTAATCTGGAGTCATAGCTTGAGAAAGTCAAAAATCTCTGAGGCCAGAGTGGGGGGTAAAAAAAAAAGCTGGACAGCTGACTGGGAGAGAATGGCAGTAAAGGTCTGGAGGGAGGAAATAAAGCCTCACCTTTTTTTATTTCTCTCTCACCTGATTTTTAAGTGTTACATCTGCATCTAAATGCCAGTAGGATGAGAAGCATGTTCCTGAACAATGTAAAGAATGTGCAGTGTGGAGCTAGGTAAACTCCAAGTGCAGTGTAAAATGGGTGTTCTTGTAACAGGAGCAGGAGGGTGGGTGTGCAGGGACACTTGGCTCTGCTTTCTGTAACCTGTTGGTAAAATTCTCTTACAGCCAACCTGCAAAACTTGGTTGGGTGTTGGCACTGACCAAAATATGATGGGTTTGTTCTGTTCTTCATATGGCTTCCCTTTCACTGCAACCACTCGATGGTAGCATCCCTGTGAGTACCAGACACTATCTCCAGGCTGGTTGTGTGTTCATCTGCTAGTTCACATCTTAATACAACTCCTGTCTGACAGCCTTTCCTTGGCATTGATGCAGGAACTGCCAAGCCTTCATCTAATCATTTAGAAAATCAGCTGTATTTAGTGACTAAAAAGATTACTTTGGTCTGAACTACATCCTTCCCACATGCTGTTCCCCATTGCTTGTCCAGCTGGTTTAGTTGGCCGGTAGTCAAGTGTGTTGCAGAACCAAATCCTACATTAGAATATTGACCTTTTCTTTATTAGCCATCTAATTTAATCTCAAGAGTTAGGGCAGTTTTCCTTTATGAAGTGTGCTCCCTCATCTGTTTTTGGAATGTTCCAAAAGATGTTGCCACAGAGTTCTCATCCCCATGTGTTAGCCTTTGCCATGAATAGATCCCAGCTTCTCTTGGACAGAAGGTAGTTTAGTTGTAGTTTAGTAGACTTTCAAGGATCCTGATATAATCAGGTGTACTGGCATATTTGTAGGGTTTAAGACACTCTAGATCATGCCCCTATTACAAGAGGGCTGTGGAGGCGCTGGAACGTGTCCAGAGAAGGGCCACAAGGATGATCAGAGGGCTGGAGCACCTCTCCTATGAGGGCAGACTGAAGGAGTTGGGGCTGTTCAGTCTGCAGAAGAGAAGGCTCCGAGGTGACCTAATTGTGGCCTTCCAGTATCTGAAGGGGGCTTACAGGAAGGCTGGGGAGGGACTTCTGAGGATCTCAGGTAGTGATAGGACTAGGGGGAATGGAATGAAGCTGGAGGTGGGGAGATGCAGGCTGGATGTGAGGAGGAGATTCTTCACCATGAGAGTGGTGAAACCCTGGAATGGGTTGTCCAGGGAGGTGGTCGAGGCCCCGTCCCTGGGGGTGTTTAAGAGCAGGCTGGATGAGGCTCTGTCCAGCCTGATCTAGTGTGGGGTGTCCCTGCCCATGGCAGGGGGGTTGGAACTAGATGATCCTTGTGGTCCCTTCCAACCCTGAATGAAACTATGAAACTATGATATCAAAAACACTGATATGCTGTTTCAGGTCTTGGTGACATACCTGGGGAGCCACACTTGTACAAGCGGATCTGGGTTCCTCCTTTTGCATTTAGTGAAGTTTTATAATTATTATTAAAAAGACTGGCAGACTAAATACACGTTTTAAGTAGAGTTAGCTGTTTGGTTTGCTTTTTGTAATGAGAGAGGATAAAGATGTGCAAAAATACAGCTCCTGAGCATTACAGTCTATTTTTACCCTGGCTGAGATCACTGAGAGTAGTGTGCAAACAGTACACCAATTATTTCCAAACAGCACATCATCGTCCTGCCACCTGTTTAAACAGAATTTTACAGCTGACAGTCATCCCCTAGAAGAGACTCTCTTCCAGGACATATTTGATGTTCAAAGTTTAAAGTGTGAAATTACATACCCGTTGGGTTTTGTGTCCAGTTGTGCCTCTGGCTCTCCTTTGTGTCTTAGTTTATTCAGCAATAAATTGGTGTGTATTGCTTGCCTGTCTCGCAGGAATGTTTGCAAAGCTGTTTGGTTAAAGAGATTATTCCCAATAAAAACTGGTTCTAAACATCTGAAAAAACTGGACAACATTCAGATCCCAGATGGACAGCAATGGCTTGTGTCCATAACAGTTATTGACAGCAAGAATTGGGGCAGGATTTTCATAAGGGCTGAAATGTTTTCTTTTTTTTCCCCCCTCGTCTGCCTTAAATTTGAGTACTTAACTGTAAATGGCTGGGGTTTTTTATGAAGCCTAAGCTCTCACTGAGCACCCAGCTGTATGAACAAGCTATTGAATGGTAAGCTAGTGTGTGGATACAGAAAAGATGGGGGAATTATTTGAGGTTGTGGGCTGTGTGCATAGTCTTACAACAAGAAATACAGGCTGAATAGAATAGACCAGGTTGGAAGAGACCTTCAAGCCCATCGCATCCAACACCACCTAATCAACTAAATCATGCAACCAAGCACCCTAGCAAGTCTCCTCCTAAACACCTCTAATGATGGTGACTCTCGGGTGGAAGCCAAATGAAGGTGCCTTGCATCACGGCAGGGGTAAGGGTGGGCAGTTGTAAGGGAGCAGCTGATTGCCTTACCATCTGCATACTCATTTGAGTGCATTATGTGTAGAAAGGAGAAGTGGGTTCTTTCATCCTGTAAAGAACTCCCTGGTCAATGTTCCTGACTGATCCAACAGCCCCCATGAACTTCAGTCCTGTTGATGCTTCCTCCAGACTCACAGCGGAGCAACCCATCCTTCTTTTCTATTAACACCGTAGTGCAGTTTCACAGAGCAGCTCCCAGTCATTCTTATAACAGTTCACACACAAAGGAAAAAAAAAAGAAAGAAAAGAAAAAGAGGGGGTTGGAAAAAAGGAACATGGTGGAAGACATCTTCAGAGTGCTGGAAACTGGGCCGCTACTTTTCAGCTGGCAGGTGGCTTGGTGCCTTCCTCATATCACCTTGTTGCTACAGGGCCTGGTGCTGGCAGATTACAACTCTGTAGCTAGTCATTTTCGATTTATTTGAACCTGTTTCTCCAGTCTACTGAGCTTTCGCTGGCTAGCATCAATTCAGACACATTGCAATTCCTCAGAACCTCCACCCCATCAGATGGTTCGATCTGTGAGAAATTTAGCTAGAGGCGCTTAGACAAAAAAGAAATATTGTGGCTGGGGAAGCATTTAAGTTAGAGGAGGCAGCCAGGGCTGTTTTATTACTTAGACCTCTGTCACCTGTGATGACCCATGAGAGTGGAGAATATTGATCGCTTGTCACTCACGGCATTCAGTAGATTGCATTGACAAAGCTTGTCAGGCCTCTAATAGCAGGGTTAGTGGCCTTGGCTGCAACCCAGGGGAAAACTCTACAGTGCCTATTACTTGGCGGCCTTTAACTCTTACAGAATTGGGAGTGAACGTTGACAAAAGTGAAGGAATCATTTTGTAGTTACAAATGCCCTTTCCTGCTCTGTGCTTTGTTTTGGGTTTAATTTCCTCTACTTTTAGGCCTCCTGCTCTCATCAGCCATGCTGCTTTAGCTAAGGCAGGGAAATTGGTTTGAGATGTTTGCCTCTTCCATTGGCATCTCCGTGAATGATCTTGGAGAAGCTGGCTGGTCCCTCAGCCCTGTACCTTCTGTGTATTGCAACACCTTCTTACAAATAAGATGGAGAAATATACAAAGCCTAAAGATGAGCCTGGCACCTGCCGCCACTTCCAAATACAGTTCTCAATCACTGCAGAGTGAAGGTTAGTGAACCATAGCAGATTTGTATTTATCCTCAGATCTCTGTCACTACCATCAGCTCTTGTTACAAAGATAGAAACATTGTGTGGTGGATTTATCCTGCCTTGACTTTATCTTTGCTGTCATCTCGGTGTAGGAGTAGGACTGGATTATTTTAAAAAAGCTAAAATAGATATATACACACACACTGGGTAAGGAGGAGGGGAGGGCCCATGGCAGTTGAACTAGATGACTGTTGTAGATCCCTTCTAAATGAAACAATCTATTCTTGAATGCTTAGCTTAGCTGCACACATAGGGTACTGGACACTGAATAAATGTTCAAACATCTGTGCTCACTCATGGTATCTTGGAATTTGTTGTTATTAAGCCTTAAGTAAGAAAATGGGCAATGCTGGGGCCTCAGAGGACTTTGGAAAGCCAGACTGATTGGCTGAGGTGAGGTCCATGCCTTGGTATGAAACACCCATGTCTCCCTGAGTGCTTTGGTTGGTGAATCCATCAGACAAGTGAAGAGCTCACAAAGGGAGTTAGTGTGTGCGAGTAATAGCTAAATGTTTGACCTCCATCTGCACTTTCTGCCCTCATAAGGGCAGCCAGGGCAGCAGTGACCCAGCTGGCCTCTTGTTGCCACTGCGTCCCTTCTTCAGTACACAACTGCAGCCCAAAGTGGGGCTGGGTTCTGTATGAGGGGCAGGCTGGGGAAGGTTGCTGGTCACCCATGAGTACAAGATGAAAAGCTTTTTGCTTCCAGCAAGATGACTTTTGTTTCTTCTGTGGTTTGCTGCCAATTCTATCCTAATGTCTTTTGTTTAAGGTAGCAGAAAAAAAGGGGCATTTGAGATGCACAATTCTCACCAGTTTCTTAAAGGAAATGTGGTCAGCAGGGTGTAAGAAATGCATTCTATACAGAAATAAGGCGAGAGCAGCTGATAACATCACACATCACTTTGCTAAGCTGCAGTATGTCCCCAGCTGGAGTTTAGGAAGAGAGATGAACTTCTCTAAAGAGTTCTGGGGGTTTCATGTGCCTCCTCTGTAGACTTTTTGACCAAATGTTGTGTTGTAATTTTCCTTGATCCTTACAGAGTGGGTGTGAAGGGATGATAAGTAATCTGTGTCTCCTTGTGATATGTTGTTCAAGGAGTTGGCAAGAATGTTAGAAGGTAGTTTGAACTCATAGGAGATCTGCCAATCCATACCGAATTGGGGTGCATTTAAATGGAAAGGGAGGGTTGTATCAAACTCCAGTGTGTATTTATGAACCCGTTGTGGGAACTAAAACTGCCTTTTTTCCCACAATGCCCAAACTCTCCAACTGCAACAGACTGACAGCGAGTGGGCAAAGCTGATCCTCAGCCCATAAAGCACTTGTCTTCTCCCCCCAAAGTACTTAATTGCACAGCTGCTCATCATTCCCTCCTCCTCCACAGCAGCAGCACAGGGCACCATCCGTCACTGAAACCACTCAGTATCCTGCTTTTCAGGCATTTAAAGTGTGGAGGCTTTGCTTTCAAAGATGCCCTGCTTGGCTTTGCAGAAGTTAATGATGATATTTTTGAATCAGAACAGTAAAAAGCAGAAATAGACAGTGTAGTAACTGGGCAGTTTCTGAACATGTTAATTCTGCCTGAGGAAAGCATACAAGCACATGACTGAAAGTGAGTCTGGCTATGAAAAACATGCTCAAATGTTTCTCAGTGTCACTACTGGGAAACTTTCTGGATGAAGGGTGAAGCTGAGTCCCAGGCTTTAGCAAGAGCCTGCTGCCAAAGCATTTCCCTTTGTGAGATCACCAGGTATCAGGAGCTTCAGCTCTTTCTTAGAACTTAGACTAAGAGCTTCTTTCTGCTTCTTTTTGCAGTTCCAAGTTCTTCCTATTTTCTGTGGGAAAAATGCCTTTCAGCTTTAGTAGAAATGTGTGTTGTATAGAACATGCCTTCCTCTGCCTACCTGAGTGCAGTCTAGCTGGTGGAAAGAAATTAATTACCTGTGTGACTTTGTCCCAGATTGAAACCTAGCTCTGGAAAACAGATGCCTGGAATATTAATTCACCATACTACATTGAGCCCTGAGTTGGAGTTCTCTGTGAAAGGTTTTATAATTCATATAACCTGAAATAATTTACACCTAATTAGATTTTGTCAACTGAATAATTCTGTCTCACACTGCTTCTGCAGAATAATTTAAGCAGCTTCATTTTATCCTCAAAATAGTTGTAAATGTCACATTAATTTGGTTGACATGAGCAACTTATAGGAAAGCTACTGGGTAGAACTGTTTGCTAACTGAATGTGTTACAGACTCTTCACACCCAATGCAATGCAGGGATGGGCATATTCTCTGCTGATATTTTGCACTGGCTGTTAGACCAACGTTGCCTTTTACAATAAGGTGCAAAACTTGTTATGTCAGAGGTCTGGAGAGAGTTTATATGGCTTGGATAATCCAGGCACTGCAATTTCTTTTGGCTATCAAAGAGCTGATGTGACTGGCGTAGCATTTGGTTGCCTTTCTCAACAGCCTGAATCCTCAGATCGTGTTTTGCAGCTTGGACACCTGTGTGGAAGCCTTTGATGTGAGCCCATGCTAAGCCATGACCTTTACTTGTAGGTCTACAACAAGGGACTTGGGCAGCCCTGCTCCATGCTCTGGGCACTGAAGGAAGGCTGAAAAACCGCTTGCCCGTTTCACTGTCACCACTATTTCAGACAATATTTTGGAGCTGTTCTTGATAGTTGATGTTTGTCCACTGTTTCAGTTAGGGTCAACGTCGAGGTCTTAATGCTAATAAGTAACAGAAAGTGTGCACGGGTGTAAAAACATGAAATGCCCTGTTCTACCACCCATGGGTATCTTGCTGAAGGTGTCATTCCCCTACATCTCCCAGACCTGGCCCAATTGCTTGGTATGAAGCACTGTCCAGCTAGAGCGTGCTCCAGAGCTAAAGGAGATTGTTCACTGGGAGCAGGTAATTGCATTGTCTGATGTGAGGTATTAATTCAATGTTTTTACTGTTAAAAAGTGAAGATAAAACAGAAAAAGACAAATCAGTGCTCACAGATGATATTGTTAGACAGAAGTTAAGCATTATTTACAGTTGTTATACAGTTACTTCCTTTATTAAAATACTTGGAAGTTTGTTGCTTGGTACTGAAGGCCATGGGTTAAATCCTGTACTGGGTTGTTGCATGCTAAATAAATCTGGTCTGTTTGCCATATTCCAATGAGGGCAGATAATGAATGTAAAAGTAGAAGACTTGAAGATGTAAGAAAATGTTGTAGTGGCTTTTTGGAAAAGAATTAAATGTCTTGAAAAATTAAAAGAAAGGGAGATAAAGCATGTCTTATGTAAAGTGCCATTCAAACTTCCTTTAATATCTGTGACATAGGAAATTTGAATCCTATTCTTTGTTTCAGATGCAATGTTATATGTACAGATAAATTATTGATGCAGGATGTGGGCCAGAAAGCTTTACAGTGCTGCTACCTTGAGCCATGCTGTCCATGTTGGATTTTTCTCTTAGTCTCCTGATAGACCAGACTATTTTACTGAGGTTCTCAGTTTGCAGAGTAATCATAGCATCAACAAGGTTGGAAAAGACCTCAAAGATCATCAAGTTCAACCTGTCATCCAAGACCTCATAACTATTAGACCATGGCACCAACTGCCACGTCCAATCCCCTCTTGAACTCCTCCAGGCACGGCGACTCCACCACCTCCCTGGGCAGCACATTCCAATGGCTAACAACTCTCTGGGAAGAATTTTCTCCTCACCTCCAGCCTAAGGATTTGTCAGTATGGATTTCATTGTGAAGCAGTTTTGAAGCAAGTCATAAGCTATTTATTAACAGTTTGAGCAATAAAAAAAGTCACATTACTGATGTAGATCTACAACCATGATGAAACAACTCAGCGTGTAAATGAGCCATAGGGTCGCAACAGAAGCATTTCCCTAGTTTTGAAAAACAATGGGAATAGTTTCATTCAGGGTTGGAAGGGACCACAAGGATCATCTAGTTCCAACCCCCCTGCCATGGGCAGGGACACCCCACACTAGATCAGGCTGGACAGTTGTAATGGACAGGCTGGAATGTTGTAATGAAGGATAAGGAAATGAAGCTCCAAGGACTAGGCTGTACTCATTTGGAAAGTAATTGACATGTGCTTGTGGGGGGACAAATCCAGGTCTTGTATTGCTGAATGACAAAATATGGTTGTCTTCTTCTGAGCCTTGTTTTGGCACATTCTAAATGTAGTCTTTTAGTGAAACCCAATGTTAGCTTGGGTTCTCAGCTCAGTCACTTTGTAATGCCATTGCTGGGACAGTGTCATGTCAGTCCCCCTTCCCTCCCATCTCCCCTGATGTGGTAGGATGGATGGTGTGGAAGAACAGCTGTTCCTTATCTTTTTGGTCACAATTGACCTCTAATTGTATTTGAAGAGCTGTAGGATCTGGGAGTAAATAACAAAGCAGAATGGTGCAGTTGGCCACATGTGAAGCAGTCCCTTTTTCCATGCAAGAAATTGTACATCTGCACACACACACCCCTCTTTGAAAACAGAAATGTACATCTGAGTGCGTTACAAAATTCAGCCTTTGTGGCCATCCTAAGCAGGAGGAGAAATCTTTAGACAACCTCCCCTTTATTGTTGAGGCTTGTCTGTAGCTCTTCTGGATGCTGTAATTTAGCTGAGCCTGCTGAGCTTTAATCAGCTTTAATGATGAGGATTCATACTGTGTAACATTGTGGTGGTTTATTGGTTTTTCCACTCTGCTTTGTCAAATCCCTTTCCTTTGAATAGGTGGCAAATAGACTATCACATTAACTATACATTTTAGCAACTATTTCCAAGCAGCTTTTCTTGTAATATAATTTTCATCTATTTTTGGCTATTCTGGGCAACTCAGGAAATGTGAGTAGATGGTTCCTTTGGGTGAGTGGGGTGCTTCATGAACGCACATTTGAGATGGTGCATTGACCAGGCTAGGCTGACAGTCTGGGGATGAGCCCATTTGTGTGACCAGGTTCAGGTTCCTCTTGGAACTAAATTGGCACCTGAAGCACTTAATGGGTGCCTTCAGGGCTCTGCTTTCTTGAAGTGTTGTTACAAACTGTTCCTGGCTTTGCTACTGATTTTTTCCCCCTCCTTGTTTAGTTCAGTGAGTGAGAGACTTTGTCTTTGGTATCTCTGATATTTATCCATTCTTAAGTGTATTCCAGCTTGGATATCCTGAGGCCCACTGTGGTCCTTTGCCCTGCCTTTAAGTGCTCAGTGTGTAGGCACTGTGGCCTGCAGGCATAGGGAGATGTAGAAATCAAACCTCTGTAAAACTCATTTAGAAATGGTTATGTCACAAATTAATTATGTTGAAGTCTCTGTGTTTTAGCAAGAAAACTGCAAAACAAAAGGCAGCAAGTCTAGAGATAACCTGGACCATTAAATAGTGGCAGGATGGAAGTAGAGAACATCCAAAATTTGGTTCAAGCTTTCTCTGAGCCAGGTTTTATTTGCTTCCACTCAAAGCAAGCAGATGAAGTACACATTTCAATAGGTACATAAATAAAAGTTTTCAAACGGATTTGAAGGTAGGCACTCTCTAGGCAAAATTTCTGTATGCTTTGCTCTAAGAGTTCTAGGCTCTCCCTAATTCATTTGCAACACTTAATGTTGTGCTGCCTTCATACAGATGCTGCAAATTATTGTAACTAATGCGTTAGTTGGGAAGCAGACAAGGCATCACGACAGTTGCTGATGCAGACACCAAACTTTTTCTGTCTCCCTGGAAGAACAGCAAAATTCCACCTCTCTGGGGAGATATTTGTTTCAGACAGGGAAACAAACTCTCTTTACCAGGAAAAAAAAAACCACAACACCACAACTTTTGATCACACAGTCTGATGTTTTACCCTCATTGCCTGAATATAATCTGAAATAAAGCCTGTCTGATAGAAAAGGTTCATTATTCATTTAAAGCCTTCCAGGTAGTAGAAGACTTAGTGTGGCTGGATAGAAGCTGTTGTAGGTTTGGTTTTTTTTTTTCCCTTGCTTCCCATTCTAAAAATTACATTTAATTTTCTTTTTATGTTTCTTTGATCTCTCATTTCCAGCCATATGTCCCTTAGAGATCCCTGGGACATGGTTATTGATACCTTGTGTAATTCACATTTTAGGGGTCTAATCCTGAGGGCATCAGTCCTGACCTGTGCTGAGGGATAGGCAATTGTGGCCTTCCAGTATCTGAAGGGGGCTACAGGAAGGCTGGGGAGGGACTTATCAGGATCTCAGGTAGTGATAGGACTAGGGGGAATGGAATGAAGCTGGAGGTGGGGAGATTCAGGCTGGAGGTGAGGAGGAAGTTCTTCCCCATGAGAGTGGTGAAACCCTGGAATGGGTTGTCCAGGGAGGTGGTCGAGGCCCCGTCCCTGGAGGTGTTTAAGCCCAGGCTGGATGAGGCTCTGGCCAGCCTGATCTAGTGTGAGGTGTCCCTGCCCATAGCAGGGGGTTGGAACTAGATGATCCTTGTGGTGCCTTCCAACCCTGAATGATACTATGATACAGTGCTGCAGCGTCGTCATATGAATTATGGCAGTAGACAAAAACTATGCTCAGAGCCATCAGGTCCTGAATAATTTCCAGAAGAACTGAGGATGACTTAACATCAGAACACTTGCATTTTGTTGGTGGTAGGTCAGTTCAGGACCCTCAAAGGAGCCACCAAATCACCCACACATTGATGTGCTGAACCGGTAGACTTACATCAATGATGGACTTCCAAAAAAACAAAAAAAGGAGAGGGAGGAATATGCCAACTGTGTCACTGGGTTGGTGTTTGACTTTTAATAAGTTGGTCCTGACAGATTCAGAGCAACCTCTGCTGTAACTCAGATTGCTCATGTTGAGCACATTTCAGCTACACAGCTAATTATGATAAGAATTTCCAAATGTCTCCCTCCTAGTTCTTGTCTGGGTACCAAAGGAGTCCATGTTCTGGTTTTGAGCGGATAAAATCCTCCTCCTGGAAGCATTTGTTTATCGTATTACAGCTTTGCATGAGCTGAGCTCGAGCCTGACCCGATGTTAAGTGTCTGTGGTAGATTTCATTACATCCATATACTGGAAGTCCTGCCAATATACTGGCAGCAAAATCCTAGTGGAAAATAAATGGCAATAAAAAAGAGAAATGATAGCCTCTGTGAGTGGTGAGGAGCAGAGCTTTATTGAGACCGGACAACCCTAGAGATGTCACTTGGCATCCAGACACAAGGCTGGGAGAGTGCAAGTGAAAGCTGATATTGGAGTAATGACTCAGTGGCACAGACAGGGGAATAATTTAATTAATTGCACCGAAATTTCTTTGATGAATAGTTATGTGGTGATAAGCATGAGGTCGAACAGTAGAATGAGTTTCAGCTTTTTAATAGGCCAGCACAGCTGCAGTTTTGGAAGGGTTCCCATTTTATTATGGTTTTTTTCCCCCTTCTCAGCGTTGCGGTGCTCGCGGTCTGTGCGCGGCCGTGCCGGGGCTGCATCTGCGCTCAAGCGCTCGTGGCCCCGGCCGGGCTCAGCTCCTCACCCCCTGCCCCGTGCCTGCCCGGGGAGGAGAGCTGGCCAGAGCCACTTGGCTAAGGTAGCCACTTTGAAATCAATGCCAGATCGAAAGGAAATTGTCGGATGGTTTCTTTATGAATCCTGCATTTTTTCCCTATGATGCTTTTAACAGGGCCTCTGCTGCAACAGTCCTATGAAGAGTTTAATAAAAACTTCTCTGGTCTCCAGAGGAGGAGGAGGCACGTCTTTGTTCTTGGGGAGCTGGAGGGAAGGGAACAATGCAATGCAGCTGGAATTTGAGCATTAATCCTATGATTCCTGGGCCATATTTTCAGACAGATCAATTACTCCTGGCTGTAACCAATCATCAGCCATTTCCTTGCTGTGCAGGATGCTGCAGCTTGACCTAACCTCCTGACTTCATAGAACTTTGGTTGTAAATATCACCCATTAGACCTGGGGCCACTGTCAGCTACGGTTTATCATGAGTCATTAACTTAAAAATTAGAGGTAAGAGTTGTGGGTGGTACTGGCTGTCTGGCTGGAAGTTTTATTAGTACCACTCTGCCCAGCAATGTCTGAATGAGAGTTGCAGCCTGTCTTGTGAGAGTCACTGGATGGACTGTGCAGAGTTATTCAGGGTTTGCTTCTGTGATGAGCTCAGAGAGAGAAGCTGCTGCTCTTGGCAGCAGGAGAGGGGCAGTTGGGACAGGCCTTGGCAAAAGAAGTTGATGCTTATCCAGAGATAGATCCCTGAAGATTTGCTCAGCTGAAGAGGAGACCCCTCTGTTGTTATCCCAGGCTTGGGGCCAGTCTACCAAAATAGATTTGAACTCTTTGAGTAGAATGGAAGTAAATGTGTCAACATCAAAACACTTATTTCACATGCAGCAGTGCTGCCCAGACACCCCTAGTTTTGGATTACATTCTCTTACTGACCTTTTAAAAAATTTTACTTAGAATAAGAACATGCAACCTTCCAACAACAGCTTCCACGAGGTCTGCCTTGGGAATGTTCATTAATTGAGCTCTGGAAGCTGAGACCCAGATCCCAGCCCAGTTAGAGCCTTCACGTGGTCCTTTCTCCTGATAATTAACAATTTGGTCTCACTGCAACCTTAATAAATATACAGTGACTTGCTTGGGATTTGAGTGGCTTGTAGCATGGCCTCCATAAGGACTTTCCTCCTGGTATCTAACTTCTTCCAGTGCTTCATGAAGATGTAAAACGCTGCAAGATATGCTGCTATCTCGAATAGCAGACATTTGCCTTGTTCTCCCTTTCCAGCCTAATTCATGTGATTGTATTTTAATATCTGATTTATTAAGGAGGGTCACTGGTAGCATGGCTTGAGAGTCTTGTGGCTTTGGCCTTTGCCAGCAACTAAAAGTGATGGAGGGAGGAACTGCACAGTTAGTTCACTTAGTTTGGTTTCTTTTTCCTTCCCTGGAACTTTGCCCATCTTATTATGAGTTCTTTGGAGAAATGAAATGCAGCAGTAGCTTGAAGAAATCATGGATACTTTCCAAGAGTGAAAGAGCTCTGGAGTCAGTATATAAGCTTTCTCCCCTGGTTGCAGTTAGGAAGCCAGTTGACAGTATAATAGGCTTTTGGAGGGGGAGCGATGGTTTGTATGTTCTGTTTGATGTTGCAAATACTGAGCCCTCAGGGAGATCAGGAAAAAGGATGTTCTGTTCTTTAGGAAAGGAAAAGATTAACCTGAAATGTGAACTGAAACATAGGAGCTCTGCAAGACTTAGGTGCACCAGAGACGAGTTTGCTTACTTTAATGGAAATATCTTCTGTCTTGTAATAAAGGTGAGCAAGTGTTTTTGCAAGGATTTGAGCAGAAAAGCGATGCGTGTGTGTTTTTATAGAAGCAAGAGCCACAGCCAAGGCTTAAGGCAGGTGACTCTTGAAAGTGTTTCCATTAAGATAAGTTTCTGAAAGTTTGGATGCTCCTCAGAGCCAGAGACACTTGTAACTGTTGTCAAAGAAAGTTTGCAGAGAGTGTGGTCATTGTTTTCCTAGAGATTTCTGGAAAGAGTGACGCTGGTGTTTTTCTTCCTTCTCACTTCTGCTTCCATTTATATCCATGAGGAGATTTCAGACAGAGGGCAGAATATCTGCTTTACTTTTGGTAAAGCTATGGGAGAAAAATTAGCACCCTCTTCTTTGAGTTAGGATGTTTTTGTTGATCCTTAGTAGACAGTTGTGAAGACAACAGATGTGTCTCTATCAGCAGAAATTGTTTTCATGTCTTTATTTTTACCTGAAAATTCACATTCCCTGATGGGGTTAGACTTCCCCATGCAGCCTTGTGCCAAGAGTTTCATCTTGCTTTATGTACACCACCTTGCTTTTACCAATTTGAGTCTATTGGATGTCATGGCATAGGACAGGTTTGTGTCCTCAGCTCAGGTGAATGTGGTTCAGACAAGGGCACCGTGGAAGAGGTGTTTGCCTTAAAGTCACTCTTCATGTTTTTCATTGCTCAAAGAACTTGCTTTCTGCCTTTTTCTCTGCTTTTTTTCTCTGGTTTTATTGTTGTTATTTGTTTTAATCACAGTTCTTAGGGTTTCTTCTCCCTGGGGACAAAAATAACAGGAATTTGGGTCAGGGAACTTTTTACAATAGAAGGATATGTGCTGTTGTTTTTCTTTGGGTATTAGTTTTTTAGTCATTCTTTTATGACTCTCCTTGTTTCTTTAAGACTAACTACTGAGGGGTAAAGCAATGGTTAACACTTGAGCAGGAGTTGCATCTTTAGTGAATGTAGATAGATTGGACCTTGGGTTTGCTGTGGTAAGGAGAAAAATAGGCATTGTTTTTAATCCAGTTTATACATGCACAGTTAAGTCAGAAGTTCTGCTTCTTAAATGAGGTAGATGGCATTAGTTAGGCTTTCACCCTTTCAAAAGGACTTCAGATAATTGGAAAAATGTGGTGCCATGGCAGCACTGGAGTCTTTTCCATCCCATCTCGAGGATTTCTGAGCTTGTATTTGGTTATGCATTTCTGAACCTGACTTTGGCGACTGGCAGGTGCCTGTGATTGTGGATACGCTTCTTGTGTGTGTATTTATGAGGAAACACAAAATAACTGTTGCTTAGAAAGGGATTTATGGATTGTTTTCCTGTATTTTGTTTCTACTGTAGTTCTAGTTATTGCCAGATACAGTTGAACAAGTTCTTATTTAATGTACAATGATATTTGAACAAGTTCATCCACTGTAACAGCCTATTTTCTGTGCACTATGGTAGCTGTAACACCACAGAATGAAAGTACATGAGCACTGTTGTAATTACACAATGGATCCTAATCGGGGATGATATTGTGAGATATGAATCTATGGCACTTTCACACAGAAAAATCAATGAATAAAAACTTCAAGCACTCTCAGCACATGAGATAATGGGCACATTCCAGGATTTAGCACCAGCTTTTTCATCTCAAAACCAGCATCCTGATCTTTTAAAACTTGCCTACCTAACTGGAGTTTCCCATGTAACAGGAAAATTCTGATGAGCAGAAGCTGATACTTTCATGTCCCAATGTGTTCCTCCTTCAGGGTGAATGAAGTTTACAGTTCCACAGACTTGTATTTCACAGAAAGATAGTGGGGATTTTTTTTCAGGTAGAGTTCAATGTACTCCTGTTTAGTTGAAGGAGTTTTAGGTTTTTATAACACTCTGTGTTTACAGAAAATACTTTTTATTGTCACCTATACTATATTATTATCCCAGTGCTGTTTTGTTGCAGCCCAAACTTCAGAGCAAGTTTAGGCTTTAATCCAGGCGCACAGTTCAGATCTCTGGAGGTCAAGGTATGCAGCAGCTTTGTTCCTTCAATTCTCCTTTCCACCCCAAACATATTGCATCATTAAATGTGACCCTGGTGGTTTTCTCTACAGTTTTTCGTGTTATTCACATAGTAGAAACCAAGGGAAAGACGATGGGATCACCTCACTTAAAGACAAACCTCTTATCAATCAAGCATCCCTAAACTCTGTGTAGTTAACAAGCAAAGGCCAAGATTCCACAAAGCTCTTACAGCCATGCAAGTTTGGTGCCCACTCTGTCTCTAGAGTGATTTTTTTGTTTGTTTGTTTGTTTGGGGTTTTGGGTAGTTTGTTTTTTTTACAGTGAGACCAACATAATTGACTGGATGCCCAAGGTTTGCCATTGTGAGCTAGACATAACATTGTGACTTCACTGGAAAAGTGGTTGGCTGTTCTGACCCATCAGGGCCATGATTTCAACGTGCTGAAGTACACTTGCCATGAGTACCGTCGCTGAGTTCAGCATGACTACTCACAGCACTAAGACAGCTTTCTGTTTAGGGCTCTTCCATGTAAGTATCATCAGTGGTGCTCCAGATGTTAGTGAGCACTCACTGGAGCAAGCATTTTGTCTAAGCGAAGAGGTGGTGTGTCCCAGTCAGTACTGGTACCTTCCAAGCCTGAATCCCAGAGACAGGCCTGCTCATGCTGCCTGAAGTACTTACTATCCTGAGAACTTTTTCAGGAGCTGGTAGAAATTAGAGTAGGGAGTTCCAGACACTTCAAAGTATCTGTTAATGAAACTTTGGCTGATGCAGCATCTTAAAATAGAGTGTGGAATCTGCGTGCTATCTCCAAAAAGTTGTTGGGTTGTTTTTTTTCCCCCCTTAAATCCTTTAGAATTTATTGGGTGGGTGTGAGCAGAAGGTTTGGCTCCAGTAAAAAACCAGCTTTCTAATGATTAGCAGGGGCCCAGTATAATTTAAGATATTCTTTACAGTTTATAAATACAGGCTCATAAAAAGCCTAGATATAAGGAAGCTGTGACTTTAAGTCATTAGAAGCCCAATGGTTTGATAAAATAACAGGAAACAGACAATTTATTATGAGCAATCTCAGTAGCTCTGGATTATCTATAAAACTTTTATGGCCCTCCCCAAGTGGCAAGAGGCCATAAAACTTGCCTGAATGAGGGACTTGTTAATTTACTTGTTAAAGCAAATTAAAAATTTATAAGCGCTTTTAGGTAAATGAGATCTTCTCTCATTGCTGCCCTTGCGGGCTCAGGAGTCCTGGGAGGAAAGAAGTGGTTGCGCTCAACATCACAGCAGAACAATAAAAGCTATTAAATTGGTTCAGTTTATTACTACAGAGCCAGGCAGCTGTTGCCATGGTTTGCTGTGGGATGCCAGAGGTTGACAGCATGGCATTTCTGTGGCCTTAAGAAGAACGTAATAACTGTGCCGCTCACCCGCCCCGACGGCTCTTTCACAGGGCCCTGCGCTTTCCTCTGGTTTTTCACGTGGAGATCTTGAAGTCTGTCAAGTCTGCTGCAGAAACATTAGCATCTCGTTAGGCCACACCTTGAGTACTGCGTCCAGGTCTGGGCCCTGCAGATGCTGAGTTGCTGGAATGTGTCCAGAGAAGGGCAACAAAGATGGGGAGGGGTTTGGAGCTCAGCCCTATGAGGAGAAGCTGAGGGAGCTGGGGTTGCATAGCCTGGAGAAAAGGAGGCTCAGAGGAGACCTTCTTGCTGTCTACAACTTCCTAAAGGGTGGTTGTAGCCAGGTGAGGGTTGGTCTCTTCTGCCAGTCAAGCAGCACCAGAACAAGAGGACACAGTCTCAAGCTGCACCAGGGGAGGTTTAGGCTGGATGCTAGGAAGAAATTCATCATGGAGAGAGTGATTGCCCATTGGAATGTGCTGCCTGGGGAGGTGATAGAGTTGCTGTCACTGGATGTGTTTAGGAAGGGACTGGATGGGGTGCTTGGTGCCATGGTTTAGTTGATCAGATGGTGTTGGATGATAGGTTGGACATGATGATCTCGAAGGTCTCTTCCAACCTGGTCTACTTTATTTTATCTTCGTTTATCATTATTCTTAGTTGTTGTAAAAAAGGTTTATGAACACTAGAAAAACCTGCACACCTCCAGCTTGCCTAAACAGGACACTTAACAGCAAAGTAAGTTTTGATTTAATCCAATGCTCCTGCTGTAACTCAGTGCAGTAGTAAGGAAGAAGGGCCTGGCAAGGAAAACAAGACTGTTGGGCATCTTTGAAAGCTTTTGAAATGGATTGGCTAAGTGTTTCTCCAGATCACTTCAACAACAGCTTCTTACAGCAAATGAGTTCCAGGTGTGGAAGCACCATGAGGAGATAGACTTTGTCCTTGCAGAAAACCCCATTAAGAAATACAGTTTCTATTGAAAGGTCTTAATGTTTAGCAGAAGACCTGATTCAGGTACGGTTTTGAATGAGGAGATCTCTCTAAATCAAGCTGTAGAGAACTTAACAAAGCCTCCCCTGAATAGTTGTCTCTACTTGTAGATATTTCTCTTTTATTCAGGAAATAACTTTTACAGATCTAATATTCTTTATACAATGAGTTAAAGAGATTTCCACAAGGGAAAGAGTGGCATAGATTCAAAAGGTTTATGTGGTGAACACTTCAGGTGATCACTTCAGTTACTTTTAGGTGTCTAAAACTGGCACCCAGAGCAAGCCTGCTTGAATAGCAAGTTGTCTAAGCAGAAACCACAGCTTTTAAGGCACTTTTCATCCTTATGTGTTTAATTTGATACAGACTTCATCCTAACAGGGTTTGTATGATTATGTAGTTTCTAATGGATATTGTCGCTGCTTTCCTTCAGAACAGGAAATAATTGGTGAGTGAAATATGCAGAGTACATGGGGAAAGTCTAAAAGCATGGCCCTCAAGATAGGCTTGAAAGAAGTTGGGCAATTTAGTTTTTAAAAGAGAAAATGGAGTTGGAGATACTGATAGCAGTCTTAAACCACTAGGAGACTGCTGAAGAGGTGAAGGGGAAAATATATTCTGCATATCCATGATAGATGGGACAAGGTGACAATGCAGGTGGGGGTTGCAGTTAGACATGAAGATGGCTTTCTAAAGGTGAAGCGGTGAAATACAGCCCTGACTCACCTGCAGTGGTTGTAGAGGTCTTTAGCAACAGTTTGGCCTGTGTTAGCTGTTGTCTGCATGTTATGAATGATGCAGATACAATTGGTGCTTCCTGGGCTCAAAGGGATGGGCTGTGGGACTGCTGCAGTCTGTGTCTTTCTCCATTTCTCTATTATTTTATAATGCTGACACTCCTTGGCACTCACAGACTGCTGCAGTAGGTAAGATGAGTACTGAAATACTCCAGGCAACGCTGCCCCAAAGTCTTTATTTCCCATGTGGTTCTCCAGTGAGAGGCAGATGTTTAGCAGGATGCTTTTCCTCTATGCTGCTAGACCAAACAAAAAGCTTGCAATCTCCAGGAATTCAAGTACAGCACCAGTAATATTCTGGCACTTCCATCACTCAATAGTTGTATTATAAATATTTCATGGAAAAACTGAATCATAAAAGTATTATTTTTGTAGCGTGCCAAGGGTAGATCCAGGCACTTGGAGCATAAAAAAGAGTATGAAACTCACATTTTAATATTGTGCTATCCTCACTAAGTACAGCGTTAGTCTGAAACTGTCTGACATATAAAAATAAGGCAATGCCTCCAAGGTATATTAATGGTGGTTATATGGCTAATGGTTACATGGCAAACTCCCAGTACATTCATTTTAGTGCACACATTTCTCTCAACCAGATATGACTGGCTGGAAAGGTCTCTTGAAATCCCATATGGCATCCCCAGGGACACCACAGCAGCCGTATTTCACTGAACCAGAAGTGGATATAAAATGAGCCCAGTGCTCTCTGTCTTTCAGTGGGGTTATGCTCCTGCCTCTGCTAGGCTGCTCTGAAACTCCCAGCCCTGTCCCTGGAAATTCACAGAGATGACAGTGCTCCAAGTCAAATGATTAATCTTTCATGTCCTTTCCTACCTAACTGCTGTTCTGGTTCCAGATTTTGGAAACCTGAGTTCCAGATGGGTTTGTGGGTGTTCTCAGCCTCTCTGGATGAAGTATGGAGGCAAAGAGGCTGCTTTGTTCAGGCTGAGCCTTTGAGATGGATACAAGCACGCAAAGTAGAATGCAACAAGGATGTGATGTGTTTTTAGTGTAGGTGGTCTAGTTTAGGTTATGGAAATATCTGTGGAAATCTCTAGCCATTGTTGAAAGTATGTTCAGCCCAGTGTGTTATTTCTGGCATAAATTAGAGGGAGGGAGATGTCTTGGAACAGGCAGCGTCCCATTGGTAGAGCGTCAATCAGCAGGTAGAAGACCCAGGTTCATGACCCTGCTTTTCCTGGCTTTAAGCAGCACCTGGAACTTTGGACTCTCTTATTCTTCATAGTTGTAATACAGACATTTCTTGTTGCCCAACTGAACATCACAAAATTAATTTAAGAGACAGGGTCCTGCAGCTAACTCCTTCCCTCAACCTATGTTTTCTCAAGGCTGTTTTTCAGCATTTATTACTTTAGCCTTGCAATGCCATGTTTACATAACTTACATGATTAAAAGCAAAACAGGAACCTGGACAGAATGTGGTTCCTGTTAAAGTCATTCCTAGTTACTTGCTCTCTTAACCCTTTTGAAAACCAAAGACACTGAGCTGCCTATGCATGCAACAAACATCAAGCATGCTACTCAAACCCATCAGGGAGGGTGTCTGAGTTTATTCCCAGAGGTATTTATTTACAAGCCTCATTCATTGCCAACAGCAAATGCTGAACACCACCAACCTTTTACCACACCCTGGGAGCAATGACAATTATTTTAAATCAGCTTAGTTTGAATCCTAACCTGCCAAATGGGAGAAGACCTGCAGAAAATTCATCAGCGGTTCCAAGCTGCATATCTGATGAGGAGCACATGAATTAGCTTCATGTCTGTGGTGTAGAGAATTATTTAATATATTTTTTTTTTGGTAGCAACTAGTTTTTGCATGGGTAGAGCTTTGATGATACTACCTTATGTTCTTATCACAAATGAGCAAAGGAAATATAAATTAGAAGCTCATAAATATAGGATTCTCGTGGCCTTTGAAGAGCTTCATTTCGATATGGCATGCATGAGAACGCTTTCATTGGTTTCTGAAATGAGTTTGGTTTTGGCTAGACTGGAAGTAATGCCTAAGCCTTAACATTTTAAGCAGGTGTCCTTTATCTGAACTAGATAAAGGAGGGACATGAGATCTGTGAGGGGTTAATTCGTGTGTCCTAAATGAAAATGGAATTAGAAAACGAATTCCCTTCGAACATCTCCACTCAGCGTGCAGATCAAAGCCATCATAGGAGTAAATTTATGTCTGATAGTGTGGACGGTTTCAATGCACACTGGCGAAATATCATGCTGATTGCTGATTGAAAACAGTTGTTAATTCTCTACTTCACTAAATTCAGAGTGGAAAAACTTTCCTTAATAAAGAACAGATTGAAGAGAACCGAGACCTTACTGTGTGGAAATTAATGGCAGATGCATATAGTGGTAGTTAAAATGTTTCATTAGATGTTAATGTCTTGCTGTGTTTTTAATTGTTCAGAAATTAGCCTCTAGAATATTAAAACCATCTGTTTGTTATCATGATGAAACAGAATACTTAAATAGTTATTAATTTTGTGGGCTCTTTTCTTTTTTTTTTTTTTCATCTTCTTCCCTCCTTGTCTGCTAAACTTTGATCTGCTGAGATTTTGCTGGTTGCTGGCTGCAGAAGTGAAAAACAATTTTTAAAACACCTTGGTGCCCCAAATATCAGCATTTGCTGCCTGACACCCATTATTTTTTTTTTGCATGCCTGCTTTATTTCACGAATGATTATTCACCAAGGAGAAGTTGACGTTTTTTAGTGCATAGGAGGAGCGTTCTGATGCTTGCTGAGCCTGTATAATGGTTGATTTAAGCTGTAATTCGGTACATTTTCACATGCTGATACTTAATTTTTCAGTCTTGGGGGTCATTTTAAAGCCCAAATATTTCAAAGCATAGAAGGGATTCCATGCAGATGATTCAGCACAGGGCTTTCTCTCTTTTCTTTTTTCAATTATTTGCAGATATGATCATTTTTTTTAGGGTTTTGTGGTGGGTTTTTTTAGTTGTTTACATGGTGGTTTTTTGGTTGGTTGATTTGTTTGTATGTTCTCCCAGGCAACCAGCAGCAGAACAAGAGGACATAGTCCCAAGCTGCGCCAGGGGAGGTTTAGGCTGGATGTTAGGAAGAAGTTCTTCCCAGAAAGAGAGATTGGCTGTTGGAATGTGCTGCCCAGGGAGGTGGTGGAGTCACCATCACTGGAGGTGTTTAGGAAGAGACTGGATGGGGTGCTTGATTATATAGTGTTGGATGATAGCTGGACTCAATGATCTCAAAGGTCTCTTCCAACCTGATTTGATCCATCCCATCCCATCCCATCCCATCCCATCCCATCCCATCATGTTTTTTGTTAGAATTGAATTTTAGGAGAATTGGAGGGGAGTTGACAGTTTCTGAGGTTCAATTTGAGTTGATTTTTTGTTTGTTTGCTTGTTTTGGGGGTTTATGGTGGGGGTTTCTTGTTGGCTGTTTGTAGGTTTGGTGGTTTTTGTTGGTGTTTCTTTAATCACATAGCAAAGCAGTAATGGGCTTCTTCCAGGTCCAGCTTTTAGGTAAACACTCCTTTTTTTGGTGATAGTTTCATCAACTATATTTCCAGCATAACACTGAAGATGTGCTTAGATTTTAATTTATTAGTTAAATTCCTCTCAGCTGTATTAGAAAAAAAATAAGTGCTCAAGTGCTGTCTTGAGGGGAGGCCATAACATGTATGGACACCCAGCTCACCGTTGTGAAGAGCACAATTTGTAACGCAGTTTGTAACGTGGCTTAAGTGTGAAAATGTATTCAGTAAGTCTAAACATTACTTAGAGAGCCATTAACATATCTTTCCAAGTGATTTTTGACCTTTTCCTGAATAAGCACTTTACAGATTATTAAATGCCAGAATGAGGATTAATTCAAGTAACCATAATTTGATAGCAGTCCTGCGGTAGAGGATTTTGCACTTGTCTTAAAACAATAATAAAACCCCACTTACCCAGTACATGACTGTATTTTCAAGATGGGTAAGTTTAGTACCATTTTAAACCATATGAAAGAGTAGTTAAATTATGGTATTTTTACCAGTATTAGATTCACAAGTAGTCAGTACTACAGAAGTAGTATAAGTACAGAAGTAGGGGACAATTCCTTCCCTGCTTCTGCTGGGCACAACATTGCTGATCTAGCCCAGGATGCTGGTGGCCTTCTTGGCCACCTGAGCGTGCTCCTGGTCCAGTACAGGGGGACAATTCCTTTCCTCCTACTGCTGATCCAGACCAGGGTGCTGGTGGCTTTCTTGGCCACCTGAGCACCCTGCTGGTCCACTACATGGGGACAATCCCTTCCCTAGATTCAGACTGGGTGTTAAGAAGAACTTCTTCCCCATGAGGGTGGTGAGAGACTGGCACAGGGAGGTGGTGGAAGCCTCATGCCTGGAGGTTTTGAAGGCCAGGCTGGACGTGGCTGTGAGCAACTTGCTGTAGTGTGAGGTGTCCCTGCCCATGGCAGGGGTTTTGGAACTAGATGATTCTTGAGGTCCCTTCCAACCCTAACAATTCTATGATTCTAGTCTGTCAGTTAATTATAGTGAGCACCCACTTCCCTATGTGAATTCTGTATCTCTTGAAGTCGGTTGAAATTTCCACTTGATTCCAGTGGGTGCTGGATCTTGTCCTGATTCCTTGCCTGTCTGTTTGAGGCTGCCACCACAATGGCAGAATGATTTGCTGGAAATAAAGCTGGTTTTGAACTTGGACTGAGGCAGCCAGCTCATCAAATCTATCAAACAATAAATCACACAATGGCCACTGTTGACAAGGGACAGATTCCAAGATGTATTAGGAGATTTGTTGACACTTATAAAACAGGGAGGCTTATTTCAACTGGCAAGAATCAGTCCAAAGGGAAAGCAGGGTGCCACAATGTATTTTATGTTATTTCTCAGAATGAAAGAGCAAGAGGGGTAGGAAGGGTGAAAAAAAAAGGAGAGAAAATTGATCCAGAAAGACTGTAGAGCAAAGCCAAAAAGCCACCAACAAGGTGGTGTTGGTAGGAGTTTGGAGGCATTCTGAATTTTTTGAACCAGCTGCAGCTTTTATTAGGTTAATACAGGACAAAAAATGAACAAGATTTAAGACATGGAGTCAGACTGTGATTTAAGGATGTGTAATTCTTCAGATGTTTGGGGTTTTTCTTTTTCCTCCCTGGTGGTGTCTTGAGTCCTTGCCACTCCTTCCCACCATTGCCTCTTTCATTGTGCCAAACTGAAGAACTCATCTTAGAGAAGCAATCCAGGGAATGGAGAAGAAAAATAAAGAAGCTGGTGGTTTCTAGCCCTGCAAAGCCCCAACATCAGCTGCAGCCTTACAACCCAGGGATAGTCTCAGGGGTCTAGGAAAAAACCACCCAGAGTGAGTGGGTACCAGCAGGGTCAGGATCCTTAAGCAGGAGAGATGCTGTGAAACACAGTCTCAAACTGCCCCAGGGGAGGTTTAGGCTTGAGGTGAGGAGAAAGTTCTTCACAGAAAGAGTTGTTGGCCATTGAAATGTGCTGCCCAGGGAGGTGGTGGAGTCACCATCCCTGGAGGTGCTCAAAAAGGGTTTGGATGTGGCGCTTGGTGCCATGGTTTAGTAGTCATGAAGTGTTGGGTGACAGGTTGGACTTGATGATCTTTGAGGTCTTTTCCAACCTTACTGATTCTATGGCCTCATGTACAGGAAAACTGTGGTTTGTGCCAGACAGAGCAATGGGTTGCCTGCCAGCAACCCATCCACAGCCTGAAATGCTGAGATACCTTATTTTATTCAAGGAGCTTCCATCCAAAGAGGATGGATTGTCTAACACGATGGTTCCCCTAAGTGGCAACTTGCCATCTATCAGAAGCTAATCCAGATTTAAACAGTTTAAACAACAGGTCCTCCCTTTGCTTTTCTCCTGAGTTATTTGTGATGACTAGCTTCTCTTCATCTCTAAACTCATCTCCACATCAATGACAGCTGCTAATGAATTCAGATGGTTCATTCCCTTCCCTTCTGTGCTTCTTCAAATAGATTTTCTTTGCCAGATACTTCAGCTCCCCTTTTCTGCTAACAAATTGGTACTGAGGTATGTTATTATGACTTTTGCTTCTGTCATTCAAGCAAGGGGAAAATACAATATGTATAGATGTGAGTTATGTCTAAATGCTTTTACTCCTTCCCCCCCCTTCCCTTCACATTATTAAATTATAGAGAAATACTATCATAATAGCCTCTTGGCCAAGTCACAGAGAGCAGAGTTATGGTTCCCTTGATAAATTGCAAAACATTATTAAGTTTTGCTCTCTAGACTCAGAGTATTGGCATAAAAGGACATCAACCACAGTCATATTGGTCTTGATTGCTGCTTAATTGCTGCTTGTTTGTGTTAGAGATCATGTGGTTTGATTGATCTTGCCCTGCTTTTGTCATTAGAGTTACAACTTCCTAGTTTCTCCTTGTACAGAGACCACAGGATGACTTTTAAAGTGTGAATAATTTATGTGGCTGGCCAGTTAAAGGGCTTAAAATAGTATTGTGTTTTTAAGCCAATGGCTCAACCTTCAAATCATTATTTATGCAACCAGGTTATTAAATATTTATCCAGGGCTTATATCGAACTATGAAATAACAGGCCTCTTTTATGTAAACAGTGGCAAGCATCTTGAGGTCCATCCATGAATACTGATATTTTCTCCTTCAGGACATTTTTTTGACATCTGTAATGTTAACTGGGTGTCAGGTTAGTGGTCTGTGTTGAAGGAAAAACAGGCTGATGGTAGCTGTGAATTAATTCAGGTGAAGCGAGTACTGTCATCTGGGTGTTATTCAGGCTTGGTTCTTGGAGCTGCTTCACATCTTTAGATGTTCCCAAAAGGTCTCATCTCATCTTGCGTCTCCTTTGCACATGAGGAGCAACCATCCTGTGGCCCTGAAATGAGTGAAATTTTACAGACACTACTGTGGTTTGATGTTTCCCCTCATTAAAACAGATGGAGGCTCTTTAGCTGAATTTGCAGAGAGCTATATAGCTGCAGTGCTGTTAGGATTTTCCAGCCTGGCCTGTTTGCTTTTTGTTCCATCATGTGCTTCGTTTTATCTTCTTACTTAAGTATTCTTCCAGTAAGTTATACATTTCAAAGTCAACCAGAGGCCAAGCAGTGTCCTCAGGGGGTTGGGTGTCAGACACTCTGAACTAAATGGGATAATATTTCTGTTCTCCTCTCCTCTTTCCAAAGATTCAGAGCACAGGTAGTGTTTACCTCTACCTTCCTACCTCACCTGACCTTTCCTGTACAAGAAACAAGAACTCCTCGCAGGTCCTGGGCTGAAACTAGGACAACATCCCTAAGACCACAGGCTGGACCCTGTGCTACTGAAGAGATGTATCTGTAAAAACAATGTGGCCAAGTGCTCTGAAACAGACTATTCTTAAGCAGAATGCCGAGGTAAAACCTGCCAGCTTGGTTTTCTGCTTTTTAAAAAGAGCAAACCTAACTGGAGCCACAAAAATCAGTCCCTGGTGGACACTTTAGCAGCAAATCCATGTACACTGCTCTTTGCAGGGTATTCCGAGGGCCTGGGGGTGCATATGCCAGTGTATTCAAATACTGTGTCTGTGCCCATAGGGGTTAAAATCTGGTTTAGGGACATACAAAGCAAAAGCAAGAAGTGTAGATAGTGTAAATAGGCATCACCCAGATGCCTATTGCACTTATGGATCAGAGTGGAAATTATCTCTATCCCCTGTGGACAAGGATGGTACACTTGTTCCAGGCAGGAATAGGCACCTGGTACAGAAGCTGTGTTTCAGAGGTGCTTTTCCCCCTGACGCAGAGCACAGGGAGAGCCCTGGAAATCCAGGATGGGATACAAACTACTTCAGCAGCAGGGCTGAGTAAATATTGGGAGGGGCAGATCGATTCCTCCTTGATTGCCACCATTCTGGCTGCCTATGAGCAGACCAGCCCGGACCCTTGCTCTTCATCCCTCTGCTGCGCAGTCTGTGCTGCAGAAGCTGCTTGGAGAGATTGATTGGTACAATGGAGTGCTTTGCAAGGTGTAATTTTAAAGGCCATATTTCTCACTGTGCAACCATCAAAATGCAAAGGGTCAGAAGAAGCCTATATTTTTTTGCAATTCAGCTTTTAAAGTGTGCTGAAATACGCTTCATTTGTTGCAATTGCCAACAGCTTGCTGTTTCATACCACTCTTAACAGGGGCTGGGGAACAGAGCAAGTCTGTTACACTTTCTATGTTGTATAATGTATGGATGATTCTGGGGTGTGATGAGTTTATGCCAAATCTATCTTTGATTTCTGTATGAACAGCACAGGGGAAAGGAAAAAAAAGAAAAAGAAAAATGATGGGCTGCATTCTCTGTGTACCTTTATAAAATAGAGCTACAGAGCTACTTCAGAGTACCTTCTGTGAGCTATATATCTAAGGGTGCCCAAGCATATAATGAAGGAGAAGAGGATCTGGAAATAAATGCCAGTTCTCTTTATCCCCCACCCCCGCTTTGGCAAGGATGCTATTTATTCTTAGCCTGTGTTGCTTCTGCTGTTGCTACTGTGGGCAGAACACGATCACTTGGTGTTTCTGTAATAACAATGCTAAATAGCCAATTCTCCCCAGGAGAAGAGGGGTGTAGCTCCATTTCCTTCGGTAGACTCTCTCCCATTTAAGGCTAGAGAGGATGAGTTACTCTACTTCAAGGTACTAAGCGGGTGCAGCAGCAGACACTGGATCAGCTCAAAGGCAGCAGGAAATGACCAACAGTGCTTTAGAATAAGTAAGTTAAAGACACCCTTGTTCTGTATCACAGAGCTAATTAGGTAATTGTTCATAGTTATTTGTTCAAGCTCTATTAGATTTAGAATTAATTTTTTTTTATCAACAGGAAATTGGAAAAATCTGTATGTGTGCTTATTCTTGTTTTCATAACAAGAATTTTGGGGGAGGAAAATTACTTTTTCCTTCTCAGAAGAAGCAGGAAGGAAACAAAAGATAAGTTACGGTCTTGGTTGGTTCACTACATTGTTACTATCCAGGAGCGCAAAGTACAGCTGTTTGTTCTGTAGGGCTGTCAGATCCCAGGATGGTGGCATGTAGGCCCTGATCCTGCACAGCAGACAAGTTTCTTGGAGCCTGTGCATTGGTGGTTGTAAGATTATATATCAAAACCTACTGAGAGCGCCTCTCCTCATGTTTTATTGTATCTCTTAGGTAACAAGATTTTTCTTCCCTGGTGTGAAAAATGTCTTTGTATTAATGCTGTTCAGAGTCCACATGCGGTGTGAATTCTTTTTCATATTTATTGCCTAAACTTGTCTACAGTAAATATTCTTCCTCATTATCTTACCTCTGCTTTGCTTTCCTTGTGCTGCTGCGCTGTTTAGGTAGTCAGGCAGATGTGGTGGAGGTGAACATGGCTTTGTTAGCGGTGCAGTGTAGAGGTCTTGCTGTGTTGAACCGTCATGAAAGCCTTAGGTGATGTCAGTGCTGTATAAGTAGCTGTCTAACTTCTGTCATTAGAAAGGTTTAAATGGAAGTATCTAAATGACAGCTGTTAATCATGATTTAAATCACACCTATCAAGCCTTGAATTGCACAGTGGTTGGTGGTTGTGGGTTTTTCTTCCTTCCTGCTATGCAGTTTTCCTTTTGTTTATTTTCATACAGCCAGATTTGTTCTCAGTCATTGATTAAAAAAAAACTGTTTTCTTTGCAATCAAATATTCAGTCCTATGTGAAATCTGCTGTGGCTGTTTTCTGACTGATGGAGGAGACTTCAGCGTGTGTGGTTTTGGGCAGGGTCTGGCTCCTTTGGTTGTGTTGGTGCAGTTACTTACAAAGCACATGTGGCTGTGCCTTGTGGGTCTTAGTAGCACAGACAGTGCTGTTCGTGTGTGAAAGTTGAGCTAGCCAGAAAAATAAAGCTGTTTCTTTAGTTATTCTAGATAAAATGTATAAAGTAGCACCTTTTAAGTTAGCAATGCTTAACTCCTCACCAATGTTATACATCTGATTTCTGCACAGAATTGTTCTCTCGTTCAGCATCAATTACACTTCAACGTGAGTTGTCATATTTTGATATCAAAGTCAACAGATTTCAAAGGAAAAATATGTTTCATTTAAGTGCAAAATGATATTACAATGCACTTTTTCATCTGCTGATGATTTTTCTACCCTGGTGACTGGGTGGGGCTAGTGGGAACTGTACTCAGCTTTCTGGCCCTAAGAGCACATCAAAATCGGTCTTCTCTGAACCTGTGGTGGCATTCATGTTAAAAGATCCTGTAACTGTGTAAAACTAGTCAGGGCCTTGGTTGGGTCAACTCCACACAGGCATGTGACCATGCAGGGTGGCAGTGGATGCGGTCTGACCCACCTGCCCAGGACCCTCCCTCCTGCTTGTGTTCTGCAATCCAAACTCCTGCTGCTTTCTGAACCCTGAGGAGGCAGTGATGGGTTCATGGTACATCATGCTGAGAAAATCCAGCCTCTTAACGAGCATCTCACTGGGTTCAGCCAGGCTTTCTTTTCTCGCATAGGCTGCTGGCCATTGCTTCCTGGCCTTTGGCTGCCCAGAGCAGCCTGCACTTGTCACCAGCTACCTAGATCCAGGTGTGCAGCATTTGGGAAAAGTGTGTGACTGCAAGTAGCAACAAAAATTCACATTTTCAGAGCCTGTCTGGAGTCTGGGCTGGTAGGAAAAGCCCAGAGACTAAACACTGGCAAGCTCTGTGTAGATGGAGGAGCAGGTAGAAATGGCTTTGTACAGTCTAGGACTGTCATCTTGGTCAGGACAGACTCCTGTTGTGGGTTTGGGACTAGGCTGTTCCTGTTCAGGCTTCCTGGATTCAGGAAGCATTGCTAATGATGTGCACACAGTCTGTATACCAGCTGATCTGAGCCAGAGAGTATATTCAACCAGGCAGGAGCTGGATCAGAAGTATTTGAGACTCTTACCCTTGCAAAAGCTCTATTAAGTACAGGATAGCAGGCAGAACTGAAAGCCTAAAATTCCTCTCCCTGCAGCAGGGTTATGCCTTCCCTCTTCCTCTAGGACTCTGGTAAAGGCTTAGCTTGCTCACTGCTCAATAATAGGGAGAAGTGTTGGTATTCATAACTTTAAAGTAAAATGTAGCAAAATAATCCTTTAATTCCATATGGTGTGGAAGCTCAGGCGCCTCGAAACTATACTGTAGATGTAGTGCTGCCAAATGGTATGGGGTTTTAAATTAAAATATATTATGGAAAAAAGAAAGGGGGGGGGGGAAGCTTAGAAGAGCCACATTAGTATGTTTCTGACATGATATATAAGCTCTGTGGAAAAGGCTTTTTCTGAAGTCTCAGTACGTTTATTTATTTTGCTTTTTGTTACGTGCTAACCAGGCCCTACTGCTGTGGAATTATCTAAAGTGGTTTAAGGATCCAAGCAAAGACAACTGAGGTCCTGAGAGGATGATGCTTTCTGTAGTCTGGGGCTCAGCTGTCCTTTCATCCTCTCTTATGCCTCTTAACATGATCGACTATCTTTGTCCTTCATTCTTTTCCTTTCTGAGACAAAAGGTGACAGCCATGTTGTTATGGGTTATCCTTAGGAGTGTTTGATGGCTTATGGCCCCCATCCTTTCATTTCACAGAAGTGTCTGACTCATGTAAGAACAAGAGTGCTATTCCTGTAGAGCTCTCCTCCTCCTAAGCCTGAATATTGAGGTCTGCTTTACCCTTTAACTTCGAATGGTGGAGGGAAGCGTAGCAGAGAGCTGCCTTCCCTGGAAGCAGCTGAAGATTCGGTTTGCACTGTCACTGGGCTGAGTATTTCCCTAATGCAAGAACAATTCCATTAGATTGCAAATCACCTGAAAAATGTCTCCATGCCCTGAAAGAACTGTTATTGTTGGTACTTCCTGTTGCAGGAGTTTCTTGCTGATGATTCTGCACATCTCTTTTGGTTTAATCACAATCTTGGCAGTTCCCAGGTAGTTTCTTTGTGACCTTTAGGCCTGAGCTAGTCTTTCTCTTTTCTTTTTTCTTCATCAGATGGTCACTCTTACTGTTGCCTATTTCATGTTTCTCTTTCCCTCCCCATGCTACCTCAGTAACCTCCTCTTTGTGTCCCCCTCATGTCAGTCTCCAGCATCTATTTTGCATTACTCCACAGGGCAGCACAGAGTGATGTTTGGTGGGTTGTTTTTTGACTGAGTTTATGAGCAGTAAGTGCTACTCACCAACCATAGTGTGCTGAATTTACCTTGGCCAAGGACCAAAGTCCTACCCAGCCACTCTCTTGCACTCCCCCACCTCAATAGGTCAATGGGAGAAAAAGAGAAGAAAAAGCTTGAGATCCCCAATTACCATCACTAGCAACACAGCCTTGACTTGGGGAAAACTGCTTTAATTTCCTGCCAGCTGAAATAGATTTAGGTAGTGAGAAATAAAAATGAAAACACCTTCTCCAGCCCCAACTCAGTCCCAGCCCAGCACTTGAGCTTCCAGATCTGAGGGTTTTTTTTTCCTTTCTTCCTTTATTATCTAGTTAACCAGTTCTGTTTTGTCTTTTCCAGCATCCTCCAATAGATTTAAAGCTATTAAAAATAACAGGCTCTGTAATGCAATAAAATGATTTACAGAAATATGATGTGGTGATGCTCAAAATGACCAAAATCTCCTAGAAAAACATCAGAGACCTGGGTGGCCCCAGGCCCCATGCCATTCAGCCTGGCAATGTGGACTTGGGTTGCTGATGACCATTTTCTTGGCCTGTACCACATCACTCCCATTGGGGAATACTTCAGACTGTGCAAGTTCTTTGAGTCAGCCACTTACTGGTGTTAGGAATTTGTGCTTTCAGGCTAGAAAATGTCTTCTTTGTGAGACCCTGGGGATGAATCCCTACGTGGATAAATTCAGCCCCGTTGTACATAGAAAGTGTAGAGTCAAATGCACTTTTTACAAACCCTTCTTCTTTCCCTGCTCAGTGCAAAAAAGAAAAGTAGTGTCTGGGTTAATGCAGGAGACTCCTCAGAGACGCTTCAGTAGACATCATGGGAGATTCATGATGGCTTTGCTCTTTGCATGGGGAATCCTGACAGGAGCGGTACAAGAACAAGAGTTGTCAGTGTGGCACTTGAAGCGTTCTCCAAGGAGGACAATTGTGTTTTCAAGGGGAAACTGTTTCTAGGGTTCCCCTGTGCCCCAGAGTAATGCACCAAAAGCATGCAGTGTAATTATAGATTCGGTCTTTTATTTGCAGACCTTGTTGAGCAACACTACATTATTTCAGTGTTGTTTTCATTTTAAGCGGTTGAGTCTGTGCGAGTAGATGGAAATGAACCATTGCCTATCCACATTAAGTGTTCCATGTGTGTTTGTGTGTAACTTTAGGTTCTCAAAAGAAGACAATGGGCACATTTCCATGCTTTTTTTCTAATTTAACACAGATTGATGGATTTTGGAATAAAATGTAAACCCTCAAGAGTTTGGCACATGGAGCAACAGCTTGGAAAAAAATAAAGGAAAATATGGAAAGCTTATAAATCTCAACTTGGACTTAGTTCTGAGTGCACTCTCTAGTATATACAGTTCACTTTGTTCCTACAGAGTTTTCAGGCTCAGATAGCTTGGTCATATTCTCTTGTTCCTTGTAAATTGTGTCTAAAAAAATGACACCTGCTGAGTTTTTCTTCTTCTCTGGAAATTGCTGGGATTTGCCATGTAGTAGAAGTTTAAAAGGAGGCAGTGTGATTAGTTAGAAAGTAACAAATGTGTGAGAATTGTATACAAAACAAATTGAGGGTCTAAAATAAAATCTGAGACTGGAAAAAAGCTCTTCAGGCCCCAGTTGCTCTATGAGTTTTTTCCATCGTCAAGCGGATGTTGACAAAAGACTGAGTCAGGGAAACTTGATCCATTTTCCTTTGGGTAGTTAAATTTTAAACCTGGGACCATAAAATTACAGTCCACAGTGGTCCTAGATAAGATCTGTGAGTTATATATGAAGTATAAGAGTTCTTGAATTTGTTATCCTCCGCTCTGCCTCCAAAAAATGCTACCTAGATCTATTAGATCTGACTGATAAACCATTCCATTGGAAACACAAAAAAATCTTTTTACTTGAGGTTTTCTGGCTGAGCTGTGGAGTATTTCTCTTATTTATTAAATTGTAAGTGTTTGACAAATAGCTCCAGTTCTTATGTTACATTTTCTTGGAGCTGAGAGTACACTTGTGCCATATTTTGTGATTGTGCTCATGCATTGGAACTCAATTGTATGTCTGGGCCTGTAGTTTTATGTATTTTCTCCTTCCTTTTGGCTAATGGAGAGCACCCAAAGCTACCTTTTACTAATGAGGGGAATCAGGGATGAAGGTGAAGCAGCACATACAGACCAAACCTAGAGATAGGTTTTGCTCTTGCAGCGATAAGGAGAAACTGATGATAACCATTGGGGTGAAGATGCTTTTCACACTGCTTTAATGAACCTGGGAAAGAAAAGCAGTGTAGATGGATGAGCAGCGTGTACAGCTGGGAAATAGAGCAGAAGGGTCCTGTTTATGTGCACATATAAAAGAGAGCGTTTGTGAGTTTTTGTGTGTGCTTGTGCAGCATGTTTTGGGGAGAACTGGTGTAAAATGACAAGGTATAGAAGAAAGGGGAAGGGAGGGGAAGTGGGTGGAGAGAATTCATAGAGAAGAAACTTCTGGTGTCCAGTTGTGAAACGGAGATGAGTGGTTTTATCCTTGTACAGACCAATGGAGATTAAATGAATATTAATAATTAGAATAAGGAGGAGTTGTCTTTGATTTGTTAGATGAGCATTGCTAAGTGTAGTAGGTGTCTCATAAAATACTTCATTAGGTACCTTAACAAGTATCTTCTCTGCATGTACCTCTGCTGCCAGATTTATCTATGTGATCTTAAATCTAAGTTTCAGAAACTGACTCTTTGCCAGCACTAACCTCAGAAGTAACCAGTCTTCACAGGAAGGTACTTGAAACAAAGCAGCAGCAAGGCTGAACCCACATTTTCATGCATCCTAGCCAAACAGAGGAACAGATAGGCAAAACCAAACCTATAACTTCTCAGCATTGCAGTGGATGTAGTTCATGCTTTCTTCATGCTGTATATATCTATGTGTGCTTATGGACTTCATAGTTTCATAGTTTTCATAGTTTCATTCAGGGTTGGAAGGGACCACATGGATCATCTAGTTCCAACCCCCCTGCCATGGGCAGGGACACCCCACACTAGATCAGGCTGGACAGAGCCTCATCCAGCCTGCTCTTAAACACCCCCAGGGATGGGGCCTCGACCACCTTCCTGGACAACCCATTCCAGGGTTTCACCACTCTCATGGTGAAGAACCTCCTCCTCACATCCAGCCTGAATCTCCCCACCTCCAGCTTCATTCCATTCCCCCTAGTCCTGTCACTACCTGAGATCCTGAGAAGTTCTTCCCCAGCCTTCCTGTAGGCCCCCTTCAGATACTGGAAGGTCACCTTGGAGCCTTCTCTTCTGCAGACTGAACAGCCCCAACTCCTTCAGTCTGTCCTCACAGGAGAGGTGCTCCAGCCCTCTGCTCATCCTTGTGGCCCTTCTCTGGACACGCTCCAGCACCTCCACATTCCTCTTGCATCCCTCTTGTGCATCCCTCCACATCCCTCTTGTGTCTATTGTACATCTATGATGCATCCTAGAATCATTTAGGTTGGAAAAGACCTTCAGTACGCTGCTTTTGTAACATGTTGACCTGCACAATCCACAGCCTAAGAGAAAGCAGATGTGTTCTCAACTGTATTGAAAATGCAGTTTGTAATTTTTTTTTGCTATTTTTTATTTATGACAATGCCAGTAAAGTTCATTAAAGTTGGTTTGAAATGGCAAAAAAACAATCTGATACCTATTAAGCAGATCATGCTGTTTTATGAACATTGAGGTTAGTCAAAAAATTTTTTATAGTGCCAGGCAATGTTGTTAGGGCCTAGTCCAGCAAAAGGCCTCCTTCCCCTGGGGAGATTTCTATTGATCTTAGATCCTCAATACTCATGGTGTAATGAGGGAGGGATTGGCTCTGCACATGCTTCAACATGATCTTAACTTTAATAACTGCATCTATGGCATAAATAACTTGAGCAGTTTAAAGGTTCTCAAAATTAAGGTCTTCATAACTGTGGTTTCCTGCAGGCTCTGAGCCTGCACATGAGCTGTAATGCACAGCAGCTTGCTTTGCTTTGCTCTCTGCATTCATGGTCTCCTGAAGATGCTGCCTCGTCACCGAGGCTGTGCCATGCCAGTGGCAGTGCCGCAAGCACCACATAAATATTGCTTTGTTTGGCTGTAGGGTAGGGTTAAAGAGGAGCAGTGGACAAGGGGATTCAGGGAGCCAGGCTTAAACTTTTGCTCTGTTTTTTCTCTTTCCTACAGCTCAAGCCAGGTCAAAACAGTTGCCGAGACAGTGACAGTGAAAGCGCCAGTGGGGAATCGAAAGGCTTCCATCGAAGCAGCTCTCGGGAAAGACTCAGTGACGTAAGTACAACTCCTGCAGCCCAGTACTGCTCTGATTAACCCCTGCTGCAGTTTTCTGAGGGGTTTAAGTCATAACAGGGTTTAGTTTCTTGGGATAGTGTCTTACTAAAATCCTCTTCCCTTTGGGGGGGGTTGGGAGAAGAAGAGGTTACTTAGATGTCCTGCCCCAATTCAGTCAACTTCTTAATGCTCGGTTCAGTATCTGTGTGTGAAAACATTCTTTAGTTTTGAAAGAGTTGAAGGCCATTCAATGAAATTAAAATGTTCTGCATAGTTGAGAAGTGAGATGGCCTCTCTTGAACTCCACGTGGGGAAGGAAGAAAATGTATTTCTTTGGGCTAAATACTGTCTTTATGCTAAGTATTCGAGTCTCTAGAGAGACTCAGCTAATTTATATGTAATGAATAGATATAACATGGCCAACAATAGCATAAGCTCTGCCTTTATTGCTCTACCTAAACTGCTGTGGAAGATACGAAGATGGCAGCTCTGTGGAGCCTGTTTTTCTCTGTTGGAGAACGCTGACCGTTTGCTGAATGACACACATGAGTTATTCTGACATGGGAATGACTGCAGAAATCTTTCTGTTCCTGCAATTGGATTATTATTTATTATGTGTACCATCGCAATCCTTGAGTGTTTTATTCATGGCTCTGGGTCCTGTGTGCTACATGAGAATATAAAGACAGCCCTGTCCCAAAAGAGTATGTAAATTGGGGATTTTGTAGGTCAGATCCTTTGCTGGTAAAAGCATGGATAGCTACATCAGTCAGACCAATTTGTATCAGCCAGCAATCTGGCCCTACTTTTAAATAACCCACATTTTGGAAAGGGGGATTTATCGATAGCTTGTCCATGTAGATTTGGATGACAGATACCAGATGGTGTCCTCTATAGGCCAATCCAATAAAACCAAATTGAGCAGACATGAAAAGAAATACCTTTGTAAAGGATCCGTTTCCTTGTGCAAATCTAAGCCTGAAGGCACACGGCTAACGATTTTTGTTTAGCAATTTTTAGCACTTGTGCATATCGCTGGAACAACCACCTTGGGGTGGCTTTGGTTCTCTTATTTTTTTTACCTTTTTTTTTTTTTTTTTCTGTGAGGAGGTGAAATCTATAGCACTCTTTCATCATCTCTCTGTCATGTTATTTTAGTGGCTCATTCCTTTCCCAGAGCCAACCTTTACGGGTACATTCAGCTAGACACTTCAGAGTCTTCCCTTCATAGCTGTCAGGTGAGGTCAGTGTCAGGGCTGTAAGGTATCTTTGGAAGAGGAGAGTGAAACCAGAGGAGGTAGTGAAGAAATGCTCTGTACAGATAGCAGTGGATGGCAGCTGACTGTCAGCCTGTCACCATTGCCATCCTATCTCTCTCCGACCCTATGGAAGCTGAGAAGTCACTGCAGTGAACCTGACAATTACCCAGCACCTTTCAGCAAAACAATTCACAGTTCCTTATAAACGTGGTTTTAATTTGGCCTTGTCACATCCTTGCAGGGCAGAGTGGAGAGCTCTGAGGCTTGTTGGAGCTTCCCAGCAGCTCACAGCATTGCAGTGTCAGAGCTGGCGTAACAGCAGAGCCCTGATTCCCCTTCCGCCATTCAAACAGTTTTCCTCTGATGTTTTTAAAAGACTTTGTCTTGGTACTATGTTGAATTAGAAGGAAGGGGAGAGCTTCTCTAGTGCACCTGAGGGCATTGGGGGTTCAGAGGTTGCTCAAAACAAACCTAAAACATGAAAATTACTATTTTAAAATGTTATACATAATATGTGTTTTACTTGATGAGAAAGTTCCTTTATGCTTTGTCTCTCTGTGGTCTGGTGTTGCCAGTTCAGCTGAGATTTGATAAACATGCACAAGGTAACTCTTGTCTTACCTGAGTGTGTGGTGGCCTCTCCAAGACTTTCATTTCATGCAGAAAATGATGTCCTGCATGTCTCTGCCCCAAAGACAAACACCTCTTGTTTTCACATGGCAAGGGCTTACAGGGTGGTGGCGACACTTCCAGCTAATGGATGAACCCACCTTCAGCTGTCTTCTAGTGCACAAAGATGCATCAGGAGCTTAATAAGGTGGATTTAAATAGCATCTCTTCAATGAGTGAGTTATCTAATGATAGCTGTCCAGAAAAAAAAATACAGAGAAAAGAGTAATATTTACTCTGAAGATCCTTTTCTGGTTTTACAACTATTTTGTCAGGAAAAAATATGCAAGGAGTTGTGCAATCAACAGAAGGCAGAATGATAATATGAAGTATTTTAGGCAGGTTATCCCTGAGGTCAGAAAGCAAATTTTGGACATGAAATATAATGGATCTGCACCAATGTAGCCTGACAGCACCGTAGGATTAAGGATGGCTACTGTATGGAAATATGTATAATGAATGAAGTGCATATACTCGAGGTGGGTGATCAATTTTCAAATCCCTAGTTGTAAGTAAGCTGTTGGAACAGAAATGTTATCTTCATGAGCTTTAATGTGGAGCTTAAGTGATAGCTCAGTGACAGATGCAGAATGAGGGAGATAATATAATGAATATCCAGTTGCAAACTGACATGTCAGTGGCTTCATTCCCTCTCCTGTCAGATATCTTTCAGCTCTGCATATTGTAACTGTACCTACAGTCCTTGGGTAACGCAGATTGATGCAAAGTGTGTTTACAAGGGATGACTCCTTTCCAGGCTAATGAGATCCAAGCAGGTAATTTGCAGCATTTGCGAAAGAGGTGGTCAAAAATGAAAAGAGGATAATTCAATGAAAAGACCGTGTTAAACAGGAGACTGTTCTCATAATGAGGCTTGAAATAGCATCAGACAGCAGGAAGAGGAATATCCTATGTCCTTGTCAGAGGCAATGCAGTGAGACTGATTTCCATCAACTCCTTTCTTTGTCCTCATCTCACACACGTGTACACACATGCACACGCTCCTCTGTGAGAGAACATAATTAGCAGAGAACTTGACTTCTGCTAGATTAGGGATAATAATGACTGCTCAAATGCTCTGTTGCAAGCGTTTGACAGTGCCCCCACTATATCTCCCCTTCTGAATTGCATAAACCCATCTCTGTCTGCCTTTCTCCCCTATAAAGTATTTTCTTTTGGAATGACAACTTGTTTTTTTTTTTTTCTTTTATAGGCAGAGGTAGCTCCAGGGGCCGAAAAGAGAAATTGGAGAGCTGCTCCTCCTTTATATATAGGGTGCTGTAGTCAGTTTAATCTCATCAAAATCTTGCCAGTAGTAGAATTCATTTTGTTGAGATTTTGCTTGGAGACAAGATGGCAGCGCTTTCTCTTTTCCTCAGCTTGGAGCTCGGTCAACTTGTTTTCCTTATCTTTCTGTATATACTTATTTTTAATTGAGTCTTCCACTTTGAAGTGCCTGGGGTACTTTTATTAGCCATGTTTTACAAAGCAGCCAGGAGGAAAACGTGAGAATTACAGCTAACCTGCATGGTAAACACACAGTATTCAGGGATTCAGCCACCTCTGTGCTAATGAAAAACAGAACCACCCTGGGTTTCTGTGGTGCGTGTTCCTAAATTCCTGATCTACCCTGGAACTGCAGATCACACTCAGCTGCAAAGTCATTGTTAGGCCTGGTAAAAATCTGAAGTAAGCAAAACGAACTTTACTTGTCATTTCAGTAGTAATGATGCTGTGGCAGTGCAAGCCTGCACTGACTGCAGAGGGCTGACAGGCTGCCGTGGGTACTCTCAGCCCTGCCCCACTCTCAGCTGACTCTGGTGTTGGTTTTAGGCTTTCAATGAAGAGATAAATAGTAAAAGCCTCTCACATGGTCATCAGCTGGGAAGCAGCACAGGTCTTCCATTCTTGCCACACAAGAGAAGTGTGGACTGCCTTGCCTCTGCTTGCTTTTGCTGAGCAAGGGGTCACAAGCCAGGAGATAGAATTGGTGTATTTCTGTACGGAACATTGTTCTAGTTCCTGAGCAAGGAGTGGGACAGCAGTCTTTCCATTTACCCCCTACCTTAGAATTCTCATCTTGAGGTCTCATGAAAGCCAACACACTCTTTAAAGCAGGAGTGCTTCCCTTTCACCAGTGCTTTGAAGCTCTGTGCTCCTACCATGTTGTGTACTTTGCTTTTGAGTATAGGTTATGGTGAGGTATCAAAGAGGACTAAGTTGTGGAATGCCCTTCTCACCAGGCCTGTTGCTGTTGGCCCTAGGGAGGAACGATGTGTGTCCCCTGCAGTGTGATCCTACAGACAGCTCACAGTTTTGGCCTCCAATAGGGGAGATTTTCAATTCTCTGTCTCCCGTTCCTCCCACCTGTCTACCAAACCTGAAGGAAGACAAATTGAGAAGCACTCTTTGGGTTCTGCGTTCTGAAATCCTTAGTACTTTTCCTTCTCCAGAATATCCCCAGCGATCTTGGCCGCATCTAAAGCGGAACAACACCAGCAAAGCTCTGTGTGTATTTGTGTGCCAGAAGCTGATCGACTGCAGTGGCTGCTGCTTTGTGTGTGTGTACGCGAGGGTGTGTATGTGTGTGTTTGTGTGTCTAAGGTTGGGTGCTTAAATGCTTTGTTGCATTATGTTAATTCCTCGGCAGTGCAATCAAATTCATGTCGTAATTAAAGCTGTCAGTTGGAAGGCAAGCCAATCGCCAAGAAAACACAGCATAACAAATGAAGTGAAATGATTCTGCGTGTAGCTATACAATGCTTCGCCAGGCATGAAATTAAATAAGTAATTTGATGTTGACATCAGAAATTGAAATGATACCCACTGTTCCTTCATTCAGTCAGACCTACATAAACAATAGCCAGAACAAATATGTACAACACAGTCTTTCTCTCCACCCAGCTCCCCAAGTAATGCCCAATATATATGCAAAATGGGTATAACTGTGCCTTCCAAGACCTCAAGGATGTAATTTTCTTTGGTACACAATAAACTAATGCTTACATGAGGGTTGCTACATTTTTGCTCCTGGGCCAGAAGTTCTTTTTGAGAAAAGAAGAGGGGGGAAAAAAAATGGAAATAAAAGAAAAAAAAAAAAGGGCAAGAGTGGAAACAAAAAAGGGCAGGGGGGGAAAAAAGGGGAGAACAAAAAAAAAGGCAGAAGTAAAACAAGAAACCCAAACTCCTGTTAATTTTAAGCAAGTGACTTGCATTTTGCTGATGGGCTTCTGCTGGTGGTTGTGTGTATATCAAATAGTGTATCTAATGTCAAATGTTGCAAAGGGTTTGGGAGAGTGAAACCATTACCTCTATTATAGGCCCACTTTATATAGGAGATGTAGAACCATCCAGTGCAGGATCACGACTCAGCATGGGCTTGTAAAGATGCTGCATACACAGTATCACATTCACCAGTTGGTACCAAGGCTGGGCACTGGGTGGTAGGATCCTTTCGCTATTGGGAGTTATCAAAAAGAGGTGAGAAGCTGTCTTCTTGCATAGCCCTTGCTTCAGCCTATACGCTCTGTCAACACACAGTTCACAGCACAGCTGACGTAGTCATTCATGCATGTGCAACACAGTCTTACTTCAATTAAAAAGAGTTTGCAAACTGTACTCTCCATATGCAGCATGCAATGTGTGAAGGGCTCTATTTCCATCCAGCAAACTCCAAGGCCCTGAAAATGCACAGTTGTTTCTTTTCAGTGAAAGTCATTTGACTGCTATGTTTCGACTGTCCTCCCATAGCCATTGCAGCATTGCTTTTGAAGGAATGGAAATATTCAGTGGGAAATCTTTTGCTTGCTTGTTCTTTTTTTCTTCTCCTTTTTATTGTTTTGTTTTGATACTTGATCCTCCCAAAACTTGGAATAAAAAGCAGACAAAAAAAAATTGCACACAGATGCAGAATTGCAAACTTTGGAGCTCTCAGCCTGTAAAGTAAGTTTTAAAAACTGTGAGTGAAAGATTGGGACTCAACTGGCATCTGTATGTAGCTTGAACAAAAGTACAAGGAATGATTGCACATGTTGTACTTTGTGAGTAGATCTCTAGTTCAAATTAAAAGAATTCAAGTAGAATGAAAGCAGGATAAGATGAAAGGCAGTGGATAAGTGATGTTTTACTAGGAAAGCAAATGCATTAGATGCTAGTCCAGAGTGTGCTGAAATGCACTAGCAGGGCTGCAGTGGTTCCCAAAACCGGTTTATTGTGGCCCATGGAGGGGACTTTGTAGTTGGAACCAGTAGCTGGGTTGTGTGATGGCTGGAATTGTGGTAGATATTCCCAGCTGCATGGTCATGGGGCGGCTGAGGAAAGCAGAGCCATCAGACTGAGCCCAGAGGCCTCATGGCCATGTGTTCCCCAGCCTGCACTGCCCCTTCTCTGCACCACAGAGGCACTGTCAGGCATGTTGTCAGTGGGACCAGGTGGGTCTTGCTGTGGATAATGGTGGCAGGGGTAGCTTAAGGCCTCAGAGCAGCAAGAATGGTGCCAGAAAGACTTAAGAATTTATTTATTTATGTGGCACCCCTCGCATGCTTGATAACCACATCTCTAGTTTGAAGATCTTGAGGCCTTCAGTGGCTGCAACACATAGGAGTGAGTGCGTTAAGGATCAGGAACCACATTCCACCCAAATTTCTATAGCAGTTGTATTTGTTCACGTGAGATGTCCCAACAGTTGTTTGATTATTATTATATTGGTGCCATTATGAATATTAAAGTCGTTTCCTTTGCTACCTTTTTAACGTCCGATAACTGAAACAAGGAAGTCTTCCCCGCTATACATGCAAGCTCTCTAAACCTGTCTTTTTGGTAGTGCTTTGGTGCACACACAGTAATATGCTGATTATTTGTGATGAATTTTGTTGTTAAATTACTTGGTACACTCTATTTCTGCCACACTGGCTTGGGTGAAAAAGATACCACAAACCCTTTGTGGGATTTATTTTCTCTTATGTCAGTGCTGTACTGATCAGAAATAGAGAGAATTTGCTGTTGGGGTTCCCTGCAATGGTATCTTACGGCAGGGATGTAAGTTCTGCCTTTTTCCAATGGTTTGTCCAGGCTGGCTGGGGGCCCTGTACAGGTCCTAGCAATCCCTGAGCTATGTCATTACTGAAGGTGAGATTGTGCTAAGGAACTGAAACAGTAATTGAAGAGAAACAGTAGTTAAAGACTGGTCATCTGGACTACCCACTGCTCGCTAGAGAATTATCCTCTATTTTGCTTCCTTGTGCATTGACTAGCCTGGTTTGAAGTGTTTCAGGTGATAGGGCTCTAGCACTGGGAGCTGTTCACCCTTTAATGTAACAGCCAGTGACCTGGATTAGGACTGAGATGTTTAGGTCTCTCACCATGTCTCTAAGAGAACCTGCTGTGTAATCCCCATTGCTTAGATGAAAAACTAATGAAACAAACCCCTTTATCTCCTTAATTCCTATAAATGTAGACATGATTGTGGGCCCATTCAACCTGAATTTCATGATGCTTTTATTTTTTTAAGCATTTAAACCTTTTGATTATATTCCACGGTAGTAGTATTAGTTTTAATTATTGTTATGGATTGGAGCTTTGAAATCTGTTTCGCGTTGTAGATATTTGTTGTTTGGTTACGTTTGGTTGGTTGTTTTTGGTGGGGGTATTTTGTTTGGGTTTGTTTTTTTCCCTTTTCTTTTTAAATCCTTGAATCCTTGGTTTATCAAACAATGTGGACATCCAAATGGGAAATTATAGTGACTGCCTTCTCCAGGAAAAGGCACATGGAGTGAAGCGGCTTCTCCGTGCCCACGCGTTCTTTACATTTCAGACTACTAATTATGTTTACAAAATGTCTCATTTTAGAAAAGCACTATGTGTATACTAACCAGGGCCTTTTGGGAATAAATTGGCAAACAGGTCATACACTGAAAAAGTCATCCAAACCCACTGGGCTTTTTGTTTTGAAGTCAGTCTACTTTTTTTTTCTTCCCACCCCCACCCCCCCTCACTTTTCCCCCTCCCGCCTGCCCCTTTGTGGCCACAAAGCTGAGTAGCTGGAGTCCAGGGCATTGAATGTCAGCATGTCAGGGAGGCTGGTTGATGAGTGTCTGTTTAGTCTCAGTGCAGGGCGAAATGCCATCATTAATTCATTACCCAGCTGCCTGTCAAATAAATTGGCAATTACGTCCACCGCAGAAGCTTGGAATTCAGTAAATAGCACGTTACCATCTCGGAGTCGTTGAGAGATGTAAAGGGAAAAATTAAGCAACACCGTGTTTGTTTCAGTAGCAGATGACAAGGGGCAGCACATTGGTGCTGTGATGTAGTGATGAAAAGCTTGGAAAGGGCTGGTAATGAGCTATGTGGATTGGATCGTGTTAAAAACCGTCACTGACTTTTCACTTTGTCTTTGTGTTTTATTGCAGAGCTCAGCTCCTTCCAGCTTGGGAACAGGCTACTTTGTAAGTGCATCTCAACTTTAACACATGTGCCTCTGAAAAACATAGCATTACTCCTGAACCAAGGTGCCTAACTATATGGAGGCAGGCATAAATAACCAATCTCAGTCTGCCCAATAGGTTATCTTAACTTTTTCCTATTTCTTCCTCTACAAGTACATTGTAAGTAACATTCCAGACATGGTGGTCAGTGTGTTCCTGAACCAATCAGGTGTCCTATTAATTACAGTACAAATTTCCACAGTATTTAGTTGACACAGTTACAGGAATTTAAAGGAACAGCTCTCCAATCTGAGACAGTAGGATCTTGATTTCCCCTTCTACCAGTTTTCATTGATTCATAGACATTAGAGAGCTGATTACTGCAATCTTGTCTCCTCTTCTGTGTGCCACAGTCCAGAGATGACACAGTGATTTCTACCTGTTGGTTAAAATCCCCATGTGTAACAGATGATCTTGGAAAACACAGCTGTAATTGTATTTATACTAGATGTGCATTTTATGTCATTGGGAAGAGGATCAAACCCCAGGTGGTTTGATAATTGATCAGTCTTATGTTGTTATTTATTTGCATGCCCATTGATTGATTTAACAGTCTCTGCTTTCCTATCTGTTTATTCACCCATTCATCAAGGTACCTTTTACTTCCACAGATAAGTTTGGGGGTAAAAAATGTTTTCCAGCCAATCCACTGCACTGTTGATTTTCCTCCAAGATTTGTTTTGAAATTACTGCTACCGTGTTTCACTTGTAACTCAAAGCTCTGTTCTCCAAGCACATCTTCTCTACCTTTTTAATATCTGCATGAGAAACAGAGCATTATCTATGTCTATAAACAGGTAGGTAAACTGCAGTGAGACTTCTTCTCTATAGTTAATAGAATGATCAAAGCCTGCTTCTATCTCTTCATCCAAACTCTGGGGAAAATGAGACTACACATGATTTGATCAGATGGTGGGAAAACTTTGTTGCTCTCTTGTCAGATTCTCAGGGAGTCATTTTCTTCCAGTAGTAGATCATGATGTTAATCTTGATTCTATGATTCTGTGATTTTTATCATCGAGGTCAATGATCCTCTAAGAAACTTGCAGGATTAAACTGTGTACGTGTGACCTCACACGTGAAGTGTAACATGCAAGCACAAAAATTGCTTAATACCTGGAGAAATGCTGTGTCCTGCTGGATTTATGTTGGATTTTTGCACAAGCTGAATGCTTGTATTCCTGCCAGTGGTAAGGTCTGGAAATAACCTTATCAGCTGAAAAAGTACCGTGGTGGTTTTTTGTGTAATGTTACCAATACTCTAATCATTGTAAGGTAAGTTGTGAAACAGGGTAAAACTGCTTTCCTTTTTTCAGCATTCCCCTTGGGTGTTGTTTTTTTGTCATGTGTGTTTTAAGAAAGAGGGGCCAAAGGGAAAAAATATAATATCAAATTGCTCAACTTTTATTTGGCATTAAGACTGAAACTGTAATGTCTTCCCGTTGTTCAGAGTGAGTTGCTTTTCTTTGTCTGGACACTTAAAATTCAAATCATTTGAATGTACATAGACATGCTCTGAAATGGGATAAACATGACATGGGATAGAAGGTGTTATAAATAAGCCTTGTTCTCTTTATAGCAAGAGCTGAATATGCATGGTTTAAGAACAATGTTCAGCTTCATCTTAAGGAAGCAGAGGTAACAGAAGAAAAAACCATCTGCTCTTCCTTTGTACCATGCTGTCTGTGGGTTGGTCCAGTAAAGTGAAGATCTGGAAGGTGTCAACATCCCCTATGCTCTGGGAAAAAGCTTGAAAGTTTCCAGTCCTCCCCTGCGAGGGTTTTAGTAGCAAGAGGCTTTGACATATTCTAGTGCCAATATATTGGAACTTGAAATGATACTAATTTGGATCTCTGTAAGTGGGGGACACATCCCATATTAGGTTCTGTTAATGTGGTATATTTGTCTACACTGTGTCTTACAGACAGTCACAGTAATAAGATTTCTTTAACTTCCTTTTTCTTTCTTCTCTAACACAGAGTAGATAGAAACCTAAGGACTTTTCCTGCCTTTAAAGCCATTTTTACACTTACACAGACTTGGATGAAATGTGGAGGGTTTTTTCCCCTGCCTTTTCCACTTTGGAAAATTGTTTTTAGGATTATCATACTTATTGTTTTTTAAAAGTCCATACCCTTATTAGCTTACACGGGACAAATACATCCCAGATGTGTTTTGTGGTACCAGACAATGAGAAAAATGCTCCAGAGTGATCCAATTAGCATGTGTTTCTGATAAATATAATTGTTGTATTATCAAAGTGCAAAAGAATATGCACTTGAATTGACTTCTTTCTTTTCCAAAGCCTTTAACTAGAAAAGACCGTTAGTTTTTCTGTGTTGAGTGTTAACCCAGAACATCAAAACAAGGGTTGTTGCTCTCAAAACCAAACCACTTGTTTTAGTTTAATAGATATTAATAAAGCCTTTGCCTGTGGAGATTATTGATCACTATATTGTACTTTGGACTAGATGATGTTATGTACTGTAGTGCACCAAAGGAAGCATGAGCAACAGGTAAGTTAAAGTGGACTGACAATAGCTTCACTGTCTGAGGACATCTTCCACAGAACGCAGAAATACAGATGGAAGCAGGTTTTATTCAGGAGTGAATGAACACTGAGGTATGGTTAAGTAGCTTATATTTGCTGTTTAAATACAGGTATTAATAGAATATTTGTGTGTACTTGCCTCCAAGTGATGGAGACCTGGAATCTGAATCTTCTTTAAGAACCATGCTTGTGTCAGGCACTCTGCTTAGCTGGGTGATGGATCACGTGTCTGCAGTGTTTGTGGATGATGTGTGCGCTACAGGAAAAAATAACTTTTAGATCCTTCTATTCTGTGGAGAGCCTCCTGGGGTCACTGAGTGTTTGAGGACATGTTTATAAACCTGACACCTTCCAGTAATACAAAATCACTTTTCTATACTCCATCCTACTAAATTGTGAGGAAACTTCCAGGAGTCATGGTGAAGGCTGAAATCTTAGAGAGTTTATGCTATTACTGGTAAATTTCTGAATTACAAAGTTGGAGGCTGGACTTACACTGTTTCATTGGCATTAGTGCTTCAGGAGAAGTAGTAGATAAAGGAAAGATATCTATGATTTGGGGAGTGTATTCACAAGGCCTGCTTTAACAGCTCACTTTTGCCATGAAGCCTGTAGAAAGAGCTGGGAACCTCTATCAAGTGACTCAGGTTAACTGGTACCTAACCAGGACTGATGCTGATTAAACAGACTTCCTACTTGTGTGCCTTCAGCAAAGCAGGGCTTGTGTGAGTAACCACTGAATGGGTGTTAATGATGCAAACTTGAGGAGTTCTAAGTACCTCTACAAGTCTTTTCTCAGTTGGAAATAGCTTATCTTCTACTTCTTTCACAAGTGCTACTGTTCCATAGGTTGTGCTGAAAAGCCATTTTCATTGCTGCTGAGCTCTTGCACTCACTGTCAGAGCAGACACTTTCTTCTCCTTTCTATACAACTATTAAATTAGTCTGAAAAGAAGAGGCAGAGGTAAAAGTCATTCTCATTCTCCTATAAACCCTCTGTATTGGCATATTTTGAAGGTTTTCTGGGGGATTAGTCCAGTATATGATTGGTGCATGTGAACAGTAAAAAGTTTAGTTATGCTGTTACAATTGGTGTCCACTAAGAAATCACACCTAAATACTTTCTGGACATCTCCCAGTTGTCTTTGACATTTTTTTGCATTGCAAAATGTCATTGTCTCTCATCAAAGACAGATGATAAGACAGATTACCTCTCACCAAGAGAAATCAGATAGATCAGATAGGTAATTGAAAAGTAGTTAGACTTTCAGGTAAAATCCACCCCCCCCACCCCCCCCTTTTTTTTTTTCCTAAGCTTTAAAAGGCAATTTATTGGAGTTATGTGAGTTCTTAACATTGTCCAGCTGTCTGTGATTTCAGGAGGTTGAGAGAGATGTTTTGGAATAATCCTGGAGTTTGAATAATAGTAAAAGCTTTTTCTTTGCTCTGTCCATAGAAATTATTTTATTTTTTTGTGTCTACTTGTCTTGCACAAGCTAAACTCATGTTAAAGGGGCACGGTTGGTTCATTGGCTTGCAACACAAAACAGGACAGACTTCCAAACCTAAATAACCGAGTATTTTGGTTTTAAACAACAAACCCAACCCCCAAGCTTCTCAGGTTCTTTGGCAGTTGCACAGTTTCTCTATTTGTGGCAACTTGTTTCCATTTCTCTCATTGGTCTGCTTCTCAAGATTTGGTGGCAGTTTCTGAACATTTTAATACCTGTTTTGAGTTGGCAGTTTATTTCCTCCCAAAGCAGAGTGGCTAGTGGATTTTTCAGAGGTGAATAGAGTTTAGGTGTAAACCATTGACAGAAATATTGGGAAGGCAGAAAGAAACTCTGTTCATGCTTCTTTCCCAAACAATGCTCTTGCTCCACCTTAAAAAAAAAGGGGGGGAAGAAAACCTAAAAATGTGATTTGCACATGGGCTGGTGACTCAGACAAACATAAATCGTGAGCATATTCCCAAAGGCTCTGGCTAATCAGTTGTGCTATCCAATTTGGCCCTGAGTGGGTTCAGTTCAGCAGATGTTTGTGTAGTTACAGCATGCCACTGGGACGCTGTGTTGTGCAATGTTGCATTGCATTACTCAGAGCTCTAAAAACTCATCCCAAGGAGAGCAAGTGGAGCATCAGCAGAATTAGTATGGGCATGACGGAAGACCGTTATTCGGCCTAGATAAGGCCAGCTATTTCACTATGCAATAGCACTGGTTTTCACCCAAGATGTTACCTTACAGAAGAAATGTGGAAGTAGTTACACCAGCACATTATCTGGGCTGAGATTATCAGCTTTAAAGCCAGTAGATTTTCCTTCATTTCCTTGTCTGTATGCAATGGCAGCCATCCGGAGTAGCCTAGGCTTTGGTTCTTTGAGGTGGTCAAATTTGTGATGTTGTTGACTCTTTTCAGGTGGGAGTGTGCTAGAAGACTCCTGTCAAGGGTTGGAAGGGTAAGGCCGAAAAGCCTCCTCCCTCCCCCCTGTAAAGTAAAGGGAAAGAAAATTGAAGGGAAAGGGGAAAAAACTCACAGCTGAATTAGCAAAGCAATGGAGCTGTATATTTACAAAGCAGGGAAACGCAGGGAAATATATACAAATTTACAATATTTACAATATATACAAAGATATACAATAAAGTAGCACAGAAATGAGTTCCCCCCTCTGCTGAGGGGGTTCCCCACCTCCACTTCCCCCCTCTCTCCCCCTTTCCCCAGCGCGGGTTAGAAAGAGAGAGAAAAGAGGAAAAAAGTTAGAAGCAGTTATGTGTTAATTGGAAAGCAGTTAATACAGGCCTTGCAGTTTATCAGTTTTTCAAGGTCAAGCCTTGGCCGAAAGCCCAGCACAGAGAGAGCTGCTGCTCGGCGGAGGAGCGGAAGAAAGACTGAAGGTAAAAGTGCCGGAATGCCCAGGATACCCTCCTGCACTCCCAGTTCAGAAGGTGCTTCCTCCCAATCTACCAATGAAATCAGTTTAGATCCATCTTTTTCGATTACAAACATCCGTCCAACATATTGCCTTTCTTAAGGGGACAGCCTCAAACGGTCACAACTCCATTCAAGGGGGGTACAGTAAGACTCATTAGTTTCTACAAGAGAGAAACAGATTAGGTCAAAAGTATAATTTGAGAGAGGTTTACTGATTCAACCATCCCTTGTTAAAGAAGGGATGTAATGCACAGGGATGTTGGCAAATAGTAGGTTAAGTTGCTCAGTTATTTTTAGTGCTTGACTTAAGTAGCCAAATGTTTATATGCATTTTGCATATGCAAAAGTGCGTACCTGAAATCCCGAGGCCTACGAGAGCACTCCAGCAGTGGCTGTTTGGATGGCACCACACTTAATAAACTGTCATGTCCCCTGTGAATGCACTTGAAAAGACAATCCTTGTTATCCTGTGTTTGGCACTATAAATCTTTGTTAACAAATCCTAATTTGCTTAGTGGAGTAATGAACGATCTCCAATTTTCTCCCTGTAATTAGTTTTGCCAACTATTATTGTGAAGGGTATACTGAAATCCATTTTAGCTCCACTTTAAAACCTCTGTGTGGCCATTCTTTGCAGAAGTGAAGCTGACAACAGAGGTTATGAATCTTCGGATAGTAAATTTGGGTTCAAGAAAAGTGGACAGGATTCCCAGTAGAATTCTCTCTGTGGGTAGTAATTACCTATTAGTATTTGCAGACCTCAGTGGAGGAGATTTGATTTGGAGCAGTGAGACCTCGAAACCCTGGTGTTTCTTTATCTGAAATCTTTTAGGTGGTGTCTTTTGTTTTCCAGGAGCCATTGAAAATGCAGTTGATTGTAACAGCTGCTGTAAGGGAAGCATCATCATTGCCAACTAAAGACATTAGGTGTAATAAAACCTACCCCAGGTCTATTAATTTTAGCATTTATAAACTGTGGTGCAGCTCCTAGGGAGAATTGAGACTCATTAAGAGTTTGCTAGCAACATGGCCATCATAGCAAGAACTACAGCAGAACCAGGCATGTGTACATTTCCAGCATCCTACTAATGATGGTGAGAATAGCTGGAGCCAAACAACTGGTTTTGGAGAACAAAACTGTGCATTTTTCTAGAGGTTAAGAGAAACGTGGTTAATTAACTCAATATTTAAGAAATGTTTAGGCAAGCAGAATAAGTAAGCTGCTCTGGAATTGGGTCAAGACAGGACTTCATCCCTTTGAATGATAATTCCTTATGCACTACAGAACCTTGCCCTAATTCATGCTTGTGTTCTTCGAATAAAATGCTTTGAGTTTAAAATGCTAACCTCTCCAGCTCTTCATTGAATTGGGTTGATTGTTCAAATCTTAAACAAGGAACCCAGTAAACAGCAGCAGTTCCCTACACAGCTAAGCAGAACTGAGATCAGATTACGGAATGTCAGGCCTTCAGGTTTGGCCGTTCGTTGTTGAAACACAGCAGAAAGCGTAGCAGAAAGCCTCGAGGTTTGGTATCAGTCTAACCTTAGCCTCTAATGCCCCATGTTGCACGTAGCTCATGTTTTACTCATCAGCTCTTGCAAAGCAAAATAATTATTTTTTGTGTGTTCTCCCTCTTTTTCCTCTTCCTCTTTCCTGTAACATGTGACACAAATTGCAAATGTGAGCCTGAATAATAAAGAATTGCTTCACTGATTGCTAAACATGCATTATGGTGCTTTTAAACTCATTTCAGGTCATCGTACTGCAAATTAGTTTGATTGCAAGCAGTTAAGCTGTCACATACAAAGCCTTCATCTTCCAAGGGTCTCAGTTTCATATCATTAAAAGAGAATGCTCAATAGCATTGAATGTATTTATTGTACACTTAATGTTCTGGAGGAAAGGTGGAGTTGGGTCTCTAGGGGAGATTCTGTATCATGTCATGAAAAGGGATATGCAGGCCCTTTGTAGAGTGCTTCATTCATGGCCCTGGTTTTGCATCGTGTTTCGAGAAGAGTTGACTATGTTCTGCACAATAGAAGGTGCAGTCCTACGTGCATTTAAAATAGATGGAAAGCCTTGAAAAACTTGTGCATTGTGGTACTGAGAATTTATAGAATTACAGACTCTTGTGCTAAAATAAAGGAGTTATGGCCAAAAAGCACTGTGGTAGAAAGGACTTAAAAGGATAGAAGTCTGGTGAGTCTGCTAAAAAAGGGTCATAGTGGTGATTGTTTGGGTTAGTGCTGTTCAGAGATGGCATGAAAGTTCATGCTAATAGCAAGGAAGAGGAGCTGTGTCTACCTTGCAGAGATGGAATGCAGAGCTGGTGTCCAAACCTGGTGACCTTGGAAATCACCAGTACTGTGTCATTTGACTAGCTGATAGGCTCACCCTGGAGAAAGACGATGACTCTAAGGAAACAGGAGCATGCAAAATGGATGGATCAATGAGAATGAAGAAGCTATGTGGTAGTATTGATTTGAAGTGAGCTCCTGTGGACTTTTTGTTTTGCCATTTTATGAGGAAATACCACTTCTCCTTCAATCTCTTAGCTTGGAAAGATACATTTACTGATTTAGCCTACATCCTGTTGTTTAATCTTTTAAACAATGGATCTTCTTGCAAAACTTACAAGAAAATACTGGTAAAGTAAGGAAGTTCACACTCCCTTTATACTACAGGCACTCAGTTCCAGAACTTGTTCAAAGTGTGACTTGTTCCTACGTGAGTGATTAGTGTTACAGTGAATATCAGTATATTCTTCTTTTGAGTCACTTGGAGGGATTGTAGGATTGTACCTGAAGCAGAGAACACATCTCCTGATTGCAACTATTTAAGGCTGAATTTCACAGAAAAAGAGTCCAATCCTCTTTCTCAGCCTTTTATGTCAGAACTCAAAATTGCTGTCTGATAAAATGTAGGACACCAGATTGAATTACTTCATTGAACCACTGCTGTCCCCTGTTAATGGTAATTGCACGGATATAGCGGTCTTTCTTGGCAACATCTCAGATATTTACCTCCCACTGTTTTTCAATTCGAACCTTTGATGAAAATATTCCCAGTACTTCTTTAAAGCAGACACCCAACTGTCTTTCTTGACAAAGGCAAGGTCTTTAAATCAGATCCTGACAATTTGTGACACAGCAGTCTATCTAAATCACCTTTTACCTATGTCTCTGTGTCATTTCCTGAAAAAAAAAGTGTCCATCAGAGGAAGGTTGCTGAAGGCTGGTGCTCGGAGAGTCTGTGTGTGTGGCAGCGTGGAACTGGAAGATTTGTGTGTTTGTTTCAGTGGAAGTAATTATATGAAGGCTTGTGAAGTTGCAATGCATGCTGTAATTGTTCCTTCTAAATATTTGGTGGTGCTTTGTCCATAAGAAAAATGTTACTAGGTTGTGGCTCTTCTTAGATCATTAGGAAGTGAAGGGTTTTTGATGACTTTTTTCCTTTAGCAAAGGTAAATCTGTGTTTAAATAAAAAAATGAACAAAATTCAGGGCAAAATGAACAAAATTCAGGGCAAATGTTTTCTTCTTTGCTATACCAGAGGGTTAATGTGCATTCGGCTGGAGTAGCTTATTCACTTCTTGATATCTCATCTCACTTGATGTTCTGAACTCTCCTCCCCACAGAGCGACATGGATGCCACATCCACCATTTACTCTAGCAAATGCTATTGTTTCAAAGCCATCTTGCATGATGATGAATAATCCTTTGACTTGTGCAATCAGATCAGTGCACTTTTCATTACTGAGAAGCTTGGTGTCTACCTTTGCTGCAAGACGGTGACTATTCACTTCTGCTAGATGGTTTTCAGCAGATCTCTTTGTATTACTGTTGGGAGATACTCAAGGTTGGCATATAATACCAGTGGAGCTGGCCATGTTGTGTAGCATCACTGGAAAAGATTTTCTAGGGGAAATCTATGAAAACCACTTGCTGGTGAATGAAAAGTCAGTCATTTGTGTGACTATTCATTGTGAATGATTTAGCTGTTCATTTTATTCCATGACCTGTGTAACAGTGTGCTTCAAGACAGAGACAGTGCCTACCTGTGCATTTGTGCAGTACATTGGGTAAATAGATTTGTAGCTATTACTGAAATAGAACTTAATAGCGCTGACTAATTGCTCAGCCTTAGCTGATCATAAGGGGTTGTTGTTAAATGACAGAATAGACACCAGCTATAATAAAAGATAACTTCATTAGCAAAGTGTTAATGTCTGCCAAGCAGGATGTGTCTGTCAGGGGTGGTGATGAAAGATGAGCTTGAAAGGGGGGGGAAAAAAACAATGACTGTTCTATTGTGTGCCAGGCTGGTTCAGAGTGAAGTTTGTGTTTGGAGTGGTATCACTGTAGCACATGATGATGCTTGTGGCATTTGGAAATGAAAGAAACCTTTTAAACAGAGGGCTGGACTGCTGGGTATATCAGTGAATGCAAGAGGAATATATTGCTGTTTTGAGGAATCATTTTGGATGCCAGATGGAAGGCTTTTCACCGTGCACAGTTAAAAGTCCAAAAGGAGGAAAAAAAGACTGTAAGAGTTTTAAAATGCTTTTTAGAATCCCCTAGAAGAGATGGTCTTGCAATTTCAGGTTCCCTCTGCTGTGATGAGTAATGGAGAAGGGAAGATAACTGCTGCCTACTCTACTCCCATGCTTATCTTTTGATTTCTCAGATGGCTTCTGAAGATGGAAATAACTTAAGTTCAGACAAACAGTTTAATGGCATTGCTATATTTATGGTATTCAGACTCTGCTTTCTTTCTTCGGTGAAATATGATATTAAAGGTAGTAACTGAAGTGTTTATACTACAGTACTTGTGGTACTGTGCAAAAAGCACAGCAGTAGCAGTAGCCCCAGAAATTTTCCAGCTGCAGCCCCTGTTTGTGTAGATAAGCACATTCACACACAGAGGTTGGAGAACTGGCAGCACAGGTACAGGGAAAAGGAACCTTTTTTGGGGCTCTCCAAAAGGCTCTGATGCTAGTCCATCTGCAGAGAGATCACTTATCACCTGATGATAAGCCATGCTCTCCTTCTCTCTTCCTGCCTTTGCAATATTAACATCTGGCTTGCAGGATTGTTTCCACCTTGAAGTGGCAGCTGTGTCAGAGGCAATGTGTTCACACAGCAGAGAACAGAAGCACAAGCAAGCCTGAACCCCGTGCTGGCAAATCCATGCAGGCTCCTCCTGAAAGCACTATGTCTTCTGCTGTGTGCTTAGATTTGCCAGCTTGGAAGAGGCAGCCGTGAAGCCTGGGATGCTGTTAAACACCACCAAGGACTTGTTTGCTCCCTTCCCATTCGCCCTTCCCCACTGAACACAAACTGTGAGAAGTCCAAGAACTGCTGCGGTGCCAACAAGAGCAAAATTACTTGCAGCTGGTGAATGCCACCTGCTCCTGCAGATCTTCAGCCAAAACAGTTTCCTCCCTGGAGTGCCCTGGAGTGGGGAATCCAAAAGCTGTTCAGGGCAGGGTGATGCTTAGTCTGGATGGGGAAGAGACTTTGCAATTCATGCTAGAGAGCAGAGTGTGATGCAGGAAGTCTGTAGTACTTATGTCTGTCTCCTTTCCTTTTCCAAGCTCCCTTGAATCTCCACTTCTGCATTCTTCTAGCATATTGCATATGAATATCAGTTCAGCCCTCTCTCCCTTTATGTGCCATCCTTTTTCCCTATCCAAGGAATGCAAATTTCATGTTGTTAAATTATAAAAAAATACAATAAATCCTACAAATGGTAGCAAGAGCAGAGGATATTCCTTGAAGGCTCTCTGATGTACTAATGCAGTGACATATGATGGCACTGTATTTTCCTCCTTGGTAGAAGCACTCCTTGACCCTGAGAAAGGAAAAGAACTACCCTGCCTTGTGATTGCCACTCTCTTGCTTAATAGCCTTCCTCATTCATCCCTAGTGTCATTTGTTTGCCCAGTGTTTCCCTGTACTTTTCAGGTTGTGCTATTGCTTTGGCTTACTAAGTACACCTTGCTTACTGAAATTACCTATTCTATAGAAATAAAAGGATAACATTATTATTAATTCATAGCAAGGAGCCACTTAGCACCACTCTGATCACCATGTTCTTTCTTATAGAGGACTACATTGGTTCAAAGGACTTGGTCCTAGTTGATTCAGTAGAAGTTTTGTTGTATTTAACTGGAAAACCATCAGCATCGAAATGTCTACGTTCGCTTATTTAAAGGGAAGGGTATGAAGAAGGCTGGTTTTGAGTTAATCTGCAAACAGCTTTATCAAGTTTGTGCCTGGCTGTAGGCATAGAGCTCAGTGAGGCCTCTTATCCAACAAGCACTTGCTTAGGTACCTTTTGGAATCAAACCCTACATTTAGTAGCTGTGTTGGTTGTATAATCATTAGTCATTGCTTCTTACTTTCAGTTTTCTATTTCAGTCCCCAGTATTTGCTTCTTTCCTCCACTTTGTTATGATTGTCTGATTGAATTTGTTCTTCATTCATTTCTCAACTCAGTCATTATAAAGTCTTTCTTCTTGCAGAACAAGTACTGAAGTGGCAATAATTGTCCTCTTAATTATTTTTGTAGAAACCATCATCCAGGATGTTTATTTGAGGGTAGGTTTGCTGCAGCTTGTTTGAAAGAGAAAGTGAGCTTCAGATACTGTATGAAACATTGGTGATGCTTGTCACACATTCACTTGCATGTATAATATCAGATTCTAAATACTTTGCATTCTTTTGTTTCTGGTAGCCTTGTTTTCAAATATTCTCCAGGTCCTCTCTTAAGGACCTTCATGAATGGAGTCCTCCACATGCTGAATTCCACTGACTTCTGGTTCCTAGGAATTCCACTGACTTCTGGTTCTGTTTCCTCCAACTTTCTCATCCCCACTCCACATTGCCTAGAAATTTGCAGCTTCTGATACAGATTAGCTGTTCGGAGGAGCTAGTCATGTCCTTTCTATGCATACCCCAGAGGAACATGAAGTGCTGCTTCTCTGTAAAAGGAGCCTGAAAGTGCACAGAAAGGCAGCACAGTTGAAATAGGTAGCAACCATTGTTTAGAGGTCTTTGCATCAAAACTGTTTTGCACTTTTCCCTTGAGAAAACAGCTTTCCTGAGCCAAGAGGTCTGTTTCTCTCTCGTGTTTCTGGGCTTGTGCTTTCCACAGTGCTTAGGGCCTGAACAGGGATGTGTTTTCCCCTTCAATTTTTGTATGAGCTGACTATGTTCACAGAGCTAGAGAGCAGTAACATATTTCATCTGTTGACTGCTGCATCTAAAACAGATTAAATTAGTGTTTATTTAACTTTTTACTGCTGACTTACAAAATTACTTTTGGTCTGGTTTGAATATATAACTTTTCCTATTAATTTATTGCCATGCTCTTCTTTGATTGCTTTTTTTTTTTGCAGTGGTATCAAATTGTCTGCTACTTTAATATTTTCCCCAAGATGTGCTCCTGATTAAGTCTAAGTCAGATATTTATACCACCAAGGGGGAAATTCAGTTCCTTAATAAATACCTATTTTTAAAGCTCATACTTCTCCAAATTAAAGTGCCTTGATTTAAGTTTAGTTAATCACACTTTGTTTCATGAGGTTTGTGCATATACATTGGAAGAAAATATTTTCCTGCATCATGAATCACACATATGGCAGAGCTGCTGCAGGAGCAAAGGGGAAGGTGATTCAGGGATGATGTGCAAAGCATATTGGTTTGAATTTCTCTATGCTACCAGAATGATTTCTATTTTGGTGCTATGGCAGGACCTCAGTTAAGAGGCTGAGAGTTCCTGTCATTAGTTTCTGTATATGTATATTAACAGTCCTTGTCTCAAAAAGGTCATAACTAAAGTTAACTTTGAAGTTTCAGAGGGAGAAAAAAAAATGAAGTAATATCACTGGAGAGGAAAGGATATCACACCAAAATGTTATGTGTAAGTAAATAAGTGATCTTAAAAATCAGAAGCCAGTGCACAGTTGCTGTCCATTAGTCAATGCTTTTAGGGGTATGAAAAGGCACAGCATTAAAAACAAAACCCATACAAGTCTAACACCTGGATTTCAAGTTTGGCATTGACCAGGCTAGTTCCGCTGGCTTCACCAGAGCTGTGCCACATTACTCCAGCTGATCACCTTGTCTGTCTTATTTAGGAAGTAATAATGAAGTCACTTGATGGTAGGAGCTGACATACTTCACAAATCAGATTTATTTTTTTTATAACTTCTTAGAAAAGTACTTTTTGGGGGGGCTTATTTTTCACTTGTTTTGCTCTAGAAGTTTATACACAGCAAAAAGGATGTTTTCACGTGCTTTTAAATATCTTGGTCTAGCCCATTAGAATTGATTTGATCTAGTGTGAGGTGTCCCTGCCCATGGCAGGGGGGTTGGAACTAGATGATCCTTGTGGTCCCTTCCAACCCTGACTGATACTATGATTTGCTTACACACAAAAAAACCCAAAAAGCCAAATAATTGTAATTCTTCTCAAGACCCACCATTTTTTAATTAGCCTTATTTGTTAGGTGCTATGTTTTTTACACATTACTATAAAGTAAGACAAAGTATGGAGCACGTGTGTGAATTTTGCAGACATCCCTTAACCCTATCTGCTGTAGTTGCTCTCACCATCTGAAGTCTCCTGCTTATACCCTGAGCATTCCTGCATCTCCTTCACCAGTCAGCAATGAATAAATGCAGCCAGAACTTAACTGTTTTGCTTTTGCAAACTAATGTGGTTGATTTTTGTGTGTGGTGGTTGAAGGTGCGCTCACGTGATCCCTTCTGCTGGCTGCACTGTGCATGTGGTAACTTACAGCGGGGGAGCAATAAAGACCAGTAGGGAGTCTGCAATGTCTTCAACTGCAACAGCTGTTATAAAGTTAACATCTGTCCTGGCCTCAATCTCAATATTGTCAGTGCTTTTGTATTGATGAAGTGAGCATTTGTATGGTGAATATAAAAACATTCAATTTAAATGGCTTCTCTTTTGCTTCCCTCCCCCCCCCCCCCCCCGCATTGTCCTTTTGAATGAAAAGTAGAGTTCTTATATGTAGATATTTCTCGCTACCCCAATCACCTAGGTATGTTCCCTGCTGATGGAAAGGCCTTGTTGCTTAGTGATAAAAGCAGGGTTTCTCACATCGGTTTAAATTTCACTCACTTCTCTTCACAGTCTCATCTCAACAAAGCATAGGTTCAAGTTTAAACACATGCTTGCATCCATTTTATTCCAGAGAGTGTGTAAGCACACACGTGTAACTGAAGTCAATGGGATTTAAGTGCGTGCTACACTTTAAAGTGTGGGGTTTCGTAAGCAGTGTAGCATGTGCTTCACTGCTTTCCTGAGTACAAGGGGGTTTAATCTAAGTGGTTTGAAAATTACAGTGGCCTTGGACATACCAGTTCTTTTATCCAACTGGGAAAAAAGGCTACTGTGAAATTTAGTAAGCACTGTTCAGACTTTGAAACTTGTGTAAAACGCACTTGGGTCTTCCATTCTCATCTTTCTTGCAGTATGTTTAATTTACACGTAACATCACGATATGAAGAGGGCTGGAATTTGTTACAGTGCAGTAGAGTGGGCTGGTGTTGAGACTGATAGGCGTGTAGGTAGGTGTTCAGACTATGGCTGTGCACAGCTTTTCTGCCAAAAAAGTGATGGCACCCAGGACTGCAATATTTAACCACTGTGACTGGTGCTGGAGTCATTCCAGTGGCCGCTTGTAAGTGCTTAACTCACCCAGGGCACCGACATCTTTCCACATACTGTGTTAGAATTAACAGCTCAAAGGCAGCTTGAAGAGCAGTCACTCCTATCTGTCTGTGTTACTTGTATATCTGTTTGCACATTTAATTTTCTTTCAGCCCTTTCACTGCAGCTCAGCAGCTGAGCCCCAATGTTTTGAAAATCTTTGAGAAGTAATTAGGCTCTCCTCAGAGTATGGCTCATCCAGCCAGTCTGAATAAACAAATGTCACCGTTTGTATTAGGAAATCTCTGCAAATGACTGATCCCTGTCATGGGGTAACTTTAATCTTTTTAGTATAGATTTCCAATAGTTAACCATCTGGCTCCATGCAGTTTTCCAGACAACATTCACTACCAGGGCCAGTGGAAAGAAGAAGGTAGGATTAATAAAATGAATACATCATATGAAGCATTAATCTTTAGGATTGGCCATTTGTTTTTACCAAAACAACTCCCTTAATACTACTCAGCATGTGTTACTTGCATGGACTTCTTTCAAAATGAAACGGTGTTTCAGTATCTGCCATGATCTGCAGTTTGCAAACTTAGCATGGATGATAAAAGCTGGAAAAATTCTGCATTGTCTTCTGGTTTGTGTTGCATTTACAGTCCTGGCCTTTTCATTGCAAATCTCTGATCTTTGCAATAGTTCTTTGTAAAGCTTTTCATTCAAACACACACCTCTGTACTAGCATCTAAAATTACTCAAGTAAATGTTAATAAACAGGCTGGTACAGACAGCACTGTTCATCTGATGTAAGAATTATGTCAACTGAGCTGTCCAGATAAGCCCAGTGTCTTGGTCTAGGTTAAATGATCTCAATCCGGCTTAGCGTTTAGACTCCTGCTTGACTTTAATCACCAGTTGTTCTACAGATTTCATTGGTCCTAAGTGCTTTGTTGAAATCCAGCCATACGACTTAGGTCCTGCATGAGGTCCCTGACTTGCAAGCTGTGGCAAATTAAAGGCAAAAAACAGCTGAAGAGGTTATGGCCCTCAAGCTGTCTGTCCTGCCCTTGTGATGGAGATTACCTCCTCTGCAAGGCAGATGAGCAAATGGCTTCTAAAGCATATTCAGTTAAAGTCAAACTGAAGACATAATACTCCAAGCTGAAAACTTGAGCACTCCAGAAGCTGCTTCATGAGCCATTCAGTTGTCTATGCTGTGGAGGGATGACAACTGCCATCAGGGGAATGGAGTAGATGGTGTAGGGGAGGGGAACTACTTTGGCTGTCTGATTTTAATCTATCACTGCATGCAAATCAGAGCTCTTAGGCCCCTTCTTGACAGTCTGGCTTGTGGAGCTTATTGCTGTTTGCAAAGCTGTCTGGCTCATATGCTGCTACTTGACCTCCCTTTATTGCTGTCCAGTGCTAACCTGGCTTTACTGCTTGCCCAATACATGTGGAGCAATTTAGGCTGCAATCTCCTCGAGAGGAGGGGCTACATCTTCCATGTATTTGGGTGCAGCATATAGTGAACGCTGTCAGAAGAGAACTAATAATTTCCCTGATCTGCCTGTGACACTAATACACTTGAGTAATGTTCAGCACTTCTCTACATAAGCCGTGTTTATACCTTCTCACCCAATCATGTGTCTTGCAGTATTTCCAAATAAATGGTGGGTTTCTTACTGATTCTTCCTGATAGAGAGTGATTTGTAATAATCTTGTCATGCCAAACTCATAATAATACTAAATGAAGACATTTGTTGAAGGAAGTGATTGTAAATTACATGCAAATTCAAGCCTTGCTGGCATTAATCAATACCAAACCACAACTTTTGCATTCCTGATATAATACTGCTGAATCCAAGCCTGTCAATTTTATGTTCCTATGTGAATTAAGCATTTATTTAGATTTTATTATGGGTTTTTTTTTCCACTGAAAAGGAAAATGCTGGGCTTTTTGAGTGTTTATACAGGCTTGGAAGACCTGCACTTTTATCCACAAACTTGGTGACTTTTGTGCATAGTTAGTTAATCTCTGTTACTTGAAACTGGTTTGTATTCCTGTCTGGTTGTGAATTTAAGGTGGTCAACCCGTCTGACAGAAAGGCGTTTCATTTTGTGCTGAATGGACTGAAGTGTGTTGGCTGTTATCTAATCCTACTCATTTGGACATTTTTTTTTTCTCCAAATGAGCTTCCTTATGGCAATTTTAAGTGCTCCCACCTGATTAATTTCCTAGCCAGTTACAGACTGGTGGTATTGGTCAGCCACTGAATTAGGTTCTCAGCAGCGGACAATCTTCTGGAGAGTGATGGGAAAGGTTGCTTAAAATCTGACCACAGCAACAGAAAGCTGGTGGATGAGAAATGAGTCCTGCACAACATTGCAAGCAGGGTTGAATCAATGGCACTACACAGGATGGGTGATGTTAGGGATCTGAGTGAACCTTTGCATACTCAGGCTCTCTGAAAACATTATTTGACATTGGAAACAACGTACTGTGTTCATTCTGTGGCAATGTTTTTTTGAGAGCCACCTCAAAGTGATTAGGATAGGCATTTTGTTTTCATTATGCATTTGTTTCAGGAGCCCTCTAGTCCCTAATTAGGACTGAAGGGCCAGGGCCCTGACAGAGAGTATCAGAGCCAATGGGAATGGATGGAGTCAGAGTGTTGTGTTAGATTATGACTTTTTTTCCCAAGATTTTATAGAGTTAGAGCTTAAACCATTGAACTCATTTCAAGGTTGGTTTGTGGGGTTCTGTTGTGTGGGTTTGAGATTTTGTTTGGTTGGTTGGGGTTTTTTTTGGTCAGGAATTTGAATTCTGATGCTTGGTTCAGCAGCATCAGTGCTGCATACTTAGCAACGCAGCTGTAATGATTTGTTCACATCTATTCCCATTAAAAATAGAGAGATGCTTCCATATCTCCTGATCAGTTTTCTGTTTAATCTTTCCAACAGTATCATCTACCCATTTTTGTTGAACGTGGGAGCTGCAGCTGATTGTTTTTGATAACCACTAACACAGGCTGCCAGTGATTTCTTTCCACTCGTTACGTAAGAAGATTAATCGTACTTGATTTTATTTTGAAGTATTAGGCATCAATAATAGAGAGCCTGACACTTTGGGGAATTTACTCTAATGGATTATTTATGCCATGTACAAAATTTTTTTATTTAAGCAATTGCTTCAGAGTGAATGCAGAGAATGTCAACTGTTTGTTCACAGCCATGTGTGTATAGACTGGTGTGTGTGTTTTCTAGGAACAGCACGGCTATGGCGCGTTTTCTTTCTGCTAAACTTCAGTGTCTGAAACCTTGAAGAGGCTGCTGTACTTCAGACCTCCCCAATCTCTTTATGTTAGGCCTGATTTAAAGCATATTGAAGTCAATGCACATTCTTTGTTTGAGCTCAGTACGTATAATTCTCAGTGACTTGAAGTTAATAGACCAGATCATCCTCTGTGATACATGCAGTTGATATTTATGTGTCTGCACGAACGCGCATCCATGCACACGCTTACATAAAGCCTTGCGTACTGGCAGAGGTGGTTGTACTATGGAGCTCTGCATCTTTGAATCTCATTTACGTGGGGACTACGAGCTTAGTGTAAAATGGACAGCAGTGGAAATAACTGGCATGTCTTTCTCAATTCAATTATTTTCAGCAACTAGAGTTCAACGGTCAATCCATTTAGCACGGCAGGGCAATGCTGCTGTTAGCAACTTGCAGCATCTTTGTTGCTGGGTGTATTAACTTCAGTTAAAGTGAGTAAAGGGTCTGATGTAGAAGTCAGCAACTACAGTAGTCTTTGGGTCAGAACTTAAATAAGGTTCTTACTTGCTCAATTGTTCAGCTGTTACATTTTGCAGGTACATTTGTGTGTCTCTTGCTGTATCACTTTTGCATTGGTTGTCTGAGGGAAAGGATATTTTCATGAAGAAAATTGTTAAAGAAGTAGAGTCTGATTTTTCTGTCTCTTTAACACTGACATGGGGTGGTGTACGTCCTTTGAAATCAGTGCAGTCACACCAGAATAAAACTGGTGTTAATGGAGTGCAGAAATTGATGTTAATGGAGTGGAGAAAACTGAGAACTTCACATCAGACTCAACTGATTCTAATTGTGATCACCTTCCTTGAACTGGAATTAGTAAACAAATAAAGCTGTACTAGAGTAAAAGTAGTGTAATGGCATGGAGAATGCATCCCTTATCACTCAAAGTGAGTGCTGCACAACCATTCTAACATGAATTTCCTTAGAGGAAACTATTCTTTAATCAATCCATTTAACTTGAATGGTTCTGGAAATTCAGCCAGCATTTCAGCTGCAGCTCAAATTCTGTGTTTTATGGAACAGGTTTTTGCCTTGAGAGGATCTTCTCCAAATGTATCATTGTTGTAACTCATCTTCCTTCAGATGAAATGGATGTGGGTGAATTTGGCACTCTGTAAGCCAGAACACCAGAGTCTTTAAGTTTTAATAGATCTTCTACAATATCATGTGCAGTAACAGTTTTTCTTCTAAAATACAGCTGAATGGTTGCATTGGAGATCAGATAGTGAGAATCAAAATGCACAAATGGAAGTGAAGGCAATTTACTTTCCCAAGTATTTAGATGTTTGCAAGTACATGTTTGTCTGTGATAACTTTAAAACACCAAACTTTAGGAGGAAGTTTTTATTTTTCACCATCTCTCTTCGCTTGTATAGTGCTGTTTTATTCTATTCTACAAGGTCAAAGTCGTGCAGTATGAACAGTGAAATCCGCTCTCTTTAGGAGGAGGGCTTGTAAGTCACAAGCAGTATAATTTCGTCCTCCATCTCTTCTGTTGCTGTGTACAGAAACAATTACTCTAAAGCAGAGCAAACCAAGACAGGAAGCACCTAGAACATCTTGTCACCGGAGCACACTGAATTACGGGTGTGTGTAGCATGCTGTGCTTCCAGCTGCCACGAGAAGAGACATGGCTCATGTCAAAACTTCTGTGCACTGCTGATCTATGCATGTCTTACTGGTCCTTTTGCATTGTTTGGTACCTATTCAAATTAGATGGGCCCATCAACAGATCTAGGGGAAGTTTGGCTGGTATGGAGATGCCTTGAGCCCAGAGGCTGCGATATCTTTTAACATCACTGCTCTCTGGTACTATCACAGTATTTTTACCAGACAATTCACAGAATTGTTATCTGCAATATTGGAAGTTAAGACTTTTTCTTTGGACTGTGAGTTTTACTGTTTCATACCTGTCTTTTCAGCAAAGTATATAACAGAGGTGCTAGGATTGCAGTCAGAGTGCCGAATGTCTTTCCTGTTGCCTTGTGTTGTAATTTTCACCATCAAAGTGTTCTCTGTACAAGAACACTTTAAAATTGTCTGCCACAAAATTCCTCAGATTCACAGAGCAATGTGAGACGTTGTTTGAGATTCTGAAACTGTGGTAGGGAAACACAGAGATGGGGACACGCTTTTGTTGAAGGGAGTTGACATTAATGATCCAGATTTCATTGCCACACAGACTTATTACATTGGTTTGAGCAATGACTGTAGGAAACATAGCATGTAAATGTCTCAGAAGATTATATTGAAGAGAGTTTAACAGATGAAAGCTGTGATCCATGATTGGATACTTATTTTTGAATAAGTGACTACACCTGAAGCGCTGCTTGTGGAGAGGAGTGGGGTGATGGCTGCCTATTTTATTTGATTTCTCATAGTATCTGAGTACCAGCCTCTGAAATAGAAGTCAAATGAAACATTAGGGATTCTGCAAGTATGACTCACAATCCTAGCTCTGCAGTGAAGTTTAGAGCTAATGAAAAGGAAATACTGAGCCACTGGCTTAAAAAAAAAGAGGCAGAAATATTTGTCATATTCAGTAGGCCTCGTATTCAGATGCTTATCATATCCAGAAGGCCTCTTCTTTACTGTATACAACCAGAAGCCTGAAGGACTGGATTTATTTTATTGTTTGGTTGTTGTTTTTTTTTTTTCCCCTGACACAAATCAGTTTTCACTGTTGCCTTAGGCATATCAGTCACGGGGCTTCATTTTCAGTGATTTGAGATCTATGGATAAAAAAAGAGATGAAAATGTCTCCCAAGGTCTATACCAAAGCAAAGTGCTGTATGCAAAGAAGGGATATAGACATGGGACCAAATACAAGGTAGGTGTCAGTGGCACTTAACAGGCAAAAGCTGAGACTGACTTTAAGAGGAGTTTCCTGTGACTGGGAGCTCCCCCACTTAAAAAGAGTGGTATAAAGGCTGACCCTGTGTCTCCATTCTAAGCTTAGGGATGTTACAGTGTTTTTTAAGCAAAGTATTTGTACCTCGAAGCAAAGGTGAATTTCACTCCAAGTCTGTAAACTCTGGCACTTGCTCCCTTACAAGGGAGCACTCCAGCACCTATAGTTAGGTATGCGTAGTGCATCATTGTTTGTTGTAGTGTGGGTCATGAAGAGTAGTTGTACATCTTTTGTAGGTTGCTAGGTTGTACACAACGTTTTTACACACGCAGAGCAAATAAAACCACTTAACTGCTGCATAATGGATGGTGGGGTCAATGTCTTCCTCTTTCTTCGTTTTTGAGGCTTATTTCAGCCCCTGAGAAATGTGAACAATTATGCAGGTGTAGTCTCCACCAAAAGTAAGAAAGATTGAATTTGCTATTTGTAGCACGATAAAGCAAATACAGAATTCAATAATGTGTATTTTCATTATCCTAATGGAAGATTTCAGTATGTTAAATGTGTTCAGATGTCCTTGGCAAAATTGGGGTCAGTCATGTGAAATGGAGACAAAACGTGTTTCATCATCTTGTGGTTATTATACTACAAGGATTTCATTGTGAAGTGCAACAAGTAATTGCAGCTAGCTTCTGATGCTATTGACTGCTTTATCTAATGGAAATTCTTTCTTTCTTGATTATTTAAAATGAACCTTTTACCCTTGTCATGTAAGAAAGTTGTAAGGTTTTTTTAGTAAAAGGGGGAAAAAAAAAATCATTACAGCACCACTGTTAACAACACCAAATTTAGACTGTGCACTTTGAAAACTGCTTGTATCCAAGGATCTAAAGATGCTGCGGAAAAGAAGTCACAATTAAATTTCTTGTGTGTGGAAGGCAAATGGAGGAGATGATTAGTATAAAACTACAAAACTGTTATTCATGCTGGGACTGATTTAATACTGCAGAAGTCAATAGTGAAGCCTTCATTAGTGTAACTGGCTTTGGCTCAGATATGCTGTCCCTGGGTCTTCCTAAGTTGGAGACGTTAGCTGTGTTTCTTCAGTGGCTGTGGGATTAGGTTCTGAAGTGGATTCCCCTGCCTGGAGAGATCCAGTGCTATGGTCACCCTCTGCCTGACTACTCTGAGTGATGTGCTGGACTTGCTGTGTCCTCCTTTTGAATGAGATTCACTGCTGCAAGGTTTGTTTTGGAGGAATCAAACTCATCTCCCCGTGGAGCTCTGTAATATGTTGCGTGCTGTCTGAGGTCTGGGCTGTTGGTTGCCCCTGTTTTTCACAATTCAAGATGCACTTTATAGCTACCAATTTGCAGATTTAGGATGCACTGTAAAAAATCTTACTTATGGGATATTGGCCTGGCAGCAAACATCCATTGCTGTGTGCTTCAATTCATTGCAGATCTAATCTTCAAGTATATCAGCTGAAAATTTTTTTCAGGTTGTCTTTTCTTTTGCAACTAATAAACCATTACTCACTTGCTTTGCATTTCTCAGTTGGATGGATTGAAAAAAAAAGAAAGAAAGAAAGAAGAGGCAGACATATTTTATTCATCCCAGAGACCAAATTCCAACACCCATACTCTGCATCTTTGCAGGTGGGAAATAGCTGTTGATCTAAATGGGGTTGTTCAAGATTTACACCTGTGGAGCTTCACAAGGAGGAAGGCCCAAAACATATGGCAGTATCAATTTTGTTTAGGGCAAGTTTTTAATGATTTCTACCATTTGATCTACTGTATTGTAGGTTTTATGGGTCATAGTGGATAAAAAAAGTAAAGTAAACATCTGGTAATGTACAGCTTTGTTTGCGTGGATTTATAGAGGCAGGAAGGGTTGCAAGCCGGTGTATGGCTGTGGATCCAATAAACAGATACTGTGCTTATTTCTTCTTTTGGGGGAAGAGTTGATCAACTGCAAACATCCCCACTGCTGAGTTTGCTCAGCAAGCTGCTCAAGAGACCCCAGCCAATAATTATGCTTTCCAGGCATTTGGTGTTTTATGAACTTGCTTCTGATTTCTCCCCATATGCAAATGTAGGGTTCCAGCCAGGGCAAGGCACTGGGAGCAAAGTGCTGATGTGACACTTTGTGCCAGGATTTAGTGTGGCCCCCTGAAGCACACAGTCAGGGGAGCTTTAGGGCTATTAAGCTGCTCAGCCACAGTGCCATGATGTTCCTGCTTGCCTCTCTCACACCATTAATTTGCTACCAGTTGTGAGTAGTTGTTTCCATGGGGCAGTGAAAATAAACCTATGGAACAGGGTGCCACGTATATTTCTTTTTGCCATTAGGCATGGGTTTGGTGGTTGGGTATTTTTTTCCCCCCTAATTTTATTTTTGTTGCCTTCAAAGGAGACTCCCTTTTTATTATTATTATTGTTATTATTTGCAACATGTTCACCAGACAAAATGATTATGTTAAGGCAGAGACATCACATCACTTACATTTCATAGCTCAGTGCAATTTTCATAAAGTGCGAGGCGACATCCAAAAAAACATGACTCAGAATTAGAGTTTCAGGAGATTATTATATAGACATTATTTCCCCCAGGTCACGGGCTTTAGTCAAATTTGGAAGAGAATGAAATTGCCAACAGTGAAAAGCAGACAGAAAGGTATGAGTTCATGAGCAGAGAAATAACATTTTCATTTGTTCCTTCCCCATGGGAAAGATTCAACATTCCGGTAAATGGAGACGGTTATAAGAAATGAATTTTTGTCAGCAGGGATGTGATTTTAAGGCTCACTTATCCATTGGCAATCTAGATTTCTAACCCCAGGAATCTAGGAAATTGCTACAGAATGTAGTCTTTATTATAAACAAGGCTTTTTCTTTTTTTTTTTTCCTCCCCTTTCTTTTCTTTCCCCTTTTTTTTTCTTTTTTTTTTCCCTTTTCTACCCTGTCTTTTTTAGCGGTTGAGATTTTTAAGGTGCAGGTCTGTGTTTCTCTGAGTGCTTCGAGGGGTCATATTGCCACAGAATTATTCTGTGTGGCTTGCTGTCCCTTTGAACTGTTTCTTCTGTGGTGCAGTGATCCCTCTCACCCAGAAATTCCTCTGATCATTGGAACAAGGATGTTTTTGAGGACTAAAAGCACCCCCAGCAATGTGTCGTTTGCAGCAGACTTTGCTCCCAAGGATCCTTGCTTTCTGCTTTGCTCCCTTACCCATTTATTACTTTTTTTTTTAGCTCCTCTGTTTTCTCAGGCAAGGAGAACCAAGTAGCAAAGAGTTTTGGAGGTGGCTCTTGTTTGTAGCGTGTACAAATAGCCAGGATTTGCAGGCTTTCTGTGGCAGAGTCCCAGGCAGACTAATGTGTAATTAAAGAGATTTTTTTCCAAGAGAAATGCTCATTTTTTTTCCTTCATCTGACTCTTCTAACCTCACAGTGCATTTGGATTCTGTGAGGATGCTCAAATGCTGTTACTGTGCCTTCTTCAGAGTAAAAGTGATTTCGTATAAACCTGAGCCCTTCGTTTCTGATGATGCAGATTGGGTCTCTAACATTACCTTTTTCTTTTTCCTTGAAAAGATGTACATCTAAACCCTCCTTTCCTTGCTGTGCTTTTGCCCATTTCAATAACTCCTCTTACGACCAAGACCTATTTGCCTCACTGTTATTATTATCAAGAAATGTTTATTGCCATTGCCTGCCAACATCTTGCCACAAATTGCATTAGTTCTGTTAGCTTCATTATTATTGTGTCTAAACTGTTGTGTAATGATTATGGAACATCATGATAGAGGCTGATTAATAAATGAGAATTGATTGCTCTGACTTTGTCCATTGTATTAGGCCCAGCAGATTTATACTGTTGATGGCATCTTCTGAAAAAAAAAAAAGCCCTGCAAATGCCTAAGGAAGATAGAAAGAGGGGAATATAATTTCATCTTACAAATGCACAATCAAATTGCATTCCTTTGTCTCTAGTAGCATCTAAGGGCAATCAGAACAGTAGCATTAAGAGCCTCTGAGTGGATCACTCCCAGGATTTTCAGCATGGAACTGTTCTCCTTTTACTTTCCTTTCTCTTAGAATGTGGGTATCTGTGGAGAGTTTTAATGGTGCTGGATGGCATCAGTGAAAGGGATGGAGTTGTTCCTTTGTGCAGGCATACAACTTTTGCTAGTTTTTCTTTGGAGAGAGTATTTAAATGTGCATTACAGAATGAAAAAAAACAACAGTCTGAAATAGAATCATAGAATTAGAATTAGCCAGGTTGGAAGAGACCTTTGAGATCATCAAGTCCAACCTATCATCCAACACTACCTAATCAACTAAACCATGGCACCAAGCATCCCATCCAGTCTCTTCCTAAACACCTCCAGTCATGGTGACTCCACCACCTCCCTGGGCAGCACATTCCAACAGCCAATCACTCTTTCTATGAAGAACTTCTTCCTAACATCCAGCCTAAACCTCCCCTGGTGCAGCTTGAGACTGTGTCCTCTTGTTCTGGTGCTGGTTGCCTGGCAGAAGAGACCAGCCCCCACCTGGCTACAACCTCCCTTCAGGGACACCTCCTCCTCGACCAGGGTACTCAAGGCCTCTTGTAACCTGGCTTGGAATGCTTCCAGACTTAGAGCCTTCACAATCTGGGCAACCTGCTACAACATCTCAGCACCCTCAAGGGGAATAATTTCTTCCTAATGTCTAATCTAAGTCCAGCTTCTTGCAGTTTGAAGCTATTGACTGGGTATGACTCAAGCTTTTGAAGCACACAGGAGGGAGCTGTCATGAAATAGCTGTGCTGCAAGTGTAGCAGAAAGTGGTCTTAGTGACTAATTCATCTGCAGATGAGAAACACAAATAGATTGAAAAATTTGAATCTTATGATCTGAGACAATTTTCATTGGTAAGAGAGTTGGAAGTAGGTTTTCCTTGCTTCCCCTGAATGGTGCAGTTCTATTGCCTGAGTCAGGACTGTGGTTATTACTCTGAGCAGCTTTGCGTGTGGAAGAAGATGGAGCAGGAGAGGTAAAATATGAGCTTCCCTCACACCTTTTGGGGCATCACTGATGTCTGAGTCAACAATGTACCAAAAAATGTAGTTCAGCAGACTGCCTTAAAGTTATTTGTCCTCTTCTGTCTTTGCAAGAAAAGCCTAATTTTCTGCATGTACTAGTTTTAATTCTGGCTTACATCTGTCCCAGGAGTGGCTAACTCTCACTGTAGCCAAGACATTTTACAGTAACAAAATTAATCCTTCCTAGGCTGTGAATTAGCTTTTTTCACCATCACTGTGGCCTTAATTACTGCCAAGGAGTCTGTCAGTGCATGAATAATACAGCCAAACCCTCTGAGAAACTGCAGGCAGCTTCCCATCACCATCAAGGAGGGAGCTGGCAGGTATTTGAAATGCCTACATGTGTTTTAAGAGGACTGGGTTGGGCTGGCAGGCAGGGGAAGCACAGGTCTCAGGTTTGGCTCAGTCAGGGACCTCCCAGTGGTGCATCCCTCCTGGCCTAAGGATGATTTGCTGCAGGTGGCAAGCCTTCAGAGGCTGTATGCAGATGTACCTGTGGCTGGCAGCAAGAGTGTGCCCTCAGGTCAGGCCAGATGCTGCTGCAGACTGAATGCTCCAGTGATGGGTGAATGGGAGGCATCTTTGCTTCTTTAAACTCTGCTCTGAGAAGCAGCATAAAATGGAGGTTTACAGGCTTGGGGTTTTGGTTTTGGTTGTTATCTGCTCTGTAAGAAAGCACCTCATTTGCCAGTGGACTTCTCTGAAAGCATTGCTTGTCTTCCTGATGTATTTATTGTAATTCCTGGAGCTGTCAATCAGGGCTCAGGTCTCAGTGTGCAGACACAGGCTCACATTGCTTACAGTCTGAGAGAAATGTAATGTTTTGCACCTAGTGAGGGGAAGCATTTAATGAAATCTCTTTCAGACATGGGAAACTAAGGTTTTACTGCTTGTTGATAAAGTCGTTCTTTTCGTACTAAGTGTACTGTTGGGAATGGAACAGAAAGCTCTTGTGTCTGATTGTTTCTTTCACTGGAGCTGATGTTTTGAATACATGTTTGGCTCTGGAATAAATCTTTTGTGTTATAGGCTGGTTGTTCCTGCGCAAAGAAACAGCAAAAGACTCGTGCTACCAAGCAATTTTGAGAGTCATCACTTCAGGGGAATTGGAAATTAGGGTGAAAATATCCTGAGAAATAATTCAGGTTGCTACAACCCCACCTGACCCTGAGCAGTGGTTGAACCAGTGATGTTTTAATGTAGGGCACTGCCCTCATGTATTTTATTTTACTGTGGTGCTCTACTGATTTGGCACATCCCCTTGAAGTAGATTAAACCCACAGAGGAGCTGGAGGGCCCCTTGGTTCCAGATCCAGCGTGACCAGTCATATTTAGAGGTTAGAAGCAGCCAGTGTTTTTTCTGCTGTTTCAAGCATGCATGACTGGGTGACAGTTTTAAAGCCACCAGGATCCACCTGTGAAACTGCTCTTGGAGATCAGTCTGAATGGAGCAGGAAAGAAATGGGAGATTTGCAGCTTATTAGTAATAGAAGCCCTGAGAAGACAAACAGTTCTGTTCTTTTGTAGCTGATGCAAGGCTTCACCAAGAGCACACCAGTTAGTTCCTCCAGGAGCTGCCAGCTTCATTTTTAATGGCCTATGCATGAGAGCCAGCAAAACCATTCCCTATTTACCACTGCAAGTTACCTTTTAATCTGCTTTCTCTGTACTTAGAGCTAGGCTTCAGCTCTTCGTGAAGGAGATAATTCTGAAGTTTGGGGGCTTTGTATTTTGTATGTTTATTTGGGGTTTTCAGCATCCCAGCCTGGCAACTGTCTTGAAAGTTTGGTTTATGCTAGTACCATTTCCTATTGCAGGCAGGATGTTAGAGGGTTTCCTCCATCTGCAGATCTTTCAGTGCGTTTCTCCTCCCCTGCCTTTCACGCAGGTAGTGAAAAGGTGAATGTCACCTTCTCCTTGTCCAGATATGGACTCATGCCATTTAGCCTTCAGCTGGTAGGAAAAGAATTGTGGCACTTACTGTAGTTGCTCAGTGTGAAATCCTGTCAGTCTCTCTCCTGCTTGCTTCTCCAAGGAAATTGGAAGGGTTTTTTAGGGTGAAAAAATAAAAGGAGGGGGGAAAGGAGGTTAATATACTACAATTTTTTGTGATTCATTCCTCTTAGTTGCAAGGGGAAAAGATGAGGCCTGTATCTCTGGGGTTTTACTGTTTTGGCTGACTTCCACCTAATTTTTAATGTCCTATTCTGAGCAAGGGACATCGTACCCACCTTAAGCAAAAAGTGTTTGATAGGAGAGGTTAGTTGAAAGACTGCACCACCTTTACCTTGACTTCTATTTCCTTTTTTTTTATAGTAGCTGTTTTTATGGTCTTGTTGAAAATTCCAAACTGGTGGCTTTGGAGTCTGAAGTCCTTTGTGTCCTCAGAGCAGCTCCACCATGGCAGTGGAGAGTGCTCTGTTCTGCTGCCCTGAGATTCTTGGAGCGTTCTCAAAGGGACTGTTATGTCATGGTATGTTCCCATTGCACTCTCTGTCTGTTGAGGCAAGCAGCTTTCAGAGGTATTTTTGAAACTAAGAATTTCTTGGGGATTTTGAGATTTCTCTCTGGTCTGTGGGATTTTTTTTGCAGGTTATCAGTGTAAGGAATCTGTTTCTTTATGAAGATCATGAGGGCACAACACCACCTCAGAAACCCACTGGTAACCTTTCCTTTCTTACACAGCAAAAAGTCTGCCAACCCTTCAGAGCTAGTTAGTGTTTTGGGATATGCCTTTTTTTTCTGAGTCTTGGATATCTCAACTTATTTATGTGATGATAGGTTTGAATTCTGCTAGTCAGCTTTTTTTTATAGTGTCTCTGTAAAGAAGACTAAGATCTGGATCACCTATTGCTTCTAGCCAACTCTTAACAACTTTGGGAACTCAGGAATTAAAGACAGGAATGGGTGACATGTAACAGGAGAACATGCTCTGTATGTATGTTTCCTGCTCCAAAAGAAGAGAAATTAGGCCAGTGGTTTGGTAAATTACATGAAAAATAGACCTTGCTTGCTAATGGAGTGTGAAGAAACCGATGTACTGAAGATGATCTATAGTATTTCATATTTCTCTGAGGAGAAAAAATGATAAACCTGATGGTGTGTGATTTATTCATGTTTCTGAACATAAAGAAGAATCCTGAAGTCAACTGTCTTGCACTCTGAGACCGCTAGCAGGATTTACTCTGAGAATTAGTGGTTGGGGTTTGTTAGGAGTACTGCAGAGGAGAGAAGCACTGATTAATGATGGAGTTGGAAGCATCTGCAGATGGGATAGTTATGCAGAACTGCAGCCTTTTCCACATATCTGTTTTACTGCTTCACAAAACACGATGGCAAATATGTAGAATTGGTTGGGGTTTGTTTTGGTGCCTTGCTGTGTTCTCTGTTTGGTTTCGGTTTTGTTTCTCTTACTATTGCTCTGTTCCTTCGCTATCATTCTCTGTACACACTGAGAGTTTTGCCCTTCACTGCTACAGGAACACTCCAATCCTGCTCCTCTATTTGATTCATGCTGTGTCACTCTGGTGAGCTGTTTTTTGAGCAGGTTCATCAAAACCTGATGAAATTTAGAAATCCAGTTGACAAATTCTTCGAACCAGAAGGGTTGTTTTCCTTTGTGCTGCTCCTGATAGAGTGGATACTTCATCTGATTCCTGAGAGACATTTCCATGGTTCAGAAAAGAGCACAACATCTTTAGCTTTTTTGGCCTCAGGGCCAGCTGCTCTGGTACGTGGTCTTACAGATGAAGTACACGAAAGAAAAGACCTTTGAAATCTGACAAATCTTGCAATGGATGAAAAAAGTGGGGAGAAAAGAAAAGAGAATTCAAACCACAAAGAGTAACATAGAAGGTAGGCCATACAAGAGAGCCTGTGCTTGTTCAGTGATCGCAGAATCACACAATGTTAGGGGCTGGAAGGGACCTCAAAAGATCATTCAGTCCAACCCCCCTGCCAGAGCAGGATCACATATAGTAGATCACACAGGAACACCTCCAGGTGGGTCTTGAATATCTCCAGAGAGGGAGACTCCACATTCCCCCTGGGCAGCCTGTGCCAGCGTTCTGTCACAGTGAACCAATTTTTCCTCATGTTTTTATAGAACATCCTATGCCTCAACTTCCACCCAGAAGGGATGAATCACAGTATCACCAAGGTGGGAAGAGACCTCAAAGATCATCAAGTCCAACCTGTCACTACAGACCTCTTGACTAAACCATGGCACCAAGTGCCATGTCCAATCTCCTCTTGAACACCTCCAGGGATGGTGACTCCACCACCTCCCTGGGCAGCACATTCCAGTGGCTAATGACTCTCTCAGTGAAGAACTTTCTCCTCACTTCCAGCCTAAACTTCCCCTGGTGCAGCTTGAGAAGTCAGGTATCGTTCATAGGGGCAAAGATGTTCACACAGAGGTTTTTGGTTCTTCAAATACCTTGCACTGTGCCTTTACTCACAAATTTCATCTTCTGAAGTATATATTAAATTATAATCTTTATCTGGACAAGGATGGAGCTGTAGAAACAACAACATTGGTGGGTAAATCATTCATATGTGAAACAAGGTTATAGAAGAAAACAGACTAAACCCAAACTGTAGACTGCAGTGATACGTGCAGGGCAGTAAACTGTATCCTAAGACATGAGGAAGGAGAATAGATTTTTGAGTAGACTTTCCTCAGCTCATGAGGAGGTAGCATGGCATGTCTCTCAAAGGCACTTGAGAGACAAGATGACAGGCAGGCATTCAAAATTATACTCTTTGGCTGCTGAAATAATGGCAAGAGTTAGATGAGCAGTTGGAGTGGGACATAGTACTGCTATATACATAAGGAAACTAAACCAAGTGGTAACACTGTATGTGTATTTTCCAGTGCCTGAAGCACTATTCTGAATGTGTTTGAAAAGGGTAAGTTCACAGATGTTAGGGCCAGAGGGCAAGCAATGGGCTCCAAAACCTTTCACCTTCTGGGTCACTCATTCAAAATTAACCTGCTTCATCTAAAAGTCATTGCCATCTGTTGGGTGGCTGCAGGCCAACATGGAATAAATGAATGGCATCAATCCAAGCACAGACAGGAGCAAAGGTATTATCACACATTAGGACCTCTTCTGATGGCCTTGAGGTTAAAGGGGGTAAATGGCCTGCCATGCCCTGAAGAAAGCTCGGTGACTGAGCAGCAAGTGCATGGGAGGCAGTTGTGACACTGCTGCATTTAACTTGTTTTATATGTTCACGGAGCAATTTGGTGTCTGAGGCATATCCACTTCCCCAGCATCATGTTGTGATACTTTTTAATATGGATGAATGTATGTGTTTAAAAGTAATTACTTAAAATTGTGAATATACAGGAGAAAGCAGAATGCTCAAGGCAGACAGGCTCAAGTCCAAGTGCACCTATGTCTTTCATGTGCAGTGTGCTTTCAGATCTGTTAGTTACTCAAGTAGACCTCTTCATTCCTCACGTTTTCCACTCAGAGTTTCTGCAGCAGGACACCCCCAAAAGGGACCTTGTCTATAAGGACTCCTAGCTGACAGCTGGAAGACATGCAGCACAAGTTCATTTGTTTATTCTTACCTAGTATCCTCCGAACAAACTGATGAAGAGTTTGATTTGACAAGGTCGTAGGGAGGATTTGTGAGGATTAACCTATATGTGGCATTTACCGAGAGAACAGACAGGTCATGAAGATTGGCATTAGGGAGTCTAAGAAGATCCTTTTCTCCTCCCCTCTCCCCTGAAAGCCTCAATCCAATTACTGCCTTATTTTTGACTCAATAAAAGCGAAATGAGCGTGTACCATCCTCCATGCAAGAAGTGGCTGGCACTGTGAGTTAGAGCGAGCATCAGGGTAGGGCTGTCTGATGAGCTGCCTTTCTGCACTGCTTACCTGATGTTATTAGATTATTCACACTGTTGCTGCAGTCATGGTTGTTAATGGCCTTTTCAATTTCTACCACGCCGCCTTCTCTTGGGAAAGGAGAAAAAGTTGTCTTTGTGTGTTGAACGAAGCATTGACAGAATGGATATTGTTATTTACACTTGTGTGCTCGGAGATAAGGGTGGAGTTGGAGGAGAAATGCCTTTGGAAGTTGTTATAAAAACACACTGGCTAGTTTTATAAAACACATCTTTCCTTCTGGGCCTATCAGCATCTTTTTTGTGCACAGGATGCATAGCTAAAGCTCTCTGTGATGCCTACTTTATTCATTACCTTTTGCTAACACACCTCTGATGGAAGGAGCACGCTTGCTTTATCTGCTTGTTCCCAAATATTCAATATCCAGCCTATAAAGCAGTGTTGAATAGCCATCTATTTGGTGTCGCCAGCTCTTGTTCTGTCAGGACATTTCCTATTTACTGTTTCTTCTTCCTACTTGCAAGATCACTGAACTGCCTTTTGCTGAATTATGTTTAGTACAGCCTATTTGTATTTCTGTAGCACTACAAGCTCTGACTGTTTTATTGTGGAAGGTGCTGTATATCTCCTCAGCCAGAGCAAGATGTTCCCCTGCAATCTCCCAGACGCAGCCAGGGAAAGGGAGAGTTGCTTTTGTGCTGCACAGAGGCGCCATGGGGGCACAGATCTGTAACATAACTTAACCCAGGGTGCATAAGAAGCTATGGCACACCAGGGCATGGAAAACAGATGTTTTAAGTATCATTTTTAAAAATAAACAAATAAACCACAACCAAAACCTCATAGCTTCCTATATTTTCATTTAAGAAGGTCTGAGTACTAAACCTTCTGAATTTCTGTCTGTGGAAGGGGTCTTCTGCAAGTGCTTTTCTTCCTGGTTTGTGATGTTGTCACAGTATGATTGGTGATCTACTCACAATGAGCTGTCTGCACTGGTTGTCTGTCACTGGTGGGGATGTGGGTGTAGAAGGGCATAGTACTTCCTGAGGTTTTCAGCTGGACTTGTGAAAGCCTTATGATTAGTGGTAGGATTAGAAAGAAGAGGTGTAGCTGCAGGAGAATGGATGGGTGGATGGATAGATGGATATATTGAGGTATGCTTAAAGTCTCGGTACCAAACTCTGGGATTCATGAGCACTGCAAATTGTGTTAACACTGATGGGGTTGTTAATTATTAATCTATTCTTTAATCAAAACACAATTTAAAATAGTTTTGAAGACTAGGAAGCCATTTGTTAAGGCACTGAATAGGAAATGACTACGTCAATGGGCCATGCCACTTCATCTAATGATTGCTCTATTGATACTGTTGACTGAAGAAGCCAGTTTCAAATTGCACATCTGCTTTACAGCCCTCCTGATTATGGGTCTGGTCTCCAGATGAGTGAATCCTGATGGAGAAAAGCCCTGGTGAAGGACAGGGGCAGGATCCTCTTGGTCAGTTGTAGTCTGCTTGGGTTTTCCTGACCAGCTTTGACAGCCCTGATTTAATTTTTCATCTCCCCTTTGCCATGTATCACAAAGTCAGAGCTAGATAGCAGCAGCCATCTCTACCTGCAAAGGAGAGTGTGACATGGTGTGTCCTGTAGGAAGTTGCAAGGTTATGGCAGAAGAAACTAATCTTGGTTAAATTACTTTGCCTTTTATGCTTTCTCAGAATGAAATCCAACAGGGTTTAGCATGTTTCCAGAGACCTGCCACATGCTTAGGTTTCAGTGCTCACTGGCCCAGCTCACATTGTGGTGTGTGTTGGAGCTGCATATTCCAATTAACTTTTTATGATCCTGCACGAGGGGGAGATAAGTTAATCTGAACCAAATGTGTGGTTAGCACCGTGATACCTGCTGCTTCTCTCAGGGAATCTAGATCACAATGCTTCTGGCTCCATAGAAAGGAGAGAGTAATTTCAATAGAAGAACCAGCAAATTGGCTAGTTTAAGACAATTTCCAATCTAAAAGAAATGCAGAGCAGATACATGCTCCCCAAAAAGTCCTGTAAGGTTTCTGAAGTGCATCCAGAACATTTATTAAAACCATGCAGTAGGTTGTTGGAACAAATCTGGTCTTTCCCCAAGAGGTTTCTTCACCTCAGGTTTCATCAGTCAGGCTGTAGAGCTTGCTCAGAGTCTGCCTGGGTGCACAGTGCTCCTTTATATAAGACCACATCAGACAGATGCATGTTCTCAAGAAAGGATTTGGCAGTCTGGCATGGGCTGGGGTATGAACTGGAGCATCGCCAGTGTGAGTGATGGTTAAATTCTCTGTGACAGGTGTGTGTTGTGCTGGAGATACTGACTACCTGTGGTGTTTTGTTGGTTGCTTTTGGATGTAAATTAATGCAATAGATTATGTAGCAAAGGGCTACAGAGAGGATTGGGAGACTAGGACATTTTTCTTATGGAGAAAGTCTGAGGGACTTGGGGCTTTTTAGCCTGGAGAAGACTGAGAGGGGATCTTCTCAATGCTGATCAATACTTACAGGGTGAGTGTCAGGAAGTTGGGGCCAGTCTTTTGTCCGTAGTGCCCAGTGACAGGACAAGAGATAATGGGCACAAACTTGAGAGTAAGAAGTTCCATCTAAACATGAGGAGGAACTTCTTTCCTTTGAGGGTGGTGGAGCACTGGAACAAGTTTCCCAGAGAGGTGGTGGAATCTCCTGTCTCTGCAGTCATTCAAAGTCCTCCCTGGACATAGTCCTGTTTGTAGCCTGCTCTGGGTGACCATGCTCTGTCAGGGCAACTGGACTAGATGATCTCCAGAAGTCTTTTACAAGCCCTATGATTCTGTGTGATGCCTAGTGAAAAGCTTGGTTTCTGCCTTAAAAATTGCAAGGGGAAAAAAAATGTTGTTCTTCCCTACCTGACATCTAGTTCTGTCTCGCTCTCTCACTCATCTGCTTTTTCTTGTTTCTCTTTTTTCATCAGCAAAGATCCAGCAGTATCTGGTGATCCATCTTAAAACAAATTAGCAGAACTGCCAGGTAACACGCCATAATTTTCATTGAGTGAGGAAGCAGGTTAGAAAGAGTCACACGAGAGGAAAGAGGAAGCCAATTACCTTCTGCTTTCTTAAGGATGCTGTGAAAACCAATATTAAAATGCTTGTTTATTCTCAGTCCCTACCCCCCACCCTGTGACAGCTGTTCTTAACTCTTCTAAAAAGTCATAACCATCCTCTTTATGATCTGTTCCTCTTTATAACATTTATGTTCCAGGGAAAGTTGTCTAGTTGTTTTAGTGATGCCTGGCTTCTCTTCCTGGCTCTGCTATTGTCTTTGGCCCTGATTCAGCAAAGCACTTAAGCACATGATTATCTTTACTTTTATGGGATGGTACATGTGTTTACAGCTAAGCATGTGCTTAAGTGCTTTGCTGAATCAGAGATTTTGTCTGTAACCTTGGATTTATATCTCAACCTACTCACAAGTAAAATGAGCTTAATAGTTACCTCCAATGATACTGTGAAATACAAGTAAAGTACAGGCTTGAGTTCCTTTCACAAATAGCAAAACCCAAGTGTGCAATATATTGTGTTGTGTTGTTCCATCGTAAACGAGTCTGTAGTAGGTCTCTCTAGCTGGAGACATCTACTTTCTGACATTATCAGTAATCCACTACATTTATTGTTCCTTATAGGTTGTTCTTGACTTCATTGATTTGTCAAAGCAGCCCTCCCTCACCTTTAGCTGTGTCTTTAGCCGTGTAAGTGTATATCACTCTGTTTTCCAAGCCTGGGCTTGGAGTTGCAGCTCTTTTGAAATAAATTAGGGTTGTGCATCTAAATCCCATCAGGAGCTTGGAAAATGTAATCCTCTGGATTCATAATAATCTGCTGGGGTTGGATTGTGGTGCTTTGATTGACACGACAGGAGAAGTGACTTCTAAATCCTTGCCAAAACCCCCCATAAAAATATATTCAGTTTTCTTCTCTTGATTTCCAACATATTTAGGAGATGCCTGAGCAGAGAGAAACTTGGTACCATCTGACAGTGTTATCAAGTAGGTTTTGCTATATAGGGAGGGGTTGGGTTTTTTTTGGGGGGAATGGGTTTTTAGAAAACAAATAACAGTTCTGGGAATTCATTCTAACAGTGGTGGAATCTTTTAAGAGAAACAGGTGTTTTGTGGAGATTTTTGGATGTTTTGTACGTTTCAACAAAGCAGGGTTTTAAGTAGTGGAAATGTGAAGATTGAAAGGTAACATTTTTGGGGAGGTTTGGCTCTAACACAGGCAGGAGGAGCGTGGTTGCACTTCAGCACTTCAGTCTGCCTTGGGGACTGAAACCCTCACTTCAATAAAGTTAAATTATTGTACAATAAATAGAGATAGAAAAAAAGAAGAGAGAGAGAGAAGCATGCCTAATGCAGAGCTGTGGCACTAACTCTCCATTGTCTATCAAGAGAATTAGGATTAATTGAACAATCCTCCAAAAATAAACTCCCTGGATCCGTTGTTTGGATTTCAGTAAACAGAGGAACCGGGAGAAGGAATTGAGATGTTCTGTGGCAGTATCAGGCAGGTTTGAATCCTCAGTTCATCCTCAACGTCAATTTCTTCTGTTTTCTAAACATCAGAACACAGGATTCAGTGTGGCCAATTTCCCTGCTCTGAGTGTACCATTTCCTACGTGATTATCCCATCATTTTTTCAAAAGATGGAGCAGTGCACTGGTTTGCTGGTTACCCTGCATGGGGTTTAAATGCTGAACTTGAAAAGTATCAAGCTGGGAGAGAACCAAGCATATTCAGTGTGTTGGGCTATAGAAAACAACTCCGGGGCACAAGAAAAAAGCTGCATGTGTTGTGTGCATGCGCAATACATACATACCTTGTGTAACTGGTGCCATAACAGACTTTATGCCTCTCCTATTATACTGAAATTTTCTGAAGGCTCGGTCTGTCTAGTGTTTTTGGTTGGGCAAGGGTTTCATAGTATCATAGTATCAGTCAGGGATGGAAGGGACCACAAGGATCAGCTAGTTCCAACCAGCCTGGGCTTAAACACCTCCAGGGATGGGGCCTCGACCACCTCCCTGGACAACCCATTCCAGGGCTTCACCACTCTCATGGGGAAGAACTTCCTCCTCACCTCCAGCCTGAATCTCCCCACCTCCAGCTTCATTCCATTCCCCCTAGTCCTATCACTATCTGAGAGCCTGAGAAGTCCCTCCCCAGCCTTCTTGGAGTCCCCTTCAGATACTGGAAGGCCACAATGAAGTCACCTGGGAGCCTTCTCTTCTCCAGACTGAACAGCCCCAACTCCTTCAGTCTGTCCTCATAGGAGAGGTGCTCCTCTTTTCCAAAGAGAATCCAGGCTAACAGGATACTACCAAAGTTTCAGGAGATTTTTAATCTTCCCTCTAGTAATTACCAAGAATTTCAGTGATACAGAGGAAGAGGTCAGCACAAATCATCTTCTGCAAGTGACATTTTTCAGATGATGGATTGAAGTGGATTGTCTGATGGCTTTTGATCGTTAGAGGTTTAGTAATGAGTAGTTAGCTACTTGGTTCTGGATAAATATCACTTCAGTTTCCCAGTGCTTCCAATTCAGTATGCTAGCGTGCAGCTGCTGCCCATGATGTTGGTGCCCCTCTATCAAGCACTTGGGAGTCCTACTTGTTCTCCTGCTGCAGGTGTAGACGATTCATGAGCAATGTGCAGATGATTCATGGGCATTTGTGAAACACCAGTGGAGGAAGGGCAGAGTTGCATTCAGATTAGGGCTTAGTTGTAAATGGCTCTTAGGAAGTTACTTCAGATTAGTTTGAAGCGAGACCTTCAAGTGGACTGGCAAACCCCCATTACACTTTTTGGTGGACTCTTACTCAAATGCAGAATTAATGTTTATTCAGTTGTGTTTATGTCCTAAATCACTTTCAAATTAGTCAGATGGTCTCTTGCAGTGGTGTTGGATCATTTAAGAAATTATCTACTCTCAGCTGGCAGTCGGCAGCCACAAAGCCATTTAAAGTTGTCTCTGGTCCAAGTGCAGAGAATTTCTGCCCCATCTTCATGCCATGACCTCCCCCATGCTGCTACTTCCAGCGATGCTGCAGTTCAGGAACTTGCATAAACAGAGGACAGTGGTGTCCTAATTTCTCTGTGCCTTGTTTCTAACAGGCCTCAGAAGAGCTGTTTTGCCTATACCATGCTCTCTTGTCCCCCTTCACCCTTTTGCTCAATTGCGAGATTGGACCACAGAAGGGCTTCTTGCCCCTTTCCCTGTGAAGTGAAACAAGTCACCTTAAATTGCCACTGAAGGTGATTAATGCTGACCTGGTTTATTTCCCACTGGAACAGCCCAGTTGAAGCAGTTGCATCAAATTGGTTACTGTGCTTCAGCTGCAAGTGAGTAACTTCTTACACTGCCTGAATTACACCTCAAGAACATTTCTAATCGAAGGGAGGTTTCTGTTCTTAGTAATTGTGCCTGCACAGAGGTTCTGTAACGCTGTTCAATTAGCACACTTTACAAGTTGATTCAGATTAACTTCCACGTTGGTAAGTGTGAGAAGCAAGCCCTTAATGACATCGGGCTGTGCAATTCATTGGCTATTTTCTTAAAGGCAGTGCTTAGGTAATTGATATGGTTGCACTTTCACTCATCAGTAAGCATTCAGCTAGAGGGATCAAGTTAGAATACACTTCTTTGTGCTTTCTAAAGTAGAAGAGAATTTTACACCTTTTTGACTGTTGTTCAGCTCTGTGTTATAGCTTTCTGGTGATGCCAGCTAGAACTAATTTTAATCTTACCAAGCCTGCCAGAAGATGGGTATTTTGACACAGGAGCTCCAAGGAGCCTAAAGGAATTAGGTTGTTTTTAAAGACCTGTTTTCCTCTTCTGTGCACCTGTCTGCTTTGAGGATATTTTTACTTTAAATGCCTCAATTTGTTTATCAAATGCACAGCGTTGTCCAATTAAGCAGCGCTCAGAACAATCTGTGTAAAAGCAGCTCAGTCTATAATAAATGTTATCATTTTAGTTGAGAGAGATGTTAAAGGGGAGCCAAAGTCAAGGGATTGGACTGTTAAGACCTATCACAGCCAAGCAGCTAGGACATAAATGTCAGTGAATTCTGATCAGTCTTGTAGTGGAGGGTGACAGATTTAGTGCAGGAGCTTAACAGAAGCATAAAACAAAACTGCCATTAAACTTCCTTCAGTGGTCTTTCACTATTTACCTTCATGTTTATTATTTCATATGACTTTCCCCTGCCATCCCTTAGAGAATATTATTAAATATAATGAATTCAGTTAGTTATAGGCCCCATATCCAGGCTTAGCCTTAGAAGCTCCAGTTTCCCTTTGATCTTCGACATACCAAAACGTGTGATTATGCTATAAAAAGATAATAGAGAGAACATCAAAGGAAAGCTGAAAAACGCCAATGTGGCTTAGTAACATAACAGCTTAAGAATAGCAGCATAACATGAAGACAACCCTAGTTATGTCTTAATGCATTTTAATATGTACTCTGCGAAAAACACTGTTACACTGGTGGCTGCAAAACAGGGAAGGTCTCCCTTCTCCAGGAATTCTTCTCAAATAGAGGATCTGTTTGCAAGTTACATATTGGAGCCATGATAAGTTGGGTGGAAGAGAAGAGGTTCATCTAGGTGATCTGCCTAGAGACTTCCCCACTTCATCCCTGAGCTCCTGTCATTTTACCTACCAGAGTTAGTCAGGGGTTTAACCTTTGAAGACAACAATAACTGTCTCCCATGGGAACATCAAAGCCAGTTTGGGCCAAAAAAGGTGATTTAGGTGTACTTACTGTACCTCAAGCTAAATGTCAAATGTGATTAAATATTACTATCTTATCTTGTCTTGCCTTAAGTAACAAAGTACTGGAACTTAAGAGTGACTGTGAGCTCTTAAATGTCCCTGTTTTGGTTGTCTTTCAGTCTGTAGGTGAAGCTGTCACATTTGAGCGGCACAGCTTTTCTTCCTCAGCAAACGAGCCTGGGGAAGGCATATGGGGGAGATGGGATGCAGGCAAAAGGAGGTTTTTGGAAGGTCTTCTACAGAAGAAGCTCCTGGCAAAAATAATTTAAAAAAAGAAAGAAGGAATATGTGCTGCCTTTGGCACTTCTGCAGCACTCTTTTTGCTTGTGATACCATCCCTCTTTCTTTCAAGGATTTTACCTGCACTTTATGGGTTGTTCTGAGAAGCCCAGTGATGGTTGTCCTCGAGCTCCTTTTATGCTGTCTCCAGCTGTGAGGAGAGATGGACCCAATTTCTACTCCACTTTTCCTTGCTAGTAATTCTGTAGGATCTGAAGAAATGTCAGGCCCCACTCTATTCAGTGCTGTTTAAGGAAGAGAATTACCATAGCTTGACACTTTGCAAGCTAAATTAAATGTGATATTCCTTTTTATTATTATTATTACAGGCTAACTCCCAGTACCTAAGGTATTTGGAGTACTGGTATTGCTTGTTACCTCCAGCTCAGCACAGTCTGTCTCAGATGAATTTTGTCTTTCACTGAGAAGTAGAACATAAGAAAATAGATGGTTGCTAGGTTGAAGTAATGAGTTAATGGTTTACTTGTCTTTATTGTTCCAATTTTAAGTTCTTGCATTTCCAAAATGTTGTTTATTTGCTCAAATCTTGGGTGCTGGCAGACCACAAGATACAGTCCTGATGTTTTGGAGTACTTTGCCAGGATTTTGTATAGGAAATACAAACTTCCTTTTCACAACAGATAATCAAGCTGGAAATTTTAGTGGACAATCAGACAGTCAATGACCCAGGAAGGGTTTTTCTACTTGTCAGAAAGAACTGTGGTTTTGACTTCTGTGTACTTACTTGTTTTAAAAAATCAGGATGTAATGGACAAAAAGAACCTCAAACCATCACTGTTGTTAAAGCATGGCCATAAAAATATTCCTCACTTTCATGTTGAATCTCATCTTCCACCATTGCAATGTAGCAGAGCACAGAGGCAGCTGTCAGGCAGCAGCCAATGATGAGTGAGATCCTCAAAGTCACTGGAGTTTCTGTCCTTGCTTTCAGTGGGAGCAGGGCACTGCCTCAATGGGTTCTTCTAGTACAGTGACCCTGAAAACTGCAGGGCAGAGGAGCATCAGGCTTTGAGGTTTCATTTCCCCTCAGACCTCCAGTCTTCAGACAGACTCATACTTGGGAGCTGATTTTGCAAAAGTAAGCCCTTCACAGCAGGGCTGTCTGTGCCTTTTTAGCCTTTTGTGCCCACACATCCCTGCCACCTCCTCTGAGGCAACTTTGAAATGCAGCTAGTTGTTGTTTTAAAATACAATCAATGCAGTTCTAGTCTGCTGCTTTAATGAATTGTACAAGCATAAAATAATTCAGGTTGAAGGGACCTTAGGCAGTCTCCTTCTCAGGCGAGGCTGGCTGACTGGCTTTCTCAGAGCTTCATTCTCTCAAGGCTTAAAAATCACTATTTGCCTGTATCTCCTGGCTGCTCCACTGTTCATATAGGCCAGGGTGCTGCTGTCTTCTCTGTGGTCAGGCACACAGCTGGCCCATGTTTGGTCAGCTTGTTTCCCCCAAGGTCTCTGTTGCAGAGCTGTCCCCAGCCTTTAGCCTTGCAAAGGGTTATTCCTTCCCTGTGAAGGCATGCAGACATCTTGTCCTTCCCCCAAACATTTTGTATTCCAGATAAATTCAGAGCAATTTCTTTAGGTGGGGAATAAAACAACAAAAGATTGTCTTGCTTTCTGTGGATGACTGGGTAAAAGACCTTCTACTGCATCCTGCCTCAGAACAAGGTATTCCTGCCTTCCAGTAACAAGGCAGCTCAGGCTCCTCACTGCCTGAACTCCTTCCTGACTGACAGATGTGTAGGTCCTTTCAAATATAGTAGGAACAGTTACCTTCACTTTCTCCTCAAAATCTTCATATGTTCTGAAACTCAACACTTGCCAACACTGCCAGTTGTAGTATTTTGATTCATGCATTTCTTCCAAGACGATGCATTGAGAGCAGGCACTGGGCTTTGGCTGGCTGAGAGCAGTCACTGAGAGTGAGACAGTAAAGGAAACCAGCAGCAACAGGATTTAGAAGAAAAGGGAGGCAGAAGGTCATGTTTTCATGAGCAATGGTTCTATGATTCTGTGAATTTACATCATTCTCTTCTCTGAAGTTGCAATTTTCTTCCTGTTGCTGGAGACCCGACCTGTTGCACATGAATACAAACAATAGCTTATGATGGAAAGAGAAGTCAAAATAGACCAGATGATATTAACATCACCAATATCTTGAGAGGACATTTTTATTAGGCCTTATACCTCGAGGGGTCTCATAGCTTTCATGCCAGCATGCACCAGCTACAGGACTGGGTTTTCTCTTGCTCTCTATCTTGTTTTTAAGAAATGAGAAAGATGAATCTGGGAGGAGACCTCAGAGATGCAGTAGATGAGGCTGTTGTGGCTTTAAGACCTGCAGTCAGTAGGTGGTAGTGAAGATACGGCAATGGGAGATGGGCAGGCAGTCTCCTAATGCCTCGTTAGCCACTTTGATTTTTCTGTGGAGGATGGGCAAAAGGAGTGGGAAGAGCTGTGGTCTATTTGGGGAAAAAAATATCACAGCCTATTAGTTAGAAGCAATGAAATGGAGACAACTTCAGGGACTCCATTAAGTGCAGTGTGTTTAGGCAGACGGAGTCCCCAGGTGAGGAATGCTATTCTAGAGGATTGTGTACTGCAAAATAATTGGACTTGGGAAATCAACTGGGCTTCAGTGGCCTCGTGTAGCCTGATACTGGGGAAGGAGTAAGGGGGGGAAAACGTTTCCTTTTTCTTCCTTCCCCCCCCCCCTTTCTTCTTCGATTCTAAAGGCTGCAATGAATACAAAGAGGAAACATCATGCTAGATAGATTTACTGTCAATAGTTGTTTGGATAATGCAAACAATGGCTATAATTAAATTTCATTTTGGCAGGGGAGTATTCGGAGCATGCCATCGTAACACCAGCTTGTAGTGTATTATTCTCTTGGCATCCTGGACTTTTCCTGTTGCATTCACTGAATAAAAATGATCCCCAGTTCTGAATCTGCAGGGATGTGTGTTAATGCATTGATATGTCTAGAATCAGATTCTTAAATAAAACATTCCTGCTTATTTGTTCATTTATTTATTAAAGAAGCTAAATTAGAAATGGCAGGACAAGCTGAACTAGAGCAACTTCGTGCACCTAGAGCAATTGCTAGATGAAATTATGTTGACAGTGTCAGTGAAAGGCACCAGTGTACACATGAATCATGAGTACTGCTGGCTGTGTCATTCTTTCAGGTGAGCAAAGTCACTGTTTAATAAGGTGAAAGTTGTACCAAACTGAGCCCCAGCACTCCCATCAATGTGTGTGGCAAGGATGCCATGTGTTCCTATTGTCCCCAGACAGTATCTTGCCTAAAAAGTGATCTGCATAAAATTCAGCATTGCTAAAATGCAAGCTTTGTCTTGTCTAATGTGTGTTAAGAAGTGTAGTGAGGCATCAGCTGTATTCAGTAAGTCATAAAATAAAGCACATGTCGGGTCTGGTTTCCCCTGATGCTGAGTGTGAGTGAAAATCAGCCTCCAGTGCTTCTGGATAGGTGTAGATATGTGGGAGCCCATCGCTCACAGTATTAACAATTGCAAAGGTGGAAAGAAAAAGAGATTTGTTGTAACAATGCCTGAGCCCCTCAATACTCAACTAAGCATTTTCCCAGCTCTGCTCTTGATAGTTGCAGAACCTCAGGTATTAATTTGGCGAGCGTAGGCAAGACTTCAGCCAATAATGCATTATTGAGTTAAAAGGCACAATGTAAGATGCTCTTGGATTAAGAATGTGTATGCTGTAGTGTAAGTTAATGGAACAGTAATAGTGAGAAGTGACCTTCTTCCCCTCCAGAAATGGAAAAAAAACAACACTTAGCAGTAGAAAATAAGATGTGAACCTCTGAGAGTAAGGTCATTGCAACTCCCAGCATATGTGGCCCTGCAGTAATAAAATGCTGTCTGTGGCAAAGCAGTGCATCACTCGTTACTGTTAGTGCATAAACAGGATCATATTATGTTGCCTAATTCCTCTAATAATAGCTAAGTACTTTGTGTCTCTTCCCTAAAACATCAGTTGCAAATTAAGAAAACACGTGCAGAATGAAAAAAGAAAGATATGATCTTATTCAATAGTAATCATCCCTTTTCTGCTTAGAGAAAGCCATTTATCTGGCATTCCCCTTAAGTCCTGTCTGCTCCACCAAGAATAAGAGCAAAAAAACCCAACCCAAGGAAAACCAACTAAAACTAAAATAAAACTCCAGGAAAATGCCCTTCAAGATTGTACTTGCTGGGTGCAGATTGTTTTTTTAGACCAGCTAGAATAGAGTAGAATTAGCCGGGTTGGAAGAGACCTTTGAGATCATCAAGTCCAACCCATCGTGACACCTTCTAATCAACTAAACCATGGCACCAAGCACCCCATCAAGTCTTCTCCTAAACATCTCCGGTGGTGGTGACTCCCACCTCCCTGGGCAGCCCATTCCAATGGGCAATCACTCTCTCTATGAAGAATTTCTTCCTAACCTCCTAACCTGCCTAAACCTCCCCTGGCACAGCAAAAGACTGTGTCCTGTTGTTCTGGTGCTGCTTGCCTGGGAGAAGAGACCAGCCCCCACCTGTCTACAGCCTCCCTTCAGGTAGTTGTGGAGAGCAATAAGGTCTCCCCTGAGCCTCCTCTTCTCCAGGCTAAACAACCCCAGCTCCCTCAGCCTCTGAATGCAGCAGGAATTGGTGTATTTATTTCCTCATTAAAATATCATTAGTGAAGGCTTTGTTCCTTCAAGATACTGCAAACAAGGTTCATTGCATTGTGTTATGTCATTGTAGTTTACCAGTAGCCAGGTGTTATGTATTTAAAGGTGCATAAGTAAAGTTGTCTGAACACAGCCTGGCCCGTATATTAGCAAGAAACAAATTGTCATGCAGATTGTCGTGTGTTATTAGGCAGTGTTGATCACTCATGAGTGGACACTTGGCTACAGCCTCTCTTGGAAGACATTTGCTATAATTGCTGTAAATAAGTTAGTGCTTCCATAGTCAACTGAGATATTACCAGCAATCATATTTGGCTACTTGCTTACAGCGTAGTGAGTTTCCTTTCATAATGTGGTTGTAAACTCTAATTTTGTCAAAAATCTGTGTTTTCTTGATTGTTAAATAAAACATAGCAAACTTTAAGGAGCCATTGCATGATTTATTTGTGCTAGCCAAACTACTTTAGATTTTTTTCAGTGCAGCAGTACAAATCATGACTATTCAGTTTGTCTCACTCCATATTGTATGTATCCCATGTCGTTCAACACACATCTAGTAGACACGCTTTTCCCTAATAACAATCAGCTGGTACTATGGTTCACACAGTTACATCAAGTGTCTAAAAAGGTATTTTTAAAGAGTGCAAAGTAGCATCTTGGACTTGGAGGTTTGAGAATGCTTTGGCTACAGTTTCGTTCTAAATGAGTCCTCGGCTCTACAAAAGACCAATGTGGTGGGTGACATTGCCTTAAAAATATCCATGTCAGAGCCACGGTGTTGGTGTTTGGGTGTGGGGGAAAGCGGTCCTCAGACACACAAACACACCACCAACAACTCAAAATTTCATCTGAATCCCAGAGTTTTCCAAGATTTCAGTTGGAGATTAATCCAAGGGTTTGAGTTGAGAAAGCCAATGCCAGAATGTCAAGAAGTGTTTAAAGACAAGGTTCTTTGTCACATGCGAGTGCTAGAGAGGAGATTTACTGACATGTGTAATTGCTCTGTTTTCAGCAAAAAAACAGCTCCCTGAAATCTCAGCTGGTACATTCTGGCTGTGAGAAGTATTGAATGAGTTCTCCCCTCCCTTTTCCCCTCCCGAGTTTGCTCCTCTCGCTGAGACAGCAGTCTCCCAAACAAACTTTCTGAGCTACCTTGTTACTCAAATGAAAGTACTTTCCTACTGTGATTAGCATCTGTTTATGGGCTGGTTCCTGTTTTTCATAATTAGATCCTAAGCAGAAATGCAAAGTCTGCTGTGTAAAAGGATAATGAATCTTTATTGCACCAGTGTAAATCAGATTTGTGCAAAAGGCCCTCTGAAAAGAGTAATAAGCAGAGATGTGTATTAAGTCACCAAGATAAGCTTCTTGCTTTTATATTTTCCTTTTAGAAGTGGAAACTGTAACTGCCCCGTGGATTTCATGTGACCTTTCCCACCACTCAAGCAGGTTTTAGTCCTGGCTTTAAGCTTAGTACATGCCAGCCCCACCTTCCCTGTGGTCAAGCCTCTAAAAATAAATCCATTTTTTTTGAGGAACAGGAGTAGGGTTGGGCTTTGTCTGCTTTCTTTGTGTGTCTTCAGTAGCAGTGAAAAGTAGGGAGGAAGGGAGCCACTTGAAATGTCCGAGATACGATCTAATCAGCCATCCCAATGTCCATTTAGCACACACTGTAACATTTTAAGCATCTCTTGGCCACTCTCTCAGAAGGGAAGGCTCATGTCATCCCTTGTATTTTCCCATTGTACACATCATTTCCTGGCGAATGCAGGATTTATTCCCCAGCTAAACCCTTCTTGACAGGTTTGTTATCTGTTCACCCGGTCGGCGAGCCCCTGAGAGGCAGAGCATAGCTGTTAGAGAGAGAGGGAGAAGGAGAGGGGGAGGGAGGAAGAAAAAGGACTGGGAAGCAGGGCAAGGAAATGTCAAGCGAGCTGCCAAGGATGGATATTATAGCTGCTGGGGACCTTAGAGAGTATCATGTGTCTTTTGTGTCTATTTTACAGTCAGTGCTTCATGTAAGATGGCAGTCTCGCCTGGACTCTGCTTAGTATTGATTTACTCAGAGGCAATGCACAGACCATTTTAGGAGTACATGGGAGACTAGAAAAACAAATGCCTCCCCCCATTTCCACCTTTCCATTTTTCTGTAAACACACACATTTAAAGTGATTTCTATTAAGTTCACTCTCTCTTTCTAGATTGCTTATTATTTTTTTAAATTAGGAGGTTGCTGGAAAGCACATTGATCAGAGGCTTCTCCATGAACAACAGATGCCCAGGAAGTAGCATGGCTTATTGCCTTATATAAAGGCTTCAAAATTTGTGGCCTTTCTGGCTTTTAGAGACAGAGCTCTTATGACCCATTGTCTCCTGGATCAAAACTACCAAGCAGTAGCTAAAAGGTGCTAGCAGGCTAAATGGGAGAATTGGTTTTGTTGTTTGTGTTGTGTTGGGTTGGTTTTTTTTCTTTCCCTTTCTTCCTTTTTTAATCTACACATAATATATAGTCCTTATTATTTCCCTTCTGTTGTTTTCTGCAGTTGCTGTTCAGCACTTTGGTGCAGTATGTTAGATGGAGAAGGCAGCCGTATGGCTGTCTAAACAGCCAGCATCTGCTCTGCTGTTTGAAGAAGCTTAGACTGGGTGAGCTTCCCTCTGGCAGCCTTACTACTTCTTCCCTGTTGCTGGGCCAGTGGGGGGTGGTTCAGCATCTCAGCTCTGTCCTTCAGTGGATGGTGAATTTTTACACCTGAAGTATGCCGCTTAGGCTGTTGGTTTTGTCTACCTTTGGTTCTGCACCTTGTGCCTGCATCTCATTGGCCTGTGTGCTCCGTGTGGGGCTGCTCCTGTGTGTGAGTATCTGCAGCAGCAGAGCCTGAGGTCACATCTCTTTGCTAGGCTGCAGCAGGGGTATTGCTGAGCACCCAAGGGCTTGTAGTGATAGGATCCATAGGAATGGTTTGAAGCTTGGAGAGCAGACTTAGATTGGATATTAGGAAGAAATTCTTCACATTGAGAGCAGTGAGGCACTGGAACAGGTTGCCCAGGGAGCTTGTGGATGCCCCCTTCCTGAAGGTGTTCAAGGCCAGGTTGGATGGGGCCTTGAGCAATCTGGTCTAGTGGCAGGTGTCCCTGCCCATGGCCGGTGGGTTGGAACTAGATGATCTTTAATGTCCCTTCCAACCTAAACCATTTTATGAATCTGTGAAAATAAGTAGATATATTGGTGTCCATATATACCAAATCTACTCACATTTATGCTCTTTTGGTGTTTGGAGATCAAAATGAGTTTAAGGCTTTTACTTTAAAGGCTTACTGAGGTTGTCATATGTTTCTGGGTTCTGAATTTAAGCAGGATTATTTTATCAAAGAGAGCCCTGTGTGTGGTACTGGTTTTTTTTTAAGGCTATATTGAACATGAAGCATTCTCAGGGTGCAGCAGACTTAGATGATTCTACTCTGGGAGCAGGGGAGTAGGAGTTTGACAGGCAGCCGAGGGGAGACGTACACTGGGGACAGAGCAATCCAGGCTGCGAGCTCCATGTGCTGCTTAAAAAGTCTGTGCGGAGGAGGGCAGTTCTGGGACAAGATGGGGTGTCCAGGGAAATGATGGAAAAAGAATCTGCCAGTCTACCTTGTTTCACTGCCTGTGGTGCCAGGGAATGGTGGAAATGTGCAGCTGTCTTGTGTAGGCTGGACTTCCCACCTTCCTATCCACCCCTACTTGCCATTTAGCAGGTGAGGCGGCAGGTTGCTTTCCAGGCGTGCTCTTGGAAGCATAGGGAAGCTAAATCAATTTCTGCTGGCAAAGAATATTGACAGTTTTAATAGAAGATCATTAGAGGAGTGAAAGGTAGAGGCCAGGCAAAAATGTTCAAAGCATTTCACATATGTTAATTAATTTAGCAATCAATGCTTTTTTAATGAAGTCGTGCAACAAGTTAGTGGCAAACCAGGGAACGAAGAGAGTTCTGAGGTTTTTTTTCCTTAGCTTTGCAAGAAACGAAGTGATTCCTCTACTCAGAAATTCCTTAGGAGGGACACAGTACGTGGAGCTAAGTATAGAGACGTTACCAAAACACTCCTATTGCTCTGTATTAGAGTACCACACATCTTCTCTCTTTCCCTTTTTAGAAGTGAGAACAATTTGTTTCAAAGTCTCATTATTTCTAACTGGCTGCCTCATTAAGCAAGTACTGTGACGGCAGCAGAGTTTGTCATTATAAACACCAGGACAATATGTTACTGTGTTTGTAGCTCCACAGACAGAGGAAAAAGAAATGTTTTTCTACCCTTCTGTGTCTAGTCAAGGGATTGGTTTTTTTTTTCCTTCCTCCTTTCCTTCAATCCCTCCCAAGCTAGTTCTAATAGTAAAGCATGTCACTTATAATCTGCTAATTAAATCATTTCACTCCATTTTATATAATTTTTAATTTAGCATTCATTTTCAACTTAGCTTTTGGCTTCATTTGCTGATAATAAACAGCATTGCACACAACACATGTTCCTCAAAACAGTCATTCACACACATACAGATGCCAGTAATTTTGCCAGTATGCCATGCGTATAAATATTAAATATAACATCCCACCCTCGTTTTGCCCGTGATTGAATGTGCATGTTGCTGGTGCATTGTACAATACACACTGTCATAAGGCAAAACATGACAAATTGGGATGTTTTGCTCTCTCCTGTTCACCAACCTCGGATACCTCAGAAAATTTGCTGGGTGCGCTGTGCTATGCTGGCACCGTGGCAGCTCTCCCCGTTCTGTGTAATAGGATTTGACCTGACTCTGTTGCTGGTCCATTAGTTGTTTTTAACACATCCATCTGCTGGGCTGCCTTTTTTTTTTTTTGCCTGACCATAACAAGGTGGATTGATGACTCCAAATGAAAAGATGATACTTATGTAGCAGCTTTCATCTGCTGAAGGCCGGACAGTCAAATCAGAGCTAACATCCTAGTGACGGTCCCACAGACCGTCAGCAACAGGTCCAATTCTAACATCCAGTCAGCCTCATATCAATTAAGCATAGATTTGGAAGCTTATGTAATATATAACAGCAACAACAAAAACATATTGAATTTTATGTGTCTTCATTTGGGTTCTTTCTTATAACATCCCTGGTACTTTTAAGGTTCTTTAGAAGCATGAATATTGAGAATACCTGGAGGCTAAGCCTTGCTCTCCAGAGATTGGCACTCACCACTGGAAAGCTATTTTTTCTCTTGAATCATAGAAGTTCTCCTGATATTCTAAGTGTACCTTTCCATACCTTCTGCAGTACACACTAATGTGTGTTAGACATGCCAGAGCAAGGCCTTCCTCATTAGTGCTGCACTGCTTTGGTGATCGATAGCTTTATGCCCTTCATCCTGTGTGTTAAAGTACGTCTCACAGACTGCCAAAACACTCTGTGTTATGGCTTGTTGCATGCCAGTGCACTAAGAAAGGTACAGAGCTGTTGTAATGATCAAGACGTCAGCCAGTGGGAGATAAAGACAGTGCCTTATTTTCTGGTGCTCCAGAATATATGTCAAGGTGTCCCCGGTTTACAAGGTATCCAGTCTCCTATTTGTAAAGGCAGACAGAAGGGGGAAAAAAGAGTCACTAGTGATCATATATGGCAGTGCTTTGAAGTGCACTGCAGGGAAGGTAAAAAGGTAAAGCTCCCCCTCATTTATTTGAGCTTGTGAAAATTGCCATTGCTGCGGGATCTGCAGCTCAGAAATGGATTTTCACAGGCTGCAAGGTCAGCGTGCTTCCCACCGCCCCCCACCCCAGCCAGGAGAGCAGGAATATTGCATCCAAGGCGTGCTGCTGGTACTTGCTGTTCTGTTAATTAATCACCAAACCGCTTTCCATTATTTCCTTTTAATTATAACATTATTTGACCATTCAGATTTGTACTGATTAAACCATCATTTAATTGACAAAGTGTATGGTAATGCTAATGTTTCCTGTCAGTTTAAATTACACACGTGGCACCTCGTTTTCTGCTGCCGCAGATGAAAGGGGAAGTGGCCTCCTCACCAGCCCAGGCGGTGCTGGCAGAGACGTGCCACTGTGACCCAGCCATCACCATACCCCTGCCTGAAAGCAATGATGAGAGGGGTAATTAACAGCTAGGACCAAAAGCTGTACGTCATAGGAAAACAGATCTCAATGTCATCATTGGGTACATGACAACAGGATTTGCTGCAGAGACTACCTCTGGATGTCAGAGGAAGGAATCTCTTCTTTGCAGGAGTGGTAGTGTGTTTCCTTGTGGTTTTGCTCATCATTATATCATTTTTAAACATTAGCTTGTCTTTCCTCAGTCTCTCTTTCTTTTTCCTTTTCTTTCTCTCCTCCCCCCCCCCCCCCCCCCCCCCCCTTTCCTTTCTTTTTAACAACTTTGTTTTCTGCTCAATTAGACTTGTGATCACAAGAACACAAAGTAGTATTTTTCTCCTTCTGGAAAGACTCTTGCAGTGTGATGGGCAAATTGTCAGGAATAATTACACCAAATGGTGGAGAAAAAGGGAAAAAAAAAGGGGGGGGGGGGGAAAGCTTGATGGAAAAGATCTTTCTCTGCTAGTGATAACATTTTATTTAAGTCACAGTGAACATCAAGCACGTTTGTGACAAGGTGAAACTGGCAAGTGGAGCTCTGCCATGGTTTTATTTTTAATTGCTACTAGACTAATTAGATGGCACAAAATGTTACATAAACCACACATTCTGACACGCAAAAACCTAACAATGTGGATTGTGTTGTTCAGTGAAAGAAAAGAACAGATGAGTTAGATGTGGAGGGAAGGGATAATATGAGACACTTTAACATACCAACTGTCCTGCCATAAGGGTTGGAGATTGTTGTTGTCATTGCTGCTGGGTTCTTTTGAAGGGCTTTCAAATTAACTGCTGGGACTCATTCATCAAGTTAGGCAGTTCCCCTCAGGACCAGGGAATTATCTGTTTACCCTCTTTCCAGGTAAGCAGACCTTGGTGCAAGGTAACAGAGCACAGTTTGTGTGAGTGGACGTTTGCAGCTGAAGAAAGGTAGCGCAAGAGAGGATTTTGTCTTTAACCTTCACAGTTCAGCCGTGGCTCAGATCTGTAAGAGCAGGAGCACAGGAGCCTAAGGCTTTTATCAAAAGGTGACTAATCTCTTGCAGTCCTAAATTTCATTGGAAGTTGGCAAAGGTCAGGCTTCTCAGTGGCTGAAATGACTTATGGAAGTGAAACCTGGGCTTTAGCTCATAACGTGCATTTGAAATGGTTCCATGTAGTTTGAATTTCCAGAGAACTCCAGTGTGAAGCGCCGGTGACTGCCTGCTTTTAATCTTCTCATGCATTTCTTTAATGTCTGTGTAATTTCTCATTTAAGAAAAAAAATATATTCTGGTGTAAATCCATCAAAGTTGGTGAAGTTAACAGGAGTTTGTTGGAATGGTGGAGGGTAGTATTTATCCTGCCTTTCTCCAGTTCTGAAAGACCAGATGTTCATCTGTCATGAATGAGAGTAGATTCCCTGAATTCAGTGGAACTGCTTTCCTTTACACTCTCTTGTATTTGCAGAAATAGCAGCACCCTCCCTGTGTGGTTTCTGTGATCAGCCTATCAGTTACGTGGTGTCTCCTATTTTTAAGTGACATCAGATTGCCTTTAGAATTCTCAACTTGAAGAGTAAATATTTCCCCCTCTTGGACCATCTTACGAAGTAACCACACAGTCGTCATAGCTTGGTTATTTCTGGCCATGGTAATATCTTACTGATAGACGTTTGGCATTCCTGCAAACCTGACATCTGCCTGTCTGCCTGTGTTAGGAATACTGATGGGACATGGAACATGTTTCTGTGTTCACATGCTGTGCCCCTTCATGGACTGATCAGCTTAGAATTACTAAACCAAAACACCTGCGTGGTTTTCGGTATCGGCTCTGGTTTTCTGTTGTTCCAAATAAGATGGTGTTTGATTTATTTATGGGGTCTTTAATGCTCAGTGCGTTCATAACTTTTTTTAATGTTCCCACTGGCTTCATTCTGAAGGCAGAAACCACAAGTGCAATTATCTTCCCCTATTCTTTGTCCACTGAAAATTTGAGGTAGCTCTGTAGATGTTTAAAAACATGAAGGAGAAAGACGTGGTGTTTGCTTGTAAGCCGGAAAAAGGCATGGACAAGTTATCGATGGGATGTTTATTCCAAAGTGACACTTTTAGTGTAGTCCTCAAACTAAATGGACAGCTTCTAAGTGCCTTTTAAGTAATCATTTTACCACAAGTATGTATGGCTACCCAAAATAGTTTTTTAATAGCCAGAGCATTTGTTTTGCAGTTACTACATCAGGCATTCTGCTGAACATTGAGGAACAAGATGCCATTGGAAGGGTTTGGTTGAGTGCTGATTTCCTTCCCACCAAGAGCTGCTTTAGGTTCTCTTGAGTCTCCCTGCTAGACTAAGGTAGCCTCTTACCCATGTGCTTCAGAATCACTTGGAGTTATCTATCCTGGTACCATCATTGTGTAGATGGAAAAAGAAACCACACAGGGGATATTGCAGCTGACTTTGACCAAGGTGGATGAAGCATCACAGACTTCTTGTAGAGTCATTTGGGAATAAACATCACTAAATAAAATACCTTCCTGTCTCCTAGAGAAGCCCTTTTTTTCACTCTGGCTGCAGCCAGGCTAAGTTAGCACTGGGGAATACCATCCTTGGAGACAACTCAAAGTGGTAAAGAAAAGCTTTGATGTGGAAGGAAATATGACCCTCAGGACTGCCTTGTCCCTTATCATCTGTGCTGATTTGTGTGAGTTCATGTATTCCATATAAACATGAGGAGGAACTTATTTACATCGAGGGTGCAGTCTACTCTGACAGGGTGTTGGACCAGGCCATCTCCAAAGGTCCCTTCACACCTGCATGATTCTGTGATTGTCTATCAGAGTGCAGGCTGGCTGTGTTCATGCAGCCCGGCCCAGCTGAGAGCTTGTTTTGTGGGTGTTTTGTTGTACAGGATGAGAACACTGCCCGAGTGTCACAAGCCCTTGCTTGCTCATGTCTTCCATGGAATAAAATTGGCATCTCCACCACCTTTGTAAAAATCAAAGAAATGGATTTAAGTCATCTCTAGGGAAAAGTCACTATGTAGAGCTGTGTTTTTTCCTTATGGGAAAATAAAGGATCTGAGAGCCAGGAAATACAGAAATTACTGTAAACCAGACCAATTGAATATGGAAAGCACTGAATATTTACAATGGAAAATGGACTTTCCATATCCTTTCTGCTGACAAAATTGTAACAGTTGCAAAGCTAAGAGATGAATCTCAGGTACAGGATTGTTGTTTTTAGACTGCAGCTTCCCAAAGGACTTGGAATTGTGTGTGTGTTTGCTTTTACTTTCCAGCTCTGCCGTGGATGAAAGTAGGTGTTGAGTATGGGTGATACATTAATGTTGTGAGAAAGCAGTGCTATAGATTCTCAGGAAATAATAAATCTATATTACCAGAAATGGATTTTACAGTGGGGGGTTTTGTGTGTGTTCTTTTTGGTTTAAGTAGAACTTTATTGACATGAACCTGGTAACAGGGACCCATATTCAGAAGCTGCTAGCAACTGCTGCTTTCAACAGGTGGGAAGCAACTGGGGGCAGGGTGGGGGTGTGGAAATAGGTACATGCAAATAAGTTAGGTAAACAATTTTTAATTGCAATTCTTGATCATATATGATTCATGGGAAGTTAGGAATGTAAAACACATGTTACAGGTACCAGATAAACGTCTTCACCTGCTATGACTAGTAGCTGGCTGGAGCTTCATTTTCCTGGGAATTTGGTCATTTTTTTGGATCTTGAGACCAGGCCCTGGCATAAAGTAGCATGTGCATCAGCCAATGCTGCCTCTGCTGCACTAGCCTAGGCTTAACAACTTCAGTTTTCTGCTTCTGGATGCTGTGAGCAGGCTTGTCTGTGATCAGGCACCCTTTTTGAAACAAGCTATTTTTTATTCAGAACAAGCCATTACTTAGAGAACAACATGAAGACTAGCATATGACTTCTGTCATTTGTCTCCCCATGTGCCTTACCTTCCTACAGTGCTGTAAGTCCACAGGGGTCTCCAGAGCATTTTTCCCTTAAGCTACAAACTATTTCTTTTCCCCTAGAGAGCCTTTTACCTCTACAGTGCATTGGCCCTCAGTTCCTAACAGGTTCCTAATCTTGGAGAAGAGCTGCATAGTGTCAAGCTGAAGAGTGGAAGTTGGCCATTGTCCTGTAATTGCCTCCCCAAGGGTCTGGTCGGAAGTTGTACAGTCATGATGGCATTTCCCTGCTTGTTTTTCCCACTTAGGTTAGAGTGGTATATTCCTACAGGAAATTCTAATGAGCCAATATAATTATATAGTGATTTTACCTTCCTGACAAGGTCACACACAGTGCTAATGCAATTATCAAATATTGGTATTCCTAGATGGCACCACACCTAGCTAAAACTATTCTGATCCTTCTGGGGTCCAGTTTGTTGTGGTTTTCCCACACACACACACTTTCTTTTTGTTACACAGTGCCTTAGATGAAGCAGTTTGGTGTTACCACTTCAGGAACAAGACAATATGAAGTAGTTAGCTTAACACCTGTCTTAGCATTATAGGTAGCTGTCTGTGAAGCCAGAAATAGCAGGCAAAAATTTCTCTGTTTATCTTTTTGTAATGGGATCAGCTGTGCTGTATTAATTTTAACCTGTTACTGAGTATGCAACCATGGCAGGACAGAATGTTTATGGCATCTATTAAATATCTGACAACAGAAAGTAAGTTAAAGATTGCCTAGTATCTGATTGGGATGTGGAAGGACCTGGGGTTTGCCTTCCTGGAGTCTTGCAGTCTTGCATTCTCAGGGCACTACAGTAGGGCTTCATTCAGGGGTTGTATTTGGCATTTCAGGATTGTGCACCTCACATGTGGTTGATGGCTAGAGCAGATTGCAACTCAAGAGCAAGGAGGAGTTAGAAGAAGTGAGAAGTTTCAATATTGCAAGCAAGGGATTTTTGTTAATTCTTTTTTTTTTTTTTTTTAAGCTCTGGAAAGAATAAATATTCCTCAGGTCAGGCTTGAGAAGGATTTGGTGTTGATTCATATCAACAAGAGTGTGTCCAGCTGTTACAGTAAATGCTGAAAATAAAGAAGAGTTTTAGGAGGGAACTGTGAAGAATCCTGACTTAAGTGAGACTGTAAATCATGTGTGAAAGGAGAAAAGTTTATTAGGTGGAGATATTTCCTATGACTCTGAGATATTTCTGTCTCTTCCTCTGAAATAGATTGGAGACAGGAGGTTAGGCTGGACAAACCATTATCCCAACCTGTTTTGGCTGTTCTTCTGACCCTGAAAGTCCCGAACATGTAATTTCATCTGTCCAGGATGATATCAGTAAGGCACATGGAGTGTTAAATAGGAAAGTTGAAGCTTAAGTGTCATCACTGGTATTATACAGATAAGTGTTTCTGCAAAGAGGTTTTTTAATCTGCTGATAAGGATAATATGACATCTGAGCACAGGGGCAGCAGAAGGGCAGGGAGAGAAAGAAATGTGTAAACAGCCCAGTGTAATTGAAGCCTGGCCTTCAAATCGTTTAACTCTGCGGCAGCCAACTTCAGGGATGGAATTGCAGTCTGATGAACTTGCAGGGTTTGAATGAATCTTCAGCTGTTCATCAGAATTTTCTATTCAAAGAGTAGTTCTATCCTTTTTTTTTAATCTGCAAAGAGAAAGATGTTTGCATCTGCGTTTTGGGGTTGGCTTGTTTGGTGATTTTGGGTGGTTTGGGCTTTTGGGGTTTGTTTTTCTTTATTTTTCTTGTTAGTTTGGTTTTAGTTGTTGGTTTGTGTTGTTGTGGTTGGTTTGGTTTTCTTAGTTTTGTTTTTTGTTAATTTTTTTGGAGTTTTGTTGCTTGGGGGTTTGCTTTGGTTTGGTTTTAATAGGGATGCATCTGCAGTTGTAAGGCCACATTTTTAGCTTGGATCACAGAGCTGTTTAAGGCACATTAAGCTTCTGCTAGCAAACCTATGTGTGAAATGGCTGTGCCAGGGGAGGTTTAGGTTGAATGTTAGGAAGAAGTTCTATACAGAGAGAGTGATTGCCCATTGGAATGGGCTGCCTGGGGAGGTGGTGGAGTTACCATCACTTGAGGTGTTCAGGAGGAGACTTGATGGGGTACTTGGTGCCATGGTTTAGTTGTTTAGGTGGGTTGGATTGGTTGATGGGTTGGATGCGATGATCTTGAAGGTCTCTTCCAACCTGGTTTATGATGATGATGATGATGATTATTATCATTATCATTATTAATGCAAGTGGAGACCTATAGCAGTAGGAAAATTGGCAACTGCATTGCATCAGTTACATGGATTTGAAGCAGCCATCGTGTCAGTCCTTCAACAGGTGACTGACTTGGTGATTGTGAGGTAAAAAATATAACCAAAAAAACAAAGCCTTGTGGTATTTCTCAGTGACCACTGTATTGCAGAAGTTAATTGAGATGTCAACTTGCTAGAATTTAAAGGATAAAAACCCAAGGTTTTTTTGTCAGAGTAATAATTAATATCACTACTGATATTATAATTAGAAGTTTCAACCAGAGCAACCTGTTCTAGATACGATACAACTTATTAAGGTGCTGACTGTTTAAAAATGGTTCACAATAAAAAGATTTGTCATTCACAGTTACAATGCTTCAGGAGTTTCCAAGACATTTTCAGACACAAATTGATTCTGTCAACATCTCTGAGAAATAACAAAGTAAGAATTCAATAAAACCCAGAGTTCAGAACAGGCCTAATGCTTCATCCATTGAATGGCAAAATTTTCATTAATTTTCAGAAGCAGTGATGGCAGAATGATGAATGCTTTTAGAAATCTCCAAACCTGCCCAGGATCACACAGGAAATGTGT